>NW_027507686.1:23161407-23694684 GCF_037356315.1 Lithobates pipiens
AACGCCGAGACGGAATGAGATTACACCGCAACACAAAAACAGACGTCTTAAAGTTCGGGTCATGTTTAAAGGGCCGGTTTCCTACATACACCATCATGAGTGAAACATTTAGTCACCCTCTTCGCACCCTATAGGAGCACATTTGTTTTTATGCAATTGCCGCAATGCATAGAGATGCTTAAGTGTTCCCTGATAGCATTTTATGCTGGGAGAATATAAGATTTATCATCATATTAAACTTTTCTAAGTTAATCTGTGCAGACTTTTATTTTTTCCTTCATGTTCCCCTGGTGATCCTGCCAGTAACACACTTTGGCTAAGGCCAAACTTTAAAGAGTTTGTTCACCTTTAGGCTCCATTCACACTTGCAAGTCTTGTCACAGCCCATTCTTTTCAATGGCACCCATTCAGATCGATGCATCTTAAAGTGGTTCTAAAGGCTCAAGGTTTTTTTTAACTTCATGCATTCTATGTGTGCAGCAGTCCCCCCCCCCCCCCCCACCTCTAATTCTTGCCAAGCGCCATCTTGATCCAGTGATGTGCACAAGAGCTTCGGCTCTCTGGGGACTCTCCCTCCTCATGCTTCACTGTTGGAGTGACAAAGTACTAATGGTAGCGCTCACCTTTTCTTCTCTGGACAAGGTTTTTCCGAATGCCCCAAACAATCGGAAAGGGGATTCATCAGAGGAAATGACTTTCCCCCAAGAAGTCCAATCCCTCTAGCTTTTCAGAATATCAGTCTGTCTCTGATGTTTTTCCTGGAGAGAAGTGGCTTCTTTGCTGCCCTTCTGGACACCAGACCATCCTCCAAAAGTCTTTTCCTCACTGTGTGTGCCGATGTCCTCACACCTCCCTGCTGCCATTCCTGAGCGAGCTCTGCCCTGGTGGTGCCCCCGATCTCAAAGCTGAACCAACTGTAGGAGACGATTCTGGCGCTTGCTGGACTTTCTTGGGCACCCTGAAGCCTTCTTCACAAATGCAGTGGAAATGTTTTTGATGGGATTAGGTTTGTTTTCATGGCAAATAGGGACTTTGCAATTAATTGCAATCCATCTGATCCCTCTCCATAACATTCTGGAGTATATGCAAATTGCCATCATAGTTACATAGTTAGTAAGGTTGAAGACACCAGTCCATCCAGTTCAACCTGATGTGTGTCTACAATTGTCCCTATACATCAGGGATATGCAATTAGCGGACCTCCAGCTGTTGCAAAACTACAAGTCCCATCATGCCTTTGCCTCTGAGAGTCAAGCTTGTGGCTGTCAGAGTCTTTCTATGCCTCATGGGACTTGTAGTTCTGCAACAGCTGGAGGTCCGCTAATTGCATATCCCTGCTATACATTGT
This sequence comes from Lithobates pipiens, assembly GCF_037356315.1. NCBI lineage: Eukaryota > Metazoa > Chordata > Amphibia > Anura > Ranidae > Lithobates > Lithobates pipiens. Next base: position 23,162,756 of record NW_027507686.1, read on the forward strand.
ACACTCAGAACAGTCCCTACTCTCAAAGGAGCATACAATCCAAGGTCCCCATTCATATACTAGGGCCAATCTTGGACAGAAGCCAATTAATCTACCAGCATGTCTTTGGAGTGTGGGAGGAAACCGATGTACCCGGAGGAAACCCACGTAGGCACAGGCAGAACATGCAAACTCCAGGGAAGTAGTGTCGTGGTTGGGATCGAACCAGCGACCCTTTTTACTGCTAGACGTGAGTGATAACCACTACACCACTGTGCTGCTCTAAAAAAATGAGGCAGCAGACTTTAGTAAAATATATCCCTGATGAAGTCATGTGACAGTGACGAAACGCATAGGAATACGGACACCGGAAGTGACGCCCTGGTCGCGAGCTCAATGCTCGTTTGTACACTGTGCATGCGTTATACATTTATCGTGAGTACCTGTCTTTTTGATTATATGTAAGAAATGCTTGATTTAAAAGAAGACTACACTATAGAGACTCCCTTTTTTCCTCTGAATCCCTCCCGTTTATGCCCGGTTTTTAATGCATTTGAGCGTTTTTTTGGTTACTAATCTGGTCCTGGCAGAGAGGCCTCTAGAGGAAGTACCATTCAGGCTCTGCACACATTGACCATCTACCCCCTCTGTTAAATCTGAAGGCTGCTTTCGTTACAGCAGTAAGGTAAGAAGTTAGTACACCTACGGGTGTCATTTACGCCGAAGGATCAAAGCACTGAAGTCACAGCGTCACCTTTTGATGCTAGATTGCACCTTTGGTTTTGCACCTTTATATGGTTGGAAGATTTCAGTACTTCCAGTCTGTGATTCATCTGCACTTTCGGCACTTTCCTTTTTTATACATATGGACTACGGTTGAATCATTCATGCATTGTTTATGTTTACACATCAGCACTTGAAAGTTGTAAATTTTTTCATTACAATCACCTTATTTTGCATTTTTTGTACTTATTTTCAAACACTAATTTTATTGTCTATTCACCATTTGATATTTTACTAATACTTGTAGGGTTTTTTATTTAGTTATCTGTACTGTTTAGCACTGTATTTATCCACTTTGGAGCGCAAACACCATTTATTGATTTTTTTATACACATTATCATGGCTAGTGTTTAACCCTCACGGTGTCTGCTGCACCTTAGAACATCTTATAGCAGATTCCATTTTAGCGCAGGAATTCCCACTTTTTCCAAGACTTTTGTGAAAATGAATATTTGTGTAATTCTCAAAACTTTTGACCACGACTGTATACGGGAACAGCTGTCACCTTGGGACAGAAGGCTTGGACTACAGAACACCACCCGTTCTCCTCACGAAGATACCACAAGAGAGCACCTGGATCTTTCTTGGGACAGAAGGCTTGGACTACAGAACACCACCCGTTCTCCTCACAAAGATACCACAAGAGAGCACCTGGATCTTTCTCATTATCAGACTCATGCCAGCAGTGGAGACAGTAGGGCCACACAGGGCGCTACAGAAAGGATTAATAGAGAGCAGAATGATGACCTAACCAGTGTGCTGAAGATTGGTCACTGTCCAATCAGGAAACTGGGGGGGGTGTCCTTGACCGAGCGCTGGTGGTGGAGTTCCAGGACTCGACTGTGCTGAATGGATCACAAGCAAATCCTTACCATGTACGGTATGTACTTTGACTATTTATCTGCCTGAATGGAGTTCAACTTTTACAAAAGAATACTTTATCTCCTGAGGCTACAGGACTTCACACGTTACCAACATTGCACCTGCAACGCAGACGTACCATTCCACGATTTCTGGGTGAAGCAAGGTGTTGTTCACGCTGAATCTGGAAGAGAAAGGAGAGAAGGAAACGTTATTTGCATTGCATGAAATTAGCTCTGAATAAGTTAGTTGTTCTCCAGTTTAGCAAACTTAGCAGGTCTGATAATGATCTGAAAGAACTGGGCTGTCCACAGTGAGCAGATTTTCCGTAACGCAGTAAGGGGGGCTGAAGACGGGCATTGAATTGGTAATAAGTTCACTGCAAGTTTCTGCGAACACTAATGCCGCGTACACACGATCGGAATTCCGGAACGAGAAAAAGATCCATGAGAGCTTTTCATCGGAAAATGCGACCGTGTGTATGCTCCATCGGAATTTAGCTGTCCGAATTTCCGCCAGCCAAACATTGATAGCATGTTCTCAATTTTCCCGACGGAAAAACTTTCTAACGGAAATTCCGATCGTGTGTATGCAATTCCGACACGCCAAAAATCACGCATGTTCAAATTCAACTACGAGACGGAAGCTATTGGCTACTAGGTATTGAACTTCCTTTTTCTAGTCCCGTCGTACGTGTTGTACGTCACTGCTTTATAAACGATCGGAATTTAGTGTGACCGTGTGTAGGCAAGACAGCTTGAGCTGAATTCCGTCGGAATGCCATCGGGAAAACATCAGAGCTTTTTCCGATCGTGTGTACGCGGCATTAGGGGTTGATTTATAAAACATTTGTACAGCCATTGAGCCTAGCAAAAGGGGAAAAAAAAAAATGTAAATACAGTATTGGCGTATAACTCACTTTTTCACCATGAAAATTGGGTGCAAAGAGCGTGTGCATGTTATTCGCCAATACTTCAATTTTAGCTGCCTCGGAGGGGACAGGGAGGGGGGCAGGACGAGCGCCGTCAGATTCCATACAGTGAGAATCTCCTGTTTACTTGGCAGCCTCTATAATAGGATGTCCAGGCTCCTGGGCCACCATTGGACCACCGTACTGTCCATCATAGGAGAGTCTCACTGTATGTAATCTGTTGGCGTTTGTCCAGCCCCACTCCCTGTCCTCTCTAGGCTGCAGATGGGCATTGACCAGGCTGCACTGATGGCAATGGCAAGGCTGCTGCATTGGTGGCAATGGTGAGGCTGCTGCATTGATGTGGACTGATGAGGCTGCATTGAGGGCACTTGTGAGGCTGTAGATAGGCATTGATCAGGCTGCACTGATGGCAAGGCTGCTGCATTGGTGGCAATGGTGAGATGGTGAGGCTGCTGCATTGATGTGGACTGATGAGGCTGCATTGAGGGCACTTGTGAGGCTGCAGATAGGCATTGATCAGGCTGCATTGATGGCAATGGTGAGGCTGCAGATGGGCACTGACGCTTATTTTGCTTCAATGCTCCTCATTTAAAATAAAATTTCCTGAGACTTCCCTCTTAAAACGAATGTGCGTGTTATACGCTGATAAATACGGTAGGTTATATTCTGTGCTGCTCGAATGTAAAAAATTGATTTAAAAAACTGAAAATACAGCTTTTGGTCACTAGACAAAAAAAATTCTCTTGCAGCACGCTGACACACAAGGACTAGAGTTGTGTCTCCTTACACCAGGCATCACTAAATGGCGGACCAAGCCACTGTCCTATCCGGACCCGCTGTTACACCATTTAGGAGCCGCTTTTTCAAACCTGGCCTCCATCGATGCCATTCTCAAGGCAGAGCAAAAAGCAGGATAGTAATGCATGGAGGATGGGAGGCACACCCACACTGGATGGAGGGCGGGAGCAAGCTGTGTGAGTTAAGTCCTACCTTTTCGAAACTGCAATGTACAGAATGAAAATTAGCATCTGTGTTGGAGTACACCGAGGCGCTAGAGTGCAATAGACGAGGAATACCAAAGCCCTACAACATGCATATTAAGACCCCTTTCACACCAGGGCGTTTTGCAGGCGCTATAGCGTTAGAAATAGCGCCTGCAAAACGCCCTAAAGAAGCTGCACCATTGTGTGTAGTGTGAAAGCCCCGAGGGCTTTCACACTACAGCGGTGCGCTGGCAGGACGTCAGAAAAAAGTCCTGCCAGCAGCTTCTTTGGAGCGGTGAAGGAGCGGTGTGTTTACCGCTCCTCCACCGCTGCTGCCCATTGAAATCAATGGGGCAGCGCTGTAACGCCGCCGGCAAAACGCCGCTATTGCGGCGTATTGCCAGCGGTTTTAACCCTTTCGCGGCCGCTAGCGGGGGGTAAAAGCGCCCGCTAGCAGCCAAAATGCGCCGCAAATCCGGCGGTAAAACGCCGCTAAAAATAGCGGCGTTTTACCGCCGACGCAAGGTGCGGTGTGGTGTGAAAGGGGTCTTAGGGAGTTGATGTAAACGCGCCCTAACAGACCTCCGTATACAGTATATACAGAGCCTAGTGGATTGATAACCCTCTCCAATAGCCAAGCTAACAACATGGCTGCCATAACGGCCACGCTTTTTAGCTTATCCTTTGCAACAAATACCTTTTTTCTTTTTTTTTTTAAAGCTAAGCTTTTGAAACCTCCCCTGCTTATCCAGTCAAAGCGAAGCAAGCAGACAATGGAGACATTAACATCGAGGCAAACGCCGCTCTGATCGAGACTTTGAAACTGTTATTTACTCAAATCTGTCAAGCTTGAAAGAGCCAGAGATGGCATTAATTACAGTATAACAATGGAGCGCACACGGGAGGGGGCTGGGCGAAACCTTAACGGCGCGACAAAAAAAAATTACAGAAGTGGTGTGAAAAGAGTCATTTTGTGTGGAAAGCTAATTGAAATAACGGAGAGGTGACAGGTGACAGAATTTCAGATCCCTTCGTTCGGCTGGGTTTGATGAGCAGCGGGACGCAGATGGTGACAAATACTGTATTAACGTGTTGGATGGACGCGGAGATGGGCAATCCGGGGGCCAGCCAAAAATAGCATTGCATAGAATATGATTAAAGCCTGGGACTGCCAAAGCCTACATTATCCTCACAATCGAAAAAACGGGATAACTTTGCCAGATTATTTGTTTATTCCCAGGGAGAGTCCAGCAGCGGAACAGTAATTGGCGCAGCAGGTGGGTGGAGCCAGGGACTGCACCAGTAAATCTCATCGGTGGAATCCCAGGATCATAGAATGAATAAGGGGGGCTCCACAGTCATATATGACAGATATTAGAAGTTGAAAGACGGTTCAGTTGTTCATCCACTCAGTACGGAAATATTAGTTTTAGATGTCAACATTAAGACCTGATACACATGGGCTTTACTTTGTCAGGATGCCAACTATGCAAATGTGGACCATCTAGCTATACTTTGAATAAGGGTTACCCATGAGAGGTAGTAAGCTTACCCAATAAATATAGGCCGATAGCAGAATTATGGTAAACCAAAGCACCATGGAACATGTTAGACCTGTGACCTGGATCTGCAGAGTAGGAACCTCGCTGGAGCAAACTGGGTGAGGGCGGTCCTGGAAACTGGACTAGAATCACCCTGGAATGGATAAGACCAGGGAGTTGGATCTGGACTCATTTAAGGAGGATGGTCCTACGTGAGAGCATGGGATCCCCCAGGGCACAAAACCTAGGAGCCAGCTAGTCTTCACCACGGCCCCCCTCATGGGGGTTTTGGACTTTGTTGTGGGCTGTCCCCAAGTTCACTCTGCTCTAACTACCATGGACCATAAGTCAGTGGTCATCAGCAACAGTTCAGCATTCAGGGCTGAGGACATGCATGGTCAGGAACAAGCCAGAATTCGGGATGGGCAGGAGACACAGATAAGCAGAAACAAGCCAGAGATCAGGATAGGCAGCAGACACAAATAACTACAAACAAGCCAGGTGGTCGGGATGGGCAGAAGATACAAAATAACCAGAAACAAGCCAGAGGTCGGGATGGGCAGAAGATACAAATAACCAGAAACAAGCCAGAGGTCGGGATGGGCGGAAGATACAAAATAACCAGAAACAAGCCAGAGGTCGGGATGGGCAGAAGATGCAAATAACCAGAAACAAGCCAGAGGTCAGGATGGGCAAAAGATGCAAATAACCAGAAACAAGCCAGAGGCCGGGATGGGCAGAAGATGCAAATAACCAGAAACAAGCCAGAGGTCAGGATGGGCAAAAGATGCAAATAACCAGAAACAAGCCAGAGGTCAGGATGGGCAGAAGATGCAAATAACCAGAAAACAAGCCATAGGTCAGGATGGTCAGAAGATGCAAATAACCAGGGATAATCCAGAAGTTAAGAGGGGAGCAAACATGGATAACAAGGAGCAAGCCAAAGGTCACAGTGGGCAGCAGACACAGATATTTAGGAATGAGCTAAAGTTTGGGAGGGAAACTGACAGGGATAACCATAAATTAGCCAGAGGTCGGTACACAGGAATCAATGGAGGATACATGCTGGATATCAGAGAGGCATACAGGAGCACAGCAGCTGTCTTGGGAAAAGCATTGCTTGGGCAGCAAGCCAAGAGATGCACAGCGTTAAAGGAGAAAAAGAAGTATGGGCGTCATAAAAACAAACATACTGACCTTTATGCTGCTGTTGTGCTACTTCTGCTCTAAGACCAAGAACTGAGGAATCACGTGACTTCTTGGGGCCGATAGAGCTGACTATCAGCAACCGCTCTCTGCTCTGCCCTTCCATCACTCGCTGGAGTGCCGAGCTGGAGAGGGGGTGAACACAGCTGGCTTCAGCTCTCAGCCACACGCTGAGAGCTGAAGCCAGTGTCCAGCTGGGTGGATTCAGACAATATGGTCGGGATCCTTCCACAGCCTGAAGTGGCTCTGTGACGTCAGGTGACAGAGGGCAATAGCCCACTATAAGCTGACTCTGGATCATGGGAGCACAAAAGTGCACTACTCTGGCCCGGAAGAGAAGTATGATCAAAAGACCTGTCCATCCTCTTAGGGGTAGGGAAGAGGAAGAAGCCACTCTGAAAGGTTACAGCATGAAAGGCAGGAGAAGAGTACAGCAGTGATAGACCTGCGGCATGAAAGGGGGAGGTTCTGTATTTATGTGTGTTCTACTTGTACTCTCCTCCTTTACAGTGTACAGCACTGCGCAAATGATTGGCACTATATAAATCCTATAAGATTAACAATAGCGGAGATTGGCTGCAGCCATTCAGGAAAAGGGCACCACCTAATTGTCAGCCCCCTTAAAAAATAAATGTAACACGTATGAAAATGCAGCTTGTGCTCCCCATATTATGTATCACTGGGCATGCTGGAGTGAGAGCAATAATTCTAGGGACATCAGTCACTTAACTCTAAACTGATGACTTGAGGCTTTTAAAGTGTCACTTATGGAGAATTCTGGGTACTGAAGTCTGTTGCTGTTCAGAGGCACATGAAATTTTAAAGGGGTTGTAAAGGTAAATGTTTTTTCACCTTAATGCATTCTACGGGGCATCTGCGGCTAGCTTGTCCCGGAAGTGGGTGAAGATACCTGGATTATCCAGGTACCTGCACCCCCCCTGAAAGGTGCCAATTGTGGCACCGGAGGGGGGGGGGGGGGGGGGGGGGAGGGATCAGATGAGCGCAACTTCCACTTCAGGGTGGAGGTCCGCTTTAAAAAAAAAAATTGCAATTTTATTCTCCGGGTCCCTGCTTTCAGAAAACATATAAATGTTAGGACCGGCATGTGAAATATCTGATGTTTGTGGTTTTTGACTAATCTTCAGGCCTAAAAACATGCATTTTATTATGCGTTTTGCAGAAACAGCTCCGACGGTGAAGGAATTAAATCATCAGTTTGGTGGAGATGATGATCCTCGGTCTCTTGGTATGAGGTTTATACCTTTGGCAATGGGAGGTCTTGCAGATAATAGAGCAGAAGGTTTACAACAGGAGGGGGGTTGAAAGGGGCAGCAACAAGCTAGCATGCCGACTTCACACGGGATGCAAATCCAAATCTGCAGAGTCTTCGCAGCCTCACTCCACTCCTAATTATCACTCCGCTGTTGTGGAGCCGCTCTCTATATCCTTCCCTGCCTATCTACAGACTCCGCACCAATACATATTTATAGGACTGTCAGCACACGACTGTGGCCACAAGTCAACGTTCTACATATTGGAAAATACAGTACGGGGCCCGGTGTGCAGGCGCTCTGTTGATTTTTATGTATTTATTCTGACAATGTGTGAACCATTGTTACATCTCCTGCTGCTCGGGAAGGTGATTGACTTGGCAGCGAGGCTGTAGATCACAATAATGGGATGAGATCTTGATACAAGAAACAGAGGAAGGGAGGAGGAGGGGGGGGGGGGGGAGAGATACATTAACTTGGCTTAATTTGACACAAGCATATCCGAATGAGATTCCCTCGGGAGCAAAAAAAATGACAACAGCAAGAATTTGCACGTTTGAAAACATTGTTTTGCGAGACTTTTAGGCTTCAAGCATGTAGATATTGCATGATAAGAAGGTGGACCTGATGGCTGGATAGGCGATCACGATACAAAACGGTCATAGAAGTGCCTTTTGACCGGAAACAAATATAGACATGAATGTTGGACCTGCTTACAGTTCATGTATTCGCTCACAGAGATAGGACCCAGGGGTGGACTGACCATTGGGCCACTCAGGCACTTCCCGAGGGCCCCATGCCACTAGGGGGCCCCATCAGGGTTGCCAGCCTCAGTAAAACCAGGGACAGTATGTATAAATTTGTGTTTTCTTTTACATCTGTCTCTGAAATGTCCCTTACCGACATCCTTTTGGTTTAAAAATTATAGTTGCCCCACCTCTCCAGTTCCTTCTCAGCCAATAGAAACATGTCTGTGTATACTGTGTGGCCCCATAATCTCCTATTGCCCGGGGGCCCCATGAGTTATCAGCCCACCCCTGCTAGGACCAGAATGTTTATGTACTGGCTAACTGATGAAGGAAAAAGATTGGTCAGATGAGCAATCAGTCCCGCCAAGGATGGTCTGCAGAACATCTCTGCTTGTGCCCGTTATCCAATGAGGCCCCATCAGACCCTGCTCTGTGTTTGATGACAATTCATCAATGATGATCATATTGTGATCCCAAATCCATTTTTTTTTTCTATCCTGGGGATCCCTCTAGTGATAAAAAGATCTACAGTATATAAAAGACTCAGGACCTCCTTCCGGTTGCTGGTGATCCCTATAGTGATAAGATTTATATAGAGGAATCAGGACCTCCTTTCTCCTGCTGGTGATCCCTTTAGTTAAATAAAGATCAATATCGAGGAATCAGGACCTGCTTCCTTTTGCTGGTGAACTCTATAGTGATAAGAGATAAGATTTATATAGAGGAATCAGGATCTCCTTTCTCCTGGTGGTGGTCCCTATAATGATATAAAGATCCATATAGCGGAATCAGGACCTCCTTCCTTTTGCTGGTGAATCCTATAGTGATGAGATTTACAAGAGGAATCAGGACCTCTTTCCTCCTGCTGGTGATCCCTCCGTTTATATAGAGGAATCAGGACCTCCTTTCTCCTGCTGGTGATCCCTCTATTTATATAAAGATCTATACAGAGGAATCAGGACTTCCTTCTGGTTGCTGGTGATCCCTATGATAAGAAGATTTATATTGAGAAATCAAGACCTCCTTTCTCCTGCTGGTGATCCTTCTAGTGATATATAGAGCCATATAGTGGAATCGGGACCTCCTTCCTTTTGCTGGTGAACACTATAGTGATAAGATTTATATAGAGGAATCAGGACCTTCACCACCCTGTTGGTGATCCGTCTAGCGATATAAAGATCTATAATAGAGGAATCAGGACCTCTTTCCTCCTGCTGGTGATCCCTCTAGTTATATAAAGATCTATACAGAGGAATCGGGACCTCCTTCCTTTTGCTGGTGATCCCTATAGTGGTAAGAAGATTTATATAGAGAAAACAGGACCTCCCTCCTCCTGCTGGTGATCCCTCCAGCAATATAAAGATCTATATAGAGTAATCAATACCTCCTCCCTCCTGCTGGTGACCTCTTTAGTGATATAAAGATCTGTATAGAGGAATTAGGACCTCCTTTCTCCTGCTGGTGATCCCTCTAGTGATATACAGAGCTATATGGAGGTATTAGGACCTCCTTTCTCCTGCTGGTTATAGAATGATCTATATGGAGGAATCAGGACCTTCTTTCTCTTGCTGTAGGTCCCTCTAGTTATATACGGATCTACATGGCACCATACCTCACTGTATAGTAAGAAGGTGGACCATGATGCCCGGATATACACTATATTAACAAAAGTATTGAGATGCCTGCCTTTACACGAACATGAACTTTAATGGACTCCCAGCCTTAGTCCGTAGTGGTTCAATATTGACTCTTTGCAGCTATAACAGCTTCAACTCTGCCAGGCAGGAGACTGTTGTAAAATGAGGCCCCATCAGACCCCCCCCCCCCCCCCTGTGTATGATGACCATCTATTATTGATGATAAAAGCTTGAAGAGTATGCAAACCCAAAAACTATTATTTTAATTTGTCCTGCCTGCCGCCGATAGCCGCAGTTTACTCCAAGTGTTCACCTTTTCCCCGAATCTGGATAATAGTGGGTGTACACTTAGGCGACTATTCCAGTAGGCAAAAAGTAATGTGAACCCCCAGATATTTAAAAGAGGATATAGTGGGAATAAGGCAGGCCTCTGAAACTGACTGTCCCGATCCACCATCGAACAACAATAGCGCAGATTTTGCCCAGTTTATAGTCAGGCCAGAGAAGTGTTCAAACCTGGATATTGTGTCCATGGCAGTCTCTAGTGTAACCTTTCTCAACCTTTTCAACACAGAGGAACCCTTGAAATAGTTCTCTGGTCTCGGGGGAACCCCTGCTAAAAATTTGAAATCTATAACTCATGATACATTAGTGTGATGGTCAGTGGGAAGAATGGTCCTTACACTTGTGGTCATTGGGAAGAATGGTCCTCACACTTGTGGTCATTGGGAAGAATTACCTACTGACAGGTATCAAGAAAGTTCAATGGTGTCAGTGGGAACTTATCTTAGATGCAGAAATGGCCCAATGCTGAAGGAACACATAGCATCTTCTGGAGGAACCCTAGGGCTCCACAGAACCCTGGTTGAGAATCACTGCTCTAGTGTCACCCAAATAGAGCAATATATTGTCCAGGTACAGCATGATCTTCTCATGGAGGTCACCAAAACCAATTTTTTAGTATCTTTGGCACCATACCACACTGTATAGTCTTAAAGCAGACCTTCACCTATTAACAGTAATTCCCTTTCTCTCCTCTTTGCGCTCCCTCTTGCACATTAGCAGTCTTTTTTTAGCATTGTAAATACCTCTCTCTTCTTTTTTACTCCCCCCCCATGTCCATATTCCTCAGCTAGGCGAGGATGACTGACAGAGGAGCAAGGCGGGGGGGGGATAAAAATATCAGAGATGGATGTTTGCAATAAGGGTAAATTTAAGTGCAATGTAGACTTGATGGCGGCAGCTCCCCTAGATCAGGTCCTGAATATCTAATAAACACATCAAACAACAAACAAGAGGGGGCACCTCCATCTAAATGCAGACTGTGTAGACAAGTGGCATGAATACAAAGGATAAAAATATCACACTCACTATTAGGGCCCTTTCACACCAAACACAGTTAGATGCAGTTGGATTCATTTTGAACTCCAACTGCATAGACAGCCCAAAACCAAGGTGATCCGATGGGCATAGTTCACATCATTGCAGTGCAGTTCAGCACAGTTATAAAATAAAATAAAAATAAAAAGTAGATCCTTTTGCAGCATCCCTGCACAGGTGCAGAAACGCTGCAAGCCTATTCCAGGTCCGAAAAACCTGAGAAAGACCTGCAGCACCATCCGAGCGTCCCCGGTGCCCCCGCCCCCTTGGCCAAATGCGGTACTGCACACCCCAGAGGCTTGAATCCTGCTCTTCTTGTGAAACAACGCTCGCAAATAGAGTCAGGAACAAAAAAAAAAAAAAAAGTTTGTATTGCGAAACACTTGTAAACCGTGTTACTCGCAATCCAAGGCTTTACTGTACATCTATGATAAAAAATATAGACTCTTAAAGCGGAGGTCCACCCTAAAGTGGACCTTCCGCTCATCGGAATCCTCCCCCCCTCTGGTGCCACAATCGGCACCTTTCAGGGGGGAGGGGGGTGCAGTTACCTGGATAATCCAGGTAACTGCACCCACTTCCGGGATAGCTCTCTGCGGAAAGGGGCGTAACTTACGCCCCTTTCCGCAAGTGCCAGCCCCTTCCCGCAAGTGCCCCGCTGCCTGCTGGGAAACACACAGATCCCAGAGGCAGCGGGGAGCGTCCTTATTGCGCAGCGCGATTTGCGCATGCGCAGTAGGGAACCGGGAAATGAAGCCGAAAGGCTCCATTTCCTGATTCCCATACCCAAGATGGCGGCGGCAGGACCCGACAGGCGACCTAGAGATCGGCTTCGGGTGCCGACATCGCGGGCGCGCTGGACAGGTAAGTGTCACTATTTTAAAAGTCAGCAGCTGCAGTATTTGTAGCTGCTGGCTTTTAAAAAAAAAAAAAAAAACGCGGAGTCCCGGTGGACTCCCGCTTTAATTTCTTTGTAAGTGGGCAAACTTACAAAATCTGCAGGGGATCAAATAATTACATATTTTCCCCACTGTACACAGGGAATTTAAGCAGGTATAGATACGTCACTGGTTTCTATTATGTCTTTGGGATCTGCAAGAGACCTACCATGTGTTTGTGCAAGTGTTGGATGGAAATCTGGAAGAGGGCCTACAAGATAGGGGCACAGAAGCAGACGGGGGCCAGGAGAAACATAGGTGGAAGGAAAACAAATGCTGGACTCCATATGAATCCGTTACAAAGTTTCAGGATTTTTTTTTTTACTTTCAAAACTTTTCACCATCTGACAGGTTCTCTTCAAGCCTGACGCAGATCCATGAAGCTCAGACAGACTACAGCGCGCCTCTGATTCCAGCACTTCTTGTATTTTGGCATTTGTCTGCAGATTATAAAACATTGCTACTTCTCAGTGAGAGGATATGAATATATTTTATTATGAAACCAGCGGGGGCCTTCGCAGCGTCTCTCTTTGAATATATTATCCTTTTATTTGGAAGCTGCGTAAATAAATCGCGCCTGTCCCGAGTGACGCGGCGTTCAAGAGATTCTATCTCTGTGGACAGAAAAGCGCCGTGTTTTTTTTTTTTTTTTGTCATGAGATTTTTACTTACTTGCTTATTCCTTCAAACGACGCCTCCCTGCAAACACTGCCGCTGTCCGTATTAACCCCGCGCTGCAAAATAAAAACAACACAAAGCAAAGTGTTAGAAAAGATTGGGGGGGGGGGGCAGTAACAGAAGATTAAAGATGGAGTTGTTCCCCCCCCCCCCCCCCTTCATCAAGATGCTAATTAAATGTTTATGTGCTTCTCTATGCAATGCAGGCAGATTATGGCTGGTGGGAGGAGTGAGCAGGGGGCTGCACATGGCTTCCTGAAAACGTCCCCGCACCCGGCCTCAGTACTCCAATCAAGAGTCCTGATGCAAAGCAGGGGGCTGGCTCTGGGGAGGAGTTATGCAAATATCAAAATACCTTGATGGGTGGGTGCCAGTCTGGAGGAGTGGGCATTCCTAGGCAGGCTGTATTCATGCATGCACATGTGATGCTGAGCCTTCAAGAACTGAAATCCAATGAATGAAAAGGGCAGGGCAGGACAGTCAGGCTGGGAAGGAAAGGGCTAGATGATGTGGTTCAACCACCCCTAGCCCCAGGTGTGATGGAACCATTAGACCGGTTAGTGGTCATAAGAAAGGACTAAACCAAAAATGAAGTTCTTTGATGGGTCTCTCCGGGACGAGTTTCAGCACCGCGGACAGCTCCCTTCCTAGCAATCCTCGGGTGTCACTGCAGCCCACATAGAGATCTTCTGTTATATTTGCCACAATATATATGATTTATATTTAATATTTTAGATACCATATAGATAAATCGCTTCTTATCAAAGCCAGTGGCCATAAAGAGAGACCATCTCATACATTCTTTATCATAAACTCTTTCCTGTATAAAGATCAAGCTTCATATAAATGGTCATTTGCTGATCATTATACAAGCGGGTAAAATAAAAAGTATTGAACTCGTCACCATTTTTCTAGGTAGATTTCTAAAAGGCGCTATTGACATGAAAAATTCTCACCTGATGTTGGTAACAACCCATACATACAAAGAAACCATAACAAAGAAGTTCAGAAATTAAGTTATGTGTAATAAAATGGAATGACACGGGGGAAAAAGTATTGAACACGCCAAGACCCCTTTCACACTTTGCAGGCGCTACAGCGCTAAACATATTGCCTGCAAAGCGCCTTGAAAGAGCCGCTGCTGTGTCTCCAATGTCCAAGGGCATTCACACTGGAGCGGTGCGCTGGCAGGACGCAAAAAAAAAAAATTCCTGCTAGCAGCATCTTTGGAGCGGTGAAGGAGCGGTACATACACCACTCCTTCAACGCTCCTGCCCACTGAAATCAATGGAGCAGCGCGGCTATACCGCCGGCATAGCGCTTCGCGGTGGTTGTAACCCTTTCTCGGCCGCGTTTTACCACCGGCGCACCCACTGCCCCAGTGTGAAAGAGGCCTAACTGAAATGTATTTAATACTTTGTAGAAAATCCTTTGTTGGTAATGACAGTACGGAGAAACAAGCATCAGGTGTGATTTTGGCCCTTTCTTCCATTAGGACCCTTTTTTTTTTTTTTAAATATCTTTATAAATGTTAATTGGGTCTGGAATTAAAACGTACCATTTCAGTCTTTGCAGATGACACCAAGCTATGTGAATAACGTCCTTACAGGATGAGGTTTAATGTTGATAAAGTTATGCACTTCAGGGCCAAGAACATGCATGCACCATACATACTGGGGGGGGGGGGGGGGGGGACTGAATCTGAAGTGGAGAAGGATCTGGGAGTTTTGGTAGATCAGAAGCCCAATAATAGCATGCAATGCCAAGCTGCGGTTTCCAAAGCGAGTAAAGTCCTTTCTTATATGGACTCCAGAGAGAGATGTCATTTGGACCCTGTACACATCATTAGTAAGACCTCATCGGGAATATGCAGTTCAGTTTTGGGAACCATTTTTTTTGCCTTCCTCCGGATCAACTGTAGGCAGGGGCGGACTGACCATTCGGCCACTCGGGCACTGCCCAAGGCCCACCGGGCCACTAGGGGGCCCCATCAGGGTTGCCAGCCTCAGTATAACCAGGGACAATATGTAAAAATCTGTGTTGTTTTTTTACATCTGTCTCTGAAATGCCCCTTACCAACATCCTTTTGGTCTATAAATCCTGAGATTATAGCTGCCCCACATCTCCAGTACCTTCTCAGCCAATACAAACATGTCTGTGTATACGGTGTGTATGTATACTGTGTGGCCCATAATCTCCAATTGCCTGGGGGCCCCATAATCTCCTATTGCCTGGGGGCCCCACGAGTTGTCAGTCCGTACCCTGACTGTAGGTATAGGATTGTGTACATGGACTGTAACAAAAATGTATTTATTCTTCCCCCTTTTTATTGGTTAAAGTAGATCGTCTTGTATCTTTTTTTTAAACCAGACTAACTATGTAACTATATATAGATGTGCCTTTTGATACAAGTTAGTTAAATAATTTACAGACAGGAAGTTGAGGTTGAAGGCTAAGTGGTAGAACAGTGGTGGGCAACCTTTTGAGCACAGTGAGCCGAAAAATGTTTCCAAAGAAATGGAGTATGCCGATTTGCTGTAAACTACTTGAGTAATAGTGACTGATTAACATCCTGTACTGTCATGTCTTAGATCAGCCCCAAGTCCCGTGCCTCCAGTCCTCAGATCAGCCTCAATTCCTGCACCTTCACACCTCAAATCACTGTACAGCCAGCAAATATGCCCCCCCCCCCACTGCTCATCTGTCCCCTCACTGTACTACCCTGCACATCTGCCCCACCACTGCACTACCCTGCCCTTCTGTCCCAACAATGTACCCCCCCCCCCCCTTTCTCATCTGCCCCACCACTGTACCTCCACGTTTTTTTTTTCAACAAAGTCCCCAGAAGCTCAACAGTAATTCCACAAATTGTCACCCGATTGTGGTTTTGGCAACCAAGCCAGTCATCTTCCCCCAGATGGTGGCCGGGGCTAGCAGGACTGTGATTGGCTTTGGCAGTGGCCAAGAACAATCCTTCCCCCTCCTGAAAACAGGGACCGCCCCTCTAGCAGAATTGCACCCTATCTCTTCCGCCTTAACAAGAGCGGACGATCGCAGCTACAACAAAGTTCGATAATCAACGTTTCCCCATCTTTTACAATGCGTGGGGGCGCAGTGCCTCCCCCTCAGTGCAGGTGCGGAATTGTAAAATTGGAATGCATTAGTATCTCACCGACGCTTCCCTGCACTGCTCTGCTGATGGGGAGGGAGTCGGGGGCCGGCGAAAGAGGCTTTGTGCGCGGCTTCCGGCACTAGTGCCGGGGGTTGCCTAACCCTGGGGTAGAATATATTGTTATTGATGAAATTGTAACAATGATGGAAAGTGGGATACAGTGCTTGTATATACTACAGCAATTTTATGTTTAATATTTTGTAATAAAAATGTTATTTAATATATGTATGTACGTGTGATGTGAGTACTGACTTATATTTAGTACCATGGAGATCCTTCCCCCCGTCTTCTTTTTGTTTCCATCACAAACAGATCATCATAAGAACTTATAGGCATGCCAGGATCCTGTATCCACATGCATGAAATAGATCAAACTCTATTCTATTACATAAAACATTATCCTGGACTGTGTAGGTGCGTGCTGTGTGAACAAATGGGGCCCCGTACAATTGACAGCAATAGTGTTAAGTCATTTGTGTGTTAGATTTGCGTCCCGTATTGCACAGAGCTGACAGCTGGCTTTATTATCACCTGCCTCCCATCTCTGACATGCGTCCGCAACCTGCCCGGCTCCTAATATCACACAAGACAAGAGCGATTTAAAAAATACACAACGTGTCATATTACTAAGGGTGGGGGGCCACCCAAGGACATCATCTATAAAAGAAATGTGTCAGGACCCCGATATATAGAGAGACGTGTCTAAACACAGCCTGGGGAATACATAAACCTGGATTGTCTGCTTTCCGAAATAATTATAAAGACAACGTATCAGGATGATATCACTTTCTCTCCAAGAGTGCAACATATTACAGTATCAAAAACCAGAACCTTGTTGTCAAAAGGAATATAAATAACTAAAGAAGCGGTGTTATCTGATATGGTCATGTAGGCTCTGGAGCTGGGAGGCAGCACGCAGGAAAGGAGGCGACAGGGAAGCAAGCGTTAAGCCTCGTACGAACAAACGATCGGATTGTTGGCCAACAAAACCATGGAATTTTTTCCGAAGGGCGTTGGCCGAAACTTGTCTTGCATATACATGGCCACACAATTGTTGGCCAACAACTATGATCACAGTGGTGTACTACATGGTTTTTCAGCTCTTTAGCGCCCCCCTTTGGGCTCCTTCTGCTAATTTCGTGTTAGTAGAAGTTTGGCGAGTGTTGATTCGCACTTTTCAGTTCATTTGTGAACGGCCGTTCGTCAACAAGACATGTTGCGGAATCGGAGGAGATAACGTGTTATTTATTATTGGCCTTGGAGTTATTGCTTTGACATTATTTTTTTTGGTTGAATAACTATTTGATTTGGCATATTTTCTATATTTTCGGATACATAGAATGCACTTATTGGTTAAGTTCTATTGGCAGATAGCATGTCTAATTTTTTTTTTTAATGCACAATAAAAAAATTGTGGAGAATAAAACTTGGCGATGTGCTTTACTTCAAATGACAGTTTGTGAGTAGGCAGTTACATTTAAAAAAAATGAAAAATTGACAAAGAACACCAACATAGTTGTATCTTTGGTCTTAACTACAGTATAATGGTGCTGTGGTAACTCAAATAAAAAAAAATAAAAAAAAAAAATAAAAAAAAAAAGCATAATAATATTATTCTTGATATCACTAGAAAAAAAAAAAGCCTTTGAAAATTCGTTTGCAATAACTCCATCAGTATCGGTACAGAGAGTAAACTGCGCTATTCAAAAACCTCCCTACAAGCAGCAACTCTAATCGTAATACTCCGATGTGGCAAACTAAGTGTAATGGCGAGCTGCGCTATAAAAACAAAAAATAGTGCTAAAAAATAACTCCTATAAGAGTGAAATGATCAAAATGCAATATCCTAGACTAGATAAAAATTTATAAATCTCCATTAATTCATACAATGGATCAACAACCCAAATAGAATGACAGTGAACATTGAATAGTAAGTACTATAATAAATAATATTATGAAAATTATTACAAAGTATGTGAATAAATTAAATCATTAGTACCAAAATGTATGTGTCCCTCATAATACAGGCACATAAACTCAAAACTGAAAAAGATAAATTCCAATAAATGTGAAAAATAATTGAAATAAGATATTTTTCTTGGGACTTTAAGTGACTATATCTTATTTCAATTATTTTTCACATTTATTGGAATTTATCTTTTTCACTTTTGGAGTTCATGTGCCTGTATTATGAGGGACACATACATTTTGGTACTAATGATTTAATTTATTCACATACTTTGTAATAATTTTCATAATATCATTTATTATAGTACTTACTATTCAATGTTCACTCTCATTCTATTTGGGTTGTTGATCCATTGTATGAATTAATGGAGATTTATCAATTTTTATCTAGTCTAGGATATTGCATTTTGATCATTTCACTCTTATAGGAGTTATTTTTTAGCACTATTTTTTGTTTTTATAGCGCAGCTCACCATTACACTTAACTCGATCAGTATCGCCAGCAAAGCAGCTTCATTATTATCCCATTAAAGAAGAAGAGAATTGTGCGCTGCATTTCCAGATTTCATAATTTGCCGCGTCACGAATGCTAACTCTCCATTGCGAACGCTAGTTTACAAGACCGACCGCTTCTAGCTCGTCCTTGCTTCCGAGCATTCCGGTTTGTACTTTAGTCTTTTGTTCGACGGATGTGTACACACGATCGGAAAATCTGACAACACACATTTGTCCGCGGAAAATTTGAAAACATGCTAGCCAACATTTGTCTGTGAAAAATCAATTGTCCGATGGAGCGTACACACGGTCGGATTTACCACCAACAGCCTGACATCCAACATTTCCCGTCGGAAAGTCCGATCTTGTGTACGAGGCTTTAGACCTTAGGAAGCCTCTTTGCACTGAATCTCAGACAAGGCAACAAAAGCTTAAAGGGAAACTCGACTTCCTTGGAAAAAATTAAATAGCATATACTGTACATTGCTGCACAAACCTCCCACTGACTTCACCGATAGTTAAACAGTTACGTAGTTAGGTTGAATAAGGACACCAGTCCATCCAGTTCAACCCGAGTGAGTGTCTACAATTGTCCCTATCCCTGTACACTCACATCGGTCCCTACCCTAAAGGAGCCCACAATCCAAGATCCCCATTCATATACTAGGGGCCAATTTTGGATAGAAGCCAATTAATCTACCTGCATGTCTTTGGAGTGTGGGAGGAAACCGGAGTACCCGGAGGAAACCCACATAGGCACAGGGAGAACATGCAAACTCCATGCAGGTAGTGTTGTGGTTGGGATTTGAACCAGCAACCCTTTTTTACTGCTAGGCGAGAGTGCTAACCACTACACCACTGTGCCACCCACAGGGCACCTTTCCTTCCACTGACACCAATGACGGAGCACTATTTTATTCCTTCCAGTGACAGAGCCCTATTCCTCCAAATATCACAGACAAGGCACTATTGCTTCCACAGATACCAATAATGGGGCACTATTCCTCCCACTGACACCATTGATGGTGCACTATTCCTCCCACTGATACCAATGATGCGACTATACTGTATTTCTCAAAGAGATACAATTGATGGGGCACTATCCCTTCTAATGACATAAATGATGGGGCATTACTCTTCCCACAGATACTACTGATGGGGCACTATTCTTATTGACACCAACGACGGGGCATTATTTCTCTCTTTCATTAACATCATTGACAGGGAACTATTCCTCCCAAAAAAGGAAGAGAAGCGCCAGGCGAAGCCTAGGGCAGCATTATTTTATTTGATTAAAATACAAATTGTTGAGAGTATAAGGTGCTAGTGAGGGTAGGCGCTTTCCAGAGCCAGCATCACAGAAGAGCCGCCGGGGTTGTCCCTGTGGAAGGGTCCACAAGCACTGTGTGTGAGCAAGAGGCTGAATCCTTGAAGGACCGGGGGGGACGGGGGGACGCCAGCAGTGCAACTCTGTGTAGGAGTGTTCTAGAGCTGTTAGAGTGGGGAGCCGCCTACCACTGTGTCTAGCCAATCAGTTTGTGTTTGGAAGGCACGGCAAAGTCTCGATCAGCCTGGCCGATGCATTCCGATTGGCCACACACAGTGGTAGGCGGCTTCCCACTCTGACAGCTCTGGAAAACTCCTACACAGAGTTACACAGCCGGCGTCCTCCCCAGGTCCTTCGAATCTTCAGCCTCCCGCTGGCACACAGCGCCCATGGACCCCTCAACAGGCCCACCCCAACAGACCTTCTGTGATGCTGGATCTGGAAAGCACCTACCCTCACTAGCACTATGTAAGTGCACCTTATAATGTCAACTATTTGCATTTTAATCAAATAAAATAATGAAGCACTAGGATTTGCCTGACGCTTTTCTTTCTTTTTTGCCTTCCTTAGTGATCGGTTCCCCCAGCCCACGCCTGAAGCAGTTTCACTCCCTTTGCAGCATTTGTTTCAGAGATTGAGAGTTGACAGGGATGCACACACCGCCTAGAACCCCATGTTCTATTCGTTCATTTCAGAACTTCAAATCGATCGATTTTAACAAAAACTTTAGTTTTTTATTTTATTATATTTTTACCTCTACAATATAATTTTAATTGTTGCTATTTATGAACCAGCATACTAATGCATGTCCTCTCACTATTTTTCATAATCAGGCGTTTCAGTGCTGAGCGTTACAATAGTGCTTTATGTGTTTTTTTCTAACTATTCCTCCATATGACACCAACGACGAGGCACCATTCCTCCCACAGATAGCAATCAAGGGGCACTATTCTTCCCACTGACACCAAAGATGGGCCCTATTCCTCCCACTGACATCAATGATGGGCCCTATTCCTTCCTCTGATACAAATGATGGGCCCTATTCCTTCCTCTGATACAAATGATGGGCACTATTCCTTCCTCTGATACAAATGATGGGCCCTATTCCTTCCACTGACACCAATGATGGGCCCTATTTCTTCCACTGACACCAAAGATGGGCCTTATTCCTTTCACTGACACCAATGATGGAGTACTATTCCTCCAAATGACACCAATGATAGGCTACTAGTCTTCCCACTGACACTAATGATGGGCCCTATTCCTTCCTCTGATACCAATGATGGGCCCTATTCCTTCCACTGACACCAATGATGGGCCTTATTCCTTTCACTGACACCAATGATGGGCCCTATTCCTTCCTCTGATACCAATGATGGGCCCTATTCCTTCCTCTGATACCAATGATGGGCCCTATTCCTTCCACTGACACCAATCATGGGGTACTATTCCTCCCACTGACACCAACGATGGGGTACTATTCCTCCTGCTGACAACAGGTTCTATGTAAATTCTTTTTTACTCCCACCAAGCCTTAGCCATTTTCTACTCCCACTAGCCACAGTATGGCCCCCTAAAATCTGAAAAACCGAAAAATGGCCCTTTGCTTTGAAATGAATTATAAATTATGCCAAGTGACTTGGCTTTGGTAGCACTCCACAAAACAGAGTGGCCCTAAGACAGGGGTCCTCCAATTTAAGAATTCCACATAAAAAACCAAACACATAAAAAACAAACAAAAAGAGCGCCAAACGATTGTGTCAAGAAACCTTTTATGGTTATTATCACACATATACTGGCAAACAGGCAATCAATGCATTTTGGGGGCCTTAAAGCTCCCTTCATCAGATCTTGGAAATTGCAGCAAAAACACGTCTACTGGATTTAAAGCAAAAGCTCCAGGGTATAAATCTCCAGCAGAAGGCAGGCGTCCTACATATCAATTCTTTCACCTGTCAGATTTATAACCAGGAGCTTTTGCTTTGAATCAATTGTGCTGTTTAAGCCCCGAAATGCGTTGAATTTCCTTTTGCCCTCCAGTGATGTGTAATATCAATATTAACAATAAAGGATCTTGAACCTCCTGAACTCTAGGCAGATATCAGATGCAGCTCTGTATTTATTTATACATCAAGATACTTTTATATACAGTGAGTAAAATAAGTATTGAACACATCACCATTTTTCAAGGTAAATATACATGTCGGTAACAACCCATACATACCAAGACACCATAACAAATAAGTTCAGAAATTAAAAGGGATATTAAAGTCTATTTTTTTTTTCTCCTTTAAAAATAACAAACATGTTCTAGTTAAGTGCTCTGTGTAGTGCTTTTGCACAGAGCAGCCCTGATCCTCCTCTTCTCAGGTCCCTCTTCGGCTCTCCTGGCCCCTCCCTCCTGTTGAGTGCCCCCAAAGCAAGCAGCTTGCTATGGGGGCACTCAACAGGAGGGAGCCTCCATTAAGACACAGAGTCACGGCCCAGCCTGCCCCCCCCCCTCCACCTCTCTCATTGACTTTGATTGACATCAGCAGGAGCCAATGGTGCCGTGGTGCTATCTCAGCCAATGAGTTTGGAAAGCCAAGTCCCTCTTGCAACATCGCTGGATCGAGGTGGGGCTCAGGTAAGTATTAGGAGGGCTGCTGGACACAGAAGGTTTTTTTATCCCATGCAATCCATACATATTACGAAACCAAAAACATATACCTTCAGAAATGAAGTGTAATAAAATGGAATGGCACAGGGGAAAAGTATTGAACACGCCAACTGAAATGTATTTAATATTTGGCACAAAATCCTTTGTTGGTAATGATGGCTTTAAGACGCCTCCTGTATGGAGAAACGAGTCCCATGTATTGCTCAGATGTGATTTTGGCAAATTCTTCCACACGGTCTTCAAATCTTGAAGGTCCCGTGGTCCTCTTCTATGAACTCCAATCTTTAGTTCTTCCCATAGATTTTCTATTGGATTCAAGTCAGATGATTGGCTGGGTCATTCTAGCAGCTTTATTTTCTTCTTTCTTTGAAACCAATTGAGAGTTTCCTTTTGTGTTTGGAGTCATTACATAGTTACATAGTTAGTAAGTTTGAATAAAGACACCAGTCCATCCAGTTCAACCTGAGTATCTACAATTGTCCCTATCCCTGTACATTGCACACTCACATCGGTCCCTACCCTCAAGGAGCCCACGATCCAAGGTCCCCATTCATATACTAAGGCCAATTTTGGACAGAAGCCAATGAACCTACCTGCATGTCTTTGGAGTGTGGGAGGAAGCCGGAGTACCCAGAGGAAACCCACACAGGTACAGGGAGAACATGCAAACTCCAGGCAGGTAGTGTCGTGGTTGGGATTCAAACCAGTGACCCTTTTTATTGCTAGGCGAGAGTGCTAACCACTACACCACTGTGCCACCTATCATTGTCTTGCAGAAACGTCCATCATCAGCATCCTGTTAGATGGCAGCAGATTTTTATAAAGAATGTCTTAGTACATTTTTCCATTCATCTTTCCTTCAATGACATGAAGTTTTCCAGCACCGTATGCTGAAAAACAGCCCCACACCGCAGTGTTCCCACCTCCAAACTTTACTGTTGGTATGGGGGTTGTTTTTGGGGTGATGAGCAGTGCCATTTGACCTCTAAACATGGTGTGTATTGTGGCAAACCAAAATAGTTCAATTTTGGTCTCATCTGATTAGACTACAGCCACGGCCAAAAGTTTGAGAAGGGCGCAAATTCTGCTGCTCTAAGCCCCACACACACTATCAGATTGTCTGCTGATTTTTTCCTTCAGGTTTACCAAAACCATGTAGTGTAAGGGCCTGCCTGATTGCATACACATTGAAACCCCTAAGGTTTGACCTCATATTATATGGTTTTGGTAAATCTGATGGAAAAAAAAAATCAGCAGAAAATCTGATAGTGTGTATGGGGCTTTAGGCTAGGTTCACGCCATCCAATTCGCAATAGCAAGGGAATTTGACCGGCTCTCTATGGAGCCGGTTCACATATCTCCGCAGCGGGTTCCGGCACGATTTGCACAAAAACGAAGTGCATCTTTTGGTCTGTTTCAGGTCCAAATTCAGCCAAAAATCCGGGCTGAAATCAGACCTGAAATGGTGAACCGGGATGCACCGGACCCCTGCTGTGCGGCGCATGCCGCTCATATGTAAACCCAGCCTTAGGGTTTTTAGATCTTTTTATACTGAAGTATAATTACAAGCATCTCAGAAGTTTCAAAGGCTTTTATTGACAATTACATGACGTTTTTGCAAAGAGTCAATATTTGCGGCGTTGACCCTTCTTTTTCAAGAACTCTGCAATTCTCCCTGGCATGCTGTCAATCATCTTCTGGGCCACATCCTGACTGATGGCGGTCCATTCTTGTATAATCAATGCTTGTAGTTTGTCAGAATTTGTGGGGGAGGGGTTTGTTCACCCGCCTCTTGAGGATTGACCACAAGTTCTCAATAGGATTAAGGTCTGGGGAGTTTCTTGGTCACGGACCCAAAATTTTGATGTTTTATTCCCCAAGACACTTGGTTATCACTTTTGCCTAATGCCAAGGTGCTCCATCATGCTGGGAAAGGCATTGTTCCTCACCAAACTGTTCTTGGGATGGTTGGGAGAAGTTGCTCTCGGAGGACGTTTTTGTACCATTCTTTACTCATGGCGGTGTTCTTAGGCAAAATTGTGAGTGAGCCTACTACATTGACTGAGAAGCAACCCCAAACAATCGCAAAAAGGGGATTCAGAGAAAATTACTTTACCCCGGTCCTCAGCAGTCCAATCCCTGTACCTTTTGCAGAATATCAGTCTGTCTCTGATGTTTTTCCTGGATAGAAGTGGCTTCTTTGCTGCCCTTCTTGACACCAGACCATCCTCCAAAAGTCTTCTCCTCCCTGTGTGTGCCGATGTCCTCACACCTGCCTGCTGCCATTCCTGAGCGAGCTCTGCCCTGGTGGTGCCCCCGATCCCACATCTGAACCAACTGTAGGAGACGGTTCCGGCGCTTGCTGGACTTTCTTGGGCGCCCGGAAGCCTTCTTCACAAATGCAGTGGAAATGTTTTTTATGGGCTTAAGTTAATTTTCATGGCAAAGAGGGACTTTGCAATTAATTGCAATTCATCTGATCACTTAACATTCTGGAGTAATGCAAATTGCCATCATAACCATTCAGGCAGCAGACTTGTGAAAATTAATATATTTGTGTCATTCTCAAACTCTTGACAATGGATGTATATTCTCCCAGTATTTCACAGGCTTGTCTAAATGTCGTACAGCAAACTTTAAATGCTCTTAAACATGCTTTTCCTTCAGCAGTGGAGTCTTGCGTGGTGAGCGTGCATACAGGCCATAGTGGGCGAGTGCATTACTTATTGTTTTCTATTAAACGCTTGTACCTGCTAATTCCAGGCCTTTCTGAAGCTCTCTACAAGTGGTCCTTGGCTCTTGGACAACTCTTCTGATCATTCCTTTTACACCTCTGTAAGGAATCTTGCGAGGAGCGCCTGGTTCTTGGTCAGTTTATGGTGAAATTAGGTTCTTTCCACTTTCAGATTATGGCCCCAACAGTGCTCACTGGAACATTAAGAAGTTTAGAAATCCTTCTGTAACCAATGCCATCAGTATGTTTTGCAACCATAAGGTTGTTTAGTTCTCTAGAGAGCTCTTTGCTTTTATCCATCATGAGAGGTTTCTTGTGTGACGCCTTGGTAATGAGACACCTTTTTTTTTTTACAGGCCATCAGTTCAGACTGAACCAGCTGATATTAATTTTCACTGACAAGGGGTAGGATTGTTTCCTAATTAATGACAGATTTCAGCTGGTGTCTTGGCTTTCCTGTCAGGAACCATGAAATCAGGCCGAGACAGAAGTACAGTTAAATCACACTTGTTCAATAATAAAAGTAAAAAGAACAAACGTAGTCAAAACATAGCCAAAGTCCAGTAACCGGAATGGATAGTCAGCCAAGCCAGAAGTCAGGGATCAATGCAGTGGAACAGCAAGCAGGATCTGGAGCCAGAAGGGATGTCAGCAAAGCAAGTCTTAAACAGGAAAGAAAAGGGGAATGGGGGCAGGCGGGCATTGGGACTTTGTGACACAACACTAAGGTAGAATGAGTCATCAAATATAGATGCTTGATAAGCAATAGGTGCACAATACAATAAATGATGCACATATTAGAATAAATATGGTAGAGTGGATAGACCAATCATGTTTTATCTCGTCATAGTAAAATTAGTAGCATATTAAACACTGTAGCACATGATTAATAATAGTAGCATCAGCAGGACACCCAACATAGATATAACTAATGAAAATGATATTAAATAAAATTGATGACTCAAACAATCGAAACCCATGATGTACACATGATAGCTGCGACAGAACATCAAATATAACTGCTCGACGCAATTGCCTCATATAAAGTCCCAACTATTTTCTCTTTTCAAAGTCTTGAACAGGATCGCAGGAGATAGTCTCTGTGATCTTGACCAAGGCGAAGGCAGAGATCTTCTGGACTGGATGGCTTAAGTAGGCAGGACTGATGAGCAGGATATCATCAACAGCTGAGCAACTGTGGAAAGATAGGAGCTGGCAATAAGCCGACAGCTGAGCGGCCAGCTCAGAGAAGGAAGGGCTGAGCCCAGCCCTGACATTTCCATGCCTTTTTGCACCTCCCTTTCTTCATGTGTTCAGGACTTTTTCCCTGTGTCATTCCATTTTATTACACATAACTTCATTTCTAAACATATTTGTTTTGGCATCTTTGTATGTATGGATTGCATGGGTTGTTACCAACATGTAGTTAGAATTTTAGGTCAATAGCACCTTTAGAAATATATTTACCTAGAAAAATGGTGACGTGTTCAATACTTACTTATTTTACCCGCTGTATATACTATATATAAAAAAAGCATAATAAATATTTTATGTATTTTAAATTAGTGTAAGTAATTGAAGTTGACAGTAGCCGCTTCTTGCAGTTCCAATACAGCATGAATCAGAGAGCTTGATGGAGAAGCAGCACAAGGAGCCAATCGGGTGTGCTGCAGTGCTTATGTGCTAATAAGAAACATGCAGATTGGGGGGGGGGGGGGGGGGGGGGGGGAGTAGAGTGACAGAGATGATGCTGCTTCTCAATTTACTGCCCAGCAACAGTCTAGAGGAGCGTCCATGAAGATCTGGGCTCAGGGAAAGTGGGTTAAAGGGTGCTTGAATTAGACTAAGGACATCTAGTGGTGGAAATTAAGCAGGGGGGTGGGGGGCAACTCTAGATGGCAGGCGAACGTTGCAGCAAAAGACGATTTTTTGGTTGCTCTGGGACAAAGCCTAATTGTCTTACATTTTCTTTAGTTATTTCTTCCTTTTAAAACACGTGTAGTTTAACTCTTAAAATACCAACAGATGTACATACACCTTTTACATTTGGGATTGAGATCAATTAAAATTGAACTTTGATAACTAAATCGGAGAGTAAACAATTATTTCAGCACACGCATCGATAGGAACACAGCGCCCCCCCCCCCCCCCCCAAAAAAATAAAAGTCTTTTGACCCCTCCCAGCTCGGCGGGAGAGGCGCTTTCATTAAAAGCTACGAGAGCGTGGCAGCAAAGCACAGCGGCCGACTTCCCCCAGCGCTGGCAGTCACTCTCATCAAAGCATTAGCAATAAAACGGTTTTAATGAGATGCATTAAAAAGTCACACTCACCTCGCAAGTCATTTAGAAAAGAAAAATCCCGCCTGCGAGTGACCTGCGAGGACGGCGATATTGCAAGCCGCAAGTAACATCACAAATCATTAATACGATTAGACTAAATTAAATCCCTTTGAAAGTACAATCAAGTAATGGGGATGGGATTCATGGCGGCACGTTGGCTTTTTATTTAAAGGGAACGGATAATGGGAATAAAGTGGAAGCACCGAGAGCCAATCAGGTGTGCTGCATGTAAAACGACAGAAGGAGAGAGCAGAGGGATGAGCTCATCAGTCTTCTGTTGCTCCCTTTACCATCCAAACCCAGGCTAGAGCTGGGGAGGTGAGCTAGTTGTGCTGTTTAAAGTGTCTGTTTCCCCAGCATTTCATATTCCTGATATGTACCTCTGCTGCACCATGTACTTGTATGAGAAAGTCTTCTGTTCTCTTTGTATTGCATACTTTATGTGAAATCCCCGGTGTTCCAGCCAATCCCTCTACTTTCCTATTACAAACTGACCACACTAAGCAGCAGAGCACACCGTGGTCAGTTCTCTAGCTACGATGGGAACTCAGTGGGCTCTCCTCCAATGATCAGACCCATCTTCATAAATCTCCCCCCCCCCCTCCCTGCCCCCCACCACAGCCATTCACTGGGAAGCTTGGCGTTCTGTTGCTTCTCTTCCCCCAGCTCTTAGCCCTTGTACACACGGTCGGAGATTCCGACGGAATGTGTCCTATCGGACCGTTTTGTCTGATTTTCCGACTGTGTGTGGTCTCCATCGGACTGTTTCCCTCGGAGTATCCGACGGACCAAGTTTTCCAACTTGTTGGTAAAATTTTCCGACAAAATGCTCCGATCGGACATACTCTGATCATGTGTAGAGAATTCCGATCGGACAAAGTGCCACGCATGCTCAGATCAAATTCCTACACCAAAGCTATTGGCTACTAGCCTGAACGTAGTCCCGTCGTAACAAAATAACGTCATCACGTCGGATTTTCCATCAACTTTGTCCGACCGTGTGTATGCAACAGTTTCGGACAGAATCCGACGGATTTGGTTGTCGGAATCTCCGACCGTGTGTACAAGGGCTTAAGCAGCTGAGAACAGAGGGACTGATCACTTATAAAAAAAAATTAAAAAAAAGGGGGGGGGGGCATTTATAAAAAAAAATTATATCTATATATCAGTGATGGCAAACCTTGGTACCCCTGATGTTTTGGAACTACATTTCCCATGATGCTCATGCACTCTGCAGTGTAGTGGAGCATCATGGGAAATGTAGTTCCAAAACATCTGGGGTGCCAAGGTTCACCATCACTGCTATACACAAATGTTTTGCCTTTCATTTTCATTTTAAAACGAACGGGTTGTTTTACAAGGTGATCATTTACAAATCACTTTACAGTTGACCTCCGGCCTTCTCTTTCAGTCTTGCACAGTTGTACCGGCTCCCCCCCTGGACTAAAACGGCTTACTCCGATTTCACCGCACACTGCGAGCTTCTCACAACGTGCATTAGAAGCTGCAGCAAGTCAGATAGAGCACCGCCTCATTTCCTGGCTGGAGGACTTCTAACATCATGTAGCTTTTTCTCCCCAGCTGGACTCTCCCTGGCCCACACCTTTCTTTCGCTGAGCCTCAATTTTTTCAATCATGGAGGCTCAGCATCACACATGGGCATTACCTATGCAAATACAGCCTGCCTGGGAACCCCCCCACTCCTCCAGACTGACATCCACCCATCAAGGTATTTTGGCATTTGCATAATTCCTCCCAAGAGCCAGCCCACTGCCTGTATCAGGACTGAGGGATTTTTCGAGTACTGAGGCAGGGTGCTGTGATGTGTTCGGGAAGGTATATATACAGCACCTCCCACCAGCCATGATCTGGTCACATTGCACATAGAAGCACAGAGACCTAGTAATGATATAACTGGGTCTGAAATAAGGTATGCAATGGAAACTGAAACGTTTATTATCTTATTTTAATTTCATATGCTGGGGGGGCAAGAAAGGCAAAATATAGACAGAATAATCTACTTCAACTGAGGCCCTGCTATGCTTGAGAGGGTTTGGGGAGGTTGGCTTGATGCACAAGGCTTGGCACCAGTAGACCTGATTATAGATAGGATATTGTGCTAGAATGCTGTTGGTTACTCAATGCTGGTTATTACTACCTGACTTTGGAGTATGCAATATTAATGCTCTATTGGCACTGTAATTTCTGTTTTCAGCCACTAGGTGGGGCTGTATGTTCTGAGCTCTATACAGTTGGAAGCTGTAATTGCCTATTTGTTTTATTACTGTTTTGTACATTACAATTTTGCATTCTTTTGTGAGCGTTTGTGGACCATGTATGATTAAATGTGTTCAAATAAAACATTTTTTTTTCTTTGTTTTATGTTTTATATCAGAACAGAGAAAAGTCAGGCCACCAAGCTGGCATTGCTGTCTAGCAGTGCTTGGTAAATCTCAGGTCTGGATGGCCAAAAATACAAATCCTTTAGTAGGTAAAACAGATTTCATATACGGTATGTATTGCAGGTGTGTATTTGTCTGGAGTTCAGCTTTCGCTAACACTAGAAAAAATGAATAATACTGGAAAACCTACTTAAAAAAAAAAATATAATAATAATAATAATAATAATAAATAACAACAGAATATGAGAAAAAGAAAAGGTGTAAAGTGGGCAAATACTGTATGTCACTTAAATGACTTGGGGCACATTCACACAGAGGCGCTGGCGTTAAAGCACCACTATTTTTAGCGGCGCTTTACCGTCTTTAGGTTGGCCGCTAGCGGGACACTTTCAACCCCTGCTAGTGGCCAAAAAAAAGGTTAAAAGCGCTGCTGCAGTGGCGCTTAGCCTGCGCTGCCCATTGATTTTTAATGGGCAGGGGCGAATTAGGAGCAGTGCATACACCGCTCCTAAAGCGCCTCAAAGATGCGGCTTGCAGGATACTTTTTAGCATCCTGCCAAAGCACCGCTCCAGTGTGAAAGTACTCAGGCTTTCACACTGGAGTGACAGGAGAGGCTCATTGCAGGCGCTATTTTTTTAGCGCTATAGCGCCTGTAAAGCTCCTCAGTGTGAAAGTAGCCTTAGTATTGACAAATATGTCAGAAAAAAGCAAAAGGGACACAATTACTGAAGATGCAGCGAGCACATTCCTTTAGCTTTAATAAAGGTAAGAAATCGTTGACTTTGTCTTTTCTTGTCAAACTTGCAAATGAAGAGCAATCAGAACCTTTGGCACCCGAGATAGGAGCAAATCCCAATCATACACAGCCGTAACATGAGCCATTATCTTACCAGAGTGAGAAGTATCGATGGGCTTTTTGCACTTAGGACTTTTGCAATCTGGTGAAAGAAAGAACAAATATTAAGAGACGAAATGGAATCAAAACAAAATATAAACACACCGAATGGATCAAAAAGCCCTTCACTCAAAAGCGGTTCCTTCTTACCAAACCCTGGTTATGCCTTCTAGTCGGGTCTCAAGTACTACTCCATAGAAGCCACTTCACCGATGATGGCCAAAAAGCCTGAAACATCTGTGTTCAGTTTGTAATAAATGGGTCTACAATGTTAGGCTTTTGGGGGAGATTTACTAAAACTGGAGCACTCAGAATCTGGTGCAGCTGTGCGTGGTAGCCAATCAACTTATAACTTCAGCTTATTAAATTAAGCTTTCACAATTAAACCTAGAAGTCGATTGGTTTCTGTGCAAAGCTGCACCAGATTTTGCACTCTCCAGTTTTAGTAAGTCTTAAGCCCCATACACACTATCAGTTTTTCTGCTGAGTTTTTCCTTCAGATTTACCAAAATCATATAATATGAGGTCAAACCTTAGGATTTTAAATTTGTATGCAATCAGGCAGGCCCTTGCACTACATGGTTTTGGTAAATCTGAAGGAAAAAGTCAGCAGAAAATCTGATAGTGTGTATGGGGCTTTATGGGATTCTGGATGTGCATCTTTCTGATGGGGCATAATGAATTATTTGCATGGCACCATCCACTTCCTAAAGTGAGGAATCATATTCAAAATTTTGGAAGATGTAATGGAATGAGCCATGTGAATGCCTTTGGTTTTAAGACAAAACAAAAAATACTGCACCATCACAAACGGCATAAGATTAAAAGGACAACCATAAAAAGCATACCAATTTATATTGTAGGTAGAAAGTCCCAAAAAGTGCTCTCTCACTCGGCCCTTACGTCACTTCTTTGAGACCAGCAGCATCCCGACATCTCTATAGCAATATCTTTTGAGAAGCTACCTCTTTGTCAAGCCTCCATAGCAATGCATTTTAAAGCACAAACTCTTTGGCAAGCCTTGACAAAGAGGCTGCACCTTGAAATGCATTGTTACAGCGACATTGGAAAGCTTATGATTTCCAGAAAGGGATGTAAGATTCTAGGGGTGACACTTCCAGTTCCCTACTGAATACCGGCACATGCGCAGTCGATGGCCAATCACTGCCACTCTAGCATGCGGTTTCCCTTTGACTGTGCATCTGCCTTCCTCCTCTGGATAGGCCACCAGGCTCAGAGGTTGGATTTCCACCTTTCTAAACCATACAATGGTTTCGGGAGTCTCATATCTTCCACCATGTAAGTGGATGCTTAAATTTTTTAGGTGCATTGGCTCACACATTAATTGTAGTTTTTTCCTTTATTTGCCTCCTTACCATCTATATGAGATATGGGGATTGGCCACATTGATTCTTCACAGTGGAGCCCTTATCTGTCTGCTGAGGACTGATAAATTCTGGTACTGGATGTACCTTGCTGTTATACTTGTTGGGACTTACTACCTGCATAATAAATTGGTATCCTTTTTATAGTTGTCATTTAATGGCATTTGTATTAGAGCATTTATTGATTTTTTTTCAAACATCACACTGTTAGCTACTGTGGCAGCACAATCTATTTTGGACTTTTATCTTTGATACCTTTAGGTGATCTTGGATGGCGCCAAGTTACTACACATTTGTTGTCCTTCACTTTTAAAGCAACTTTCCTGTACTACACACCAACTGGGTTAGAGAGTCTTTGATCCCTTTAGTCTCACAATGATCTGTATGGTTATTTTGTCTCAGAATTTGTACTAATATTACACATTACAGTTTTTTTTCACTGGTAGATAAACAGTAACAGAACAGAAATGTTTAGCCATATCTTTAGTAAACCGGTGAGGAAAGAAATATGCCATTACAGACTTGGATTTGAAGGGTGCCGTCTCTGGGGCTGTAATCCTCATTATGATTCCAGCCCGGAACAAGCATACATCTAAGGAAGCCTCAAAACTTGCTTGTCCCGCCATGCATGCTTGTCACACGTCGGTGGTTGAAAGCATAGTAATAAAGCCTTGTAAAAGTATTCATACCCCTTGAAATCCTCCACATTTTGTCATGTTACTGCCAAAAAAGTAAATGTATTTTTTATGGGGATTTTATGTGATAGACCAACACAAAGTGGCACATAATTGTGAAGTGGAAGGAAAATTATAAATGGTTTTCAATTTTTTTTACAAATAAATATGTGAAAAGTGTGTGTGGGGGGGGGGCACTTGTATGGCGCCTCCCGGAGTCAATACCTTGTAGAATCATCTTTCACTGCAATTACAGCTGCAAGTCTTTTTGGGGATGTCTCTACCAGCTTTGCACATCTAGAAAGGGACATTTCTGCCCATTCTTCTTTGCAAAATAGCTCAAGCTCTGTCAGATTGGATGGAGAGCGTTTGTGAACAGCAATTTTTAAGTCTTGCCACAGATTCTCAATTGGATTTAGGTCTGGGCTTTGACTGGGCAATTCTAACACATGAATATGCTTTGATCTAAACCAGGAGTCTCAAACTGGCGGCCCTCCAGCTGTTGCAAAACTACAAGTCCCATGAGGCATTGCAAGGCTGACAGTTAAGAGCATGACTCCCAAAGGCAGAGGCATGATGGGACTTGTAGTTTTGCAACAGCTGGAGGGCCGCCAGTTTGAGACCCCTGATCTAAACCATTCCATTGTAGCTCTGGCTGTATATTTAGGGCTGTTGTCCTGCTGGAGGGAGAACCTCCTCCCCAGTCTCAAGTCTTTTGCAGACTCCACCTTTTTTTCTTTTAAGATTGCTTAAGATTAATTGCCCTGTATTTGGCTCCATCCATCTTCCCATCAACTCTGATCAGCTTCTCTGCCCCTGCTGAAGAAAAACATCCCCACAACATGATGCTGCCACCACCATGTTTCACGGTGGGGATGGGGTGTTCAGGGTGATGTGCAGTGTTAGTTTTCCACCACACATAGCGTTTTCCTTTCAAGGGGTATTACTACTTTTTCAAAGCACTGTAGGTGCTTTTTACGGAAGGCACAGTAAAGAGTGGGTATTTACTATCATGTCACTCAACTCAGTGCCTCAATCCACCACCAGTGACCCTCAATGTCTTCTCTTCTGTGTATGCTGCCGCTGTGACAGAGCTTAAAGTGATTGTAAAGGCTTGTGTTTTTTTTTTTTTTTTTTCATAAGCATGTTATACTTATCTGCTCTGTTGCAGTGGATTTGCTCAGAGCAGCCCAGATCCGCCTCTTCTTGGGTCCCTCTTCTGTGCTCCTGGCCCCTCCCTCCTGTTCAGTGTCCCCACAGCAAGCAGCTTGCTATGGGGGCACCAGAGACAAGTCACAGCTCCCTGTGTCCATTCAGACACGGAGCGCTGACCCAGGCCCACCCCCCCCCTCTCCCCTGATTGGCTAGCTGACTGACAGCAGCAGGAGCCAATGGCGCCACTGCTGGGTCACAGCCAATCAGGAAGGAGAATCTCGGATGGCCGAGGGACTCGTGGGCAAGGCTGGACAGAGAGGGGGCTCAGGTAAGTATTCTGGGGGGGGGGGCTGCTGCACAAGATTTTTATTTTAATGCATAGAATGCATTAAGATAAAAAAAACTTCTGCATTTACAATCCCTTTAAGGCTAGCAATTGGCTGCTCAGGAAAGGAGTACTACATTGGGGGGTGTCAGAGGAAACGTCTCAATTTTTCGCACAGCTGGAGGTGCTATACTAGGTTCCAGCATGGCACTTGTTGCTTACGGTGCCTTCTGCACAGTTAACCAGTGATGTTGTCTAGTATAAGTAAGCACCGGGTCACTTGTTTATTAACAAACGTCTGACACAGATCAGCTCCTGATGCAGCCACTCACCTTGTGAGTTTCTACAACATAACAATCTAACCACTGGGGGGGGGGGGGGAGGGGCACTAAGGAAATGCTCCCTCCTGCCTGCAGCAAACTGATGACATCTTCTCAACCTAGACAAAGTCCCTACCAGACTGAAACGCAAGAGTTATTTATTTATTTTTTTATGTGGCGCATATGATACTGCCAGGGGCGGACTGACCATCTGGGCACTCGGGCACTGCCCAAGGGCCCCATGTCACTAAGGGGCCCCCATCAGGGTTGCCAGAATCAATAAAACCAGGGACACTGTAAAAATCTGTGTTTTAAAAAAAAAATCCCAAGATTATAGCTGCCCCGCCTCTCCAGTACCTTTTCAGTGTGTGTATGTGTATGTGTAGTGTGTGTGTGTGTGTGTGTGTGTGTGTGTGTGTGTGTGTGTGTGTGTGTGTGTGTGTGTGTGTGTGTGTGTGTGTGTGTGTGTGTGTGTGTGTGTGGCCCCATAATCTCCTATTGCCCGGAGGCCCCATAATCTTGTCCTATTGCCCGCGGACCCCATGAGTTGTCAGTCCGCCCCTGGATACTGCCACTGTATATTGTAATAAGTCAGGAATTTAATTACATAGATTGTAGAAAACAGATGCATTATAAATCATGACTTATTACATTATACAGTATAAATACTCAGGCAGGGATTGGCGGTCAGTTATACTCACATCTCGCAAATTCCTCAGTAAGGCTGCAAATCACGTTTTTTTATGGACAGCATTGGGCAGACATTCACTTGAATGGCCTTATATGTGCCAAAGGAGCACGGGCACCTTTTTATGGTAGTGAGCATGTTTTTGCAAAGCGCATTTTGTTACGCAACTGCTACTCTTGTTTGGGGTGCCATAAAGAATTAATAGCAACCCAAGTGCGTTTTGGCTGGTTTTTTTTCACACGTTTCTATGAGTGTTCCCAAAAATTCAAAAAAGGTGCGAATGGGGCCTCATGGACATTATAAATAAAAAGGAGCAGGAGCCGAGGTTCCAACCATCCAGGTTGTTTGAGCCTCTCTCCGACAACATCTTTAACACGTTTCTGTTGCCAACGCAAGTTTCTTCGGAGAGTCATGGTAGGCCAAATAATAAAAGCCATTTGAGAAAATAAAAAGACTATAAAACAATACAAAACAAGAAAACCTCTCTGTGTTCTCTAGAATTGACTTTCTCAGGAACTAATTCTAGCCAGCTCAGTTAATAGAAATACATTCAGCTTTTTTTTTTTTTTTTTTAAGCCAGAGTGCAGCTGTAATCGCAGCAAAAGGTGGCTCTACAAAATATTAACGCAAGAGGGTTGAATAATTTTGCACGCCCCACTTTTCATTTTTTTATTAGTTAAAAAAGTTTGAAATATCCAATAGATTTCGTTCCACTTCACAATTGTGTCCCACTTGTTGGTGATTCTTCACAAAAAATAAAAATTTTATATCTTTATGTTTGAAGCCTGAAATGTGGCAAAAGGTTGAAAAGTTCAAGGGGGCCGAATACTTTTGCAAAGCACTATAATATAAATATAAATATAAATATAAATATAAATATATATATATATATATATATATATATATATATATATATATATATATTTTTTTTTTTTTTTTTTTTTGAGCTTTTGTTTTAAAAAATTCCTCTGTGACCATCTAGCCGCAGCGTCGGATTGTTTCTTGGGCACGCCGGTGATAACGATAAGCCTGAGACACACCAGCGAGCTGCAGGAAAAGGGGGGGGGGGGCGCCCTCTCCGCCATTTAAGAAAGTGATTTTGTGGCCAATGAGCAGCTTGGACCACTTTCATGAGAAAGCCAGCCACCGGCTGAAGAAAAAGATACCGGGAGTTATGGCCGATAGCTTCAGCCATAACCCCCGGTAAACCACTTGCCAACCTCTACGTATATACTGTACACGTATTCAAATGTTTTATTGTAAGTACTAAATTCTTATTTTGTGTATGAAATCTGTAAAATTAGGTCACAATCCTTATTCTTAGAACAAGGTTTATTTATATTCCTTTCACTAGAACAGCTTTTAATATGTTGCCTACCCAGATTCTCCATCGGTGTGAGAGATTATAAGGGCTAAACTCATCATTGGGAAATAAACTCTGAGATGAAGGCGAGGACCTAGAATACCTGTCCAAAAGACTGACAGCAAAAAAGACCAAATGGTCCGTCACGTCTGTCCATATTTTTAACCTAAGTATAGATCGATATTTGTCCCAAGCATGTTTAGAAATCACTTAGTGCCAGTTGACTCGCTACCTCTGCTGGAAGTCTGTTTCAAGGAAGCCAAGATTGGCACAAATAGTCTATACAAGACCACAAGGGACTAATTAATATGTCCCTCAAAGAGGCAAATTTAAAGTCATCACCAGGTGGTACATAGTTCCTTCTAAAAATTAGCAAAAATAGATCCGAACAGGTCTTCTCAATGTTTCAGACTAAGCGGCTATCGAGGACCAACATACTAGATTTGGTGGCAGTGAGACATTTGATGTTTTTTTTCCCCCTCACTTCTTTCGACTCTTAGAGCTTCAGACTGAAAATACTTCACATCTGATTCTTATTCGCACAAAGATTTCATCCAGAAACTGGTCCACCCCACCTGATCATCTGGTGACCTGAGTACCCCCAATATTCTAGTGATTTACAGAAATATCCACAAACACCCCCTGCAGGCTCATTGTTTACATAGACAAAATCTGAAGCCAGTACCAAGACATTTTCCATAACCACCAATAAGAAGGAAGCTTGACTGTAATTGGTGGTACTGGAAATTAAGAAAGTGGAAGATACAAAAGCACAGGCAGTACAGTTGCAGTGACCACGTGAGGTGCTTTCTGGATTCTGGCTAAAGGAAATACAATCCCAGTGAGCCTGGGAGGTGCTCTCTGGGTTCTTACTGCAGTGGATCACAGACACTTCACATTAAGGTAAATGGAGGGAACTTTCAGATCTTTTCTCATGCCTGCATGATAGGTTTAGAGAAGGCCATTCTAAAGCCTCATACACACGATCGGACTTTGTACAAACTTTCCCGTGGACTTTTGTACAAAGGGCGTAGTCCACAAGTTTGTATTGCATACACACAGCTGGACTTTTTAGGCAACAAACACGAACGTAGTGACGTTTCAAACGTACTGATGACACTTCAAAAGAGGACGTTCAATTACTCCAGTGCCACCTTTGGTCAACTTCTGTATTGTAGTCTGAACTTTTGCATTGGGTCTGAGCATGCGTGTTTGTACCTTGTACAAAAGTCCGATGGTTTTGCGTACACCCGATCGGACTTTGCTCCATCGCACTTATGTTGTCAAAAAGTTTGTCCGTTCGCACAGCCAACAAAAGTCCGATGAAAACAGAAAAAGTTTGTCCGATGGAGCGTACACACGGTCGGATGTTGCTCCAAAACAGCTAATTTGCATGTTTGTTGTCAAAAAGTCAGATCGTGTGTACGGGCCTTAAGAGTCAATTAGAAAGCAATAGTCTGAAGGCAGACAGTATTAGCCATGTCCTCTCCGTCTCCTGAGGGCTTGAAAGAAAACAGACATTATTCTCTTGCTTTACAAAACCCATAATGTGTTGGGACACCACTGTCATGGTGTCAACCTGTGTTAAAGTGGTTGTAAAGGCTGAAGGTTTGTTACCTTTTAATGCATTTTTTTGTAATTTTACTAAATCATTTTAAATAAACAGTAAGAAAAAGGAATATCACAGGTCAGTTTAAAAACCTATAAAATTAAGAGAGAGACCCTGTCACTATACTACATTTAAGATGCTAGGGCTTCCATTATCCTTTTTTTATGGATATTGCTCTTCAAATGCAGTATTAATCTTCTTCTGATACTCTTACATCTTCAATATAGTGCACTGGGTGCAGACAGGGTCTCCCAAAAAAAAAAAAAATATATATATATATATATATATATATATATATATAAATTTGACCCAACTGGTCAAGACATACATAACTTTAATATAAGCAAGAGAAATAAATAGATTTGTCTTTGACTTACATCACAGGTGTAGTGGACCTCATCCACAGCGTACTTCTTCTTAAAGTGCTCAGGAGCGTGAATCCTGGAAGATGAGAATAAATAAATAAAAAGGTTGTAAACTTTTATTTTCAGTGGACATAAATTCATTAATTATATATTCCACACAAGAACAAATGAGGTTTAAACGTGAGCAAGGAAACAGATAATTTTACTGTGAAGCAGCTTGGGCAAACTTGGGTAGGTGGTTTACATTTTCGAAGGGATATCTGTTGGAATATTACATGACCCATCCATATCCTCTGTATCTTCTTAACTCACCATCTTTCAACCAGAGTTCAGAGGATTCCTCCTGTGTTTTTTTTTTAAAGGGGTCCCTGGTTTCTCCTCTAATGTAACAAATTTAAAGGAAATTCTTCCTTCAATTGTCCACCAATCTAAAGGGAGGACCTTTGTCCACTCCAATACTGTAAAGAACATTTCAATTGTACACCAATGTGAAGATTCCCTTGTCCGAATGACCCTCAAAAAAATAAAAAGGTAAGACGTCCTTCTCTGCTGACTACCAAATTTAAAAAGGGGCTCCTCTTCCCTAATCATCAATGTAGGTGGAATTTTACCACTGGCCAGCAATAAGGAGGGTCCTTTGTCCAACGGAGCATAAATTCAAGAGATCCTTCTCAGCTTACCACCAGGGGCTCTTCTCTAATCGCCAATGTAGAGGGCATTTCTCCACTAGCCACCAATGCAAGGGGTCTCTTTACCGAATAGCTATAAAGGTAAAGAGGTCCCTTCTGCGCTGACCATCATATTTAAAGGGGCTCTTCTTTTCCTAATCATAAATGTAGGTGCCATTTTTCCACTGGCCAGCAATAAGGAGGGTCCCTTGTCCCACTGACTATAAATTCAAGAGATCCTTCTCAGCTTTCCAACTGTGGTTTTTCTTCTCTTATCATCACTGTAGGGGGGCTTTTCTCCACTAGTCATCAATGAAAGGGGTCCCTGTACCCAATGACCATAAATACTGACCACCAAATGTAAGGGGTTCCTTCTTCATTAATCATCAAAATAGGGGGGCATTTTTTCACTAGTCACCAATGTAGGGGGTCCACTGTGCCACTGACCATAAATGTAAGACAACCTTCCCTGCCGACCACCTAAAATAAGGGGGCCCTTCTTCCCAAACCATCAAAGTATGTGGCATTTTTCCACTGGTAACCAATGTGACAATCCACTTTTCCACTGACCATAAATGTAAGATGTCCTTCTCTGCAGATCCCCAATGTCAGAGTGCCCTACTTCACTAATCGTCAATGTACAAGGCATTTCTCTACTGTCCACCAATGTGAGGGGTACCTTGTCCCATTAAACATAAATGTAAGACATCCTTCTATGCTGGTCACCTAAAGTACCAGAACCATTCTTCCTAAACAATCAACATACAGGGTATTTCTCCATTGGCCATCAATGTGAGGGGTTCCTTTACACAATGACAAATAACGTAAGAGGTCCTTCTGTGCTGACCACCAAATGCAAGGGGGCCCTTCACTAATCATCAATTTAGGATGCATTCCTCCACTGGTTGTCAATGTGAGAAGTCCCTTGTCCCACTGAACATACTCTTAAGAAGCCCTTGCTGACCACCAGGGGGCTCTCGTTCACCAATCATCAATGGGTAATAGCTACAACTTATTGATCATGTCCAAGAGTAGAATATAAATTATATATATATATATTCTAAGGAGTTCTGAGACCTGAAAATAATTTCAAGGGCTCTTTAGAGGAGAAAAGGAGGTTGAGAAAGGCTGTTCTGACTGCTGCACATTGGCAGGTGACAGTAGAGACACATACATAGAAAAAGACTGTAGTCTGATGCCAACAGTAAAACCAGTCTTCGTTGATTTAATTGGCAGAAATGCAAACTACTGCAAGGCTTCTGAAGTCGCCGGCTTATGCCACTGGTACCCAACCCATCAGTGAGATAATCTCTTTGTGGTGGGAATGGCCTTTAAATATTTCTTTCATATTCGACTGGTTTGCACCAAACAGAGGGAGGTTTTCTTAAGTGTAACTGTGCCTTCGACTTACTACAAAGTTACAATGTACAGTCTGATCACTGGGAAAGAAGACACTGGAGGGAATACTTTCTCCTGCCTGCAGAAGACTGATGACATCTTAGCCTAGACAAAGTCACCGACTCCAACTCATGGACAGCTTTTTAATGATGTAAATGGAGCCTTTATGAAAAATGATATGGTTGTATATTGTGACATATCAGGCATTTATTCACGCGGTCCACTTTAAACACGTCTCTATCTAGGTTTTTATTAGGAAGTCACCTCGCTAAACAGCTCACAGACCTCTGATCCCTGCCAAGACCCGCCGGCACCATTCCGGAAAAGGAGATGATTCCGGAGTAAGCCTCCTTGGGTATTTGCAGAACTTGCGAGCGATATGAATTGTTGTCTTGTGGATTGGGGATAAAACCGCGGATATCAAGCAAGATGTCAGAGCATTTCTCTCCCTGACATTTCGATATCCGGGAAGGAATGATGTAAAGTATAAATATTGTTTGAACGCTGTACATAATGATAACCCTAGGGACCCGGCGCGCTTCTCCTGCTACATCTGCTGTGAAGAGACACACGACAGCGAGGCGGCGCGATTGGTTCGGTGAGAAGGTGACTGAGCAGCCAATTAGAGCCAAGTCAATTAGCGCCAATCAAGGGCCGGATTCCCAGAATGCTCAGACATTTGTCAAGGCAACAGATGGACTGTTCCGAGTGTCTCACCTCCTGTTTAGATTTAACGTCTGCGAGACAAAGAAAAAAAACAAGCTCCGCGAGAAAAAAAACTAAAATAAGATGATGAATAATACATGGCTGCCGAGGTGGAACGCCAAGCGGATTTCAGAGATGGAGGCAGATAGCGGAGACGGACACATTTCTGGTCAAAGAATTCATGAAAACCTATAGCAATGGGACTTCAAGTCAAGAATCAAAATCAACACGTTAAAGCTGAACTCCAGATAGAGCTAAATTACACAAATGAATGCAACTCTGGATTTAATAATAAATTGGTAAATGTATTATTTTTTTAAGCCAACTTGCAGCTTTCCACAGTTGTACAGGCATGCTGGCTTTTGTTCAGAGTATTAGCCAAGCAAATTGCATTTTCAGGAAGTGGTCGTCAAAGGAAGTCCGTTTTTCTCTGCCGAGAAGTTTCCTTTAAATGTGGATCTGGACATACGGAGAACTCCTCACAGTGACTGAAGCTGAAGTGTCAGGCTCACATATATAATAAGCAAGGCCGACGCTTCATTTCACAAGACAAGTCTGTTCAGTTGAACGCTGCTGCTGAAGTAGGCAGGCCCAGGCTACACCCCATCAGGCGATTGTTAGGTCCAGTCTGTTTCGCCCATCCATGCCTGCATCAAGTAGTTGAAAGGTCAGAAGATTCCTGGGTCTGCTGGGCCCATCCTTATCTGCATCAGGTGATTGAGAAGTAAGGGATTCCGGGTCTGTCCCACCCATCCACACCTGCGTCAAGTAACTGACAAGTTGGGAACTCCCAGTCTGCCCTCTCCAACCTAATCTGCCACAGGCAATTGGCAAGTCAAGGGACTGTCTTCCCTGCCCATCCTTACCTGGGATCAGGTGACTGACAAGTCAGTGGACTCCTAGTTTCTTATGCTCATTCTTATATGCATCAGGTGATTAATAGTTCAAGGGAATCCTGGTCTGTCCCAACTATCTACATCAAGTGATTGACAAGTCAGGGAACTACTTGTCGGCCTTGCCCATCCTAACATGCATCAAGCGACTGACAGGTCAGGGAACTACTAGTCGGCCTTGCCTATCCTAACATGCATCAAGCGATTGACAGGTCAGGGAACTACTAGTCGGCCTTGCCCATCCTAACATGCATCAAGCGATTGACAGGTCAGGGAACTACTAGTCGGCCTTGCCTATCCTAACATGCATCAAGTAATTGACAGGTCAGGGAACTCCTGGTCTGTCCCATTCATCCTTGTCTACATGAGGCGATTGACAGGTCAGGGAACTACCGGTCTGTCCTGCCCATCCTAACCTACATCAATGGATGGCAGGTCAGGGAACTCCAAGTTTGTCCTGCCTGTCCTTATCTGTGTCAGGTGATTGGCCGGTCAAGGAACTCCCCAGTCTGTCTGTCCTAGCCATTCATACCTGCATCAGGTGGATGACAGATCTGGAACTCCAGGTCTGTCCAGTTCATCCTTATCTGCATTAGGTGATTAACATGTCAAGGGATTCCCAGTCTGTCCTGCCCATCCTTACCTGGATCAGGTGACTGAAAGGTGAGGGCACACCTGATCCGTTCTGCCCATTCTTATCTGCATCAGGTGATTGATGGGTCAAGGGACTCAGTTTCTGTCCCAACTATCCACACCTGCATCAGGTAATTGGCAGGTCAGTGAAAACCAGGTCTGTCTCACCTATCCCTACCTGCATCAGGTGATCGTCAGGTGAGGGGACTTCCAGTCTGTCCTGCCCATCAATTCCTGCATCTAGTAGTTGAAAGGGCAGGGAACTCCTGGTTTGTCCCACTCATCCTTACCCACATCAGTGTTTCACAAGTCAAGGGACTTTGGGTCTGTTCCACCTGTATCAGGTGAAAGACAGATCAGGTAACTCCAGGTCTGTCCTGCCTATTGTAACCTGCATCAGACGACTGAAAAGTCAGAGGACTCCAGTCTTTCACAGTAATCCAAACCTGCTAGTCTTAATTGGCTGGTTGTGCAAAGTTTCTGAGTACACTGTCAACACCCACAATCCCACTCCCTGCATTGCTAGTGTCTCAGTGCATCATGAGACTATCTGCATGGAGTTTGCATCTGTCAGAAACCATGAAATCAGGCCGAGACAGAAGTACAGTTAAATCACACTTGTTCAATAATAAAAGTAAAAAGAACAAACATAGTCAAAACATAGCCAAAGTCCAGTAACCGGAATGGATAGTCAGCCAAGCCAGAAGTCAGGGATCAATGTAGTGGAACAGCAAGCAGGATCTGGAGCCAGAAGGGATGTCAGCAAAGCAAGTCTTGAACAGGATCGCAGGAGATAGTTTCTGTGATATTGACCAAGGTGAAGGCAGAGATCCTCTAGACTGGACAGCTTAAGTAGGCAGGACTGACGAGCAGGATATCATCAACAGCTGAGTACATGTGGAGAGAGATAGGAGCTGGCAATTAGCCGACAGCTGAGCGGCCAGCTCAGAGAAGGAAGGGCTGAGCCCAGCCCTGACAGCATCTTCGTGTTCATTTCCTCCAGGTAGTCTGCTTTCCAGCCAAAGACATGCTGGTAGGTTAATTGGTTTTTCTCTAAACTGGCCCTAGTATGATATTCTACGGAGTGTACCCAGGGATAGCTGCATCTCCTCCTACCTGTCCCAACAGAAATCTGACTTGTGCTTCAAAAGGAAAAAAATAACATTTAATAATAAATGAATGTAGATTTCAGCTACAAGAATTAGAATTGAAAAAAGAAAAAAGTTGCTTTTTATTCATGTTGGGGGAGTGGGGAAAATTTAGGGGAAATTTTTAGCACCTCCGGAGTTCAGCTTTAACCACTTGGTTACCGCGCTATTGCCGAATGACGGCATTAGCGCGGACCTAGATTGCTGGGACTACGTCTATTGACGTCGTCCCGGTTACGAGCGCCCTGCGCGCCCCCTGAGGGGCGCGCGCGGCGCGCTCTGTGATCGGCGAGTCCGTGAGACT
Source organism: Lithobates pipiens (assembly GCF_037356315.1). NCBI lineage: Eukaryota > Metazoa > Chordata > Amphibia > Anura > Ranidae > Lithobates > Lithobates pipiens. The sequence continues at coordinate 23,207,322 of NW_027507686.1, forward strand.
CGCCTGATCACCGATCCGTGTAAGGGGTCGATCCCGACCCCTTATCACGTGATCAGCTGTCAGCCAATGACAGCTGATCATGTGATAAAACGGAGCCGGTAATCGGCTAGTATTCCTCCTCGCGCTGTCAGCGCGAGGAGAAAAAAAAAAAAGCCGATCGCCGGCGGCCGTGTTCGGGACATCAGTCCCGATCACGGCCAGCAATTCAAGCGGACACCTGCCCCCTGCCAGTGCCCACCTGCCACCCGCAGTGCCATCCTGAAATAAAGTAAGTGCCCCCCTGTCAGTGCCACCCAGCAGTGCCCATAGTGCCCACAGTGCCACCCAGCAGTGCCCACAGTGCCACCCAGCAGTGCCCACAGTGCCACCCACAGTGCCACCCAAAATCTCTGCCTCAAAGGTGCTGCACCCCAGTGCCGCCCATCAGTGCCCAGCAGTGCCGCCCATCAGTGCCCAGCAGTGCCACCTATCAGAGCCACCTATCAGTGCCACCTATCAGTGCCCATCAGTCCCATCTATCTGTGGTTCCTATCAGTGCCCATCCGTGCCACCCATCCGTGCCACTTATCCGTGCCACCCATCCGTGCCATCTTATCTGTGCCCATCTTTGCCCATCAGTGCCGCCTTATCTGTGCCCATCGGTGCCGCCTTATCTGTGCCTATTAGTGCCGCCTTAACTATGCCTATCAGTGCCCACCAGTGCAGCCTATCAGTGCCCACCAATGCAGCCCATCAGTGCCCACCAATGCAGCCCATCAGTGCCCACCAATGCAGCCCATCAGTGCCCACCAATGCAGCCCATCAGTGCCCACCAATGCAGCCCATCAGTGCCCACCAATGCAGCCCATCAGTGCCCACCAATGCAGCCCATCAGTGCCCACCAATGCAGCCCATCAGTGCCCACCAATGCAGCCTATCAGTGCCCACCAATGCAGCCTATCAGTGCCGCCTAATCAGCGCACTTCAATGAAGGAGAAAAATGACCCGTTTGCAAAATTTTATAACAAACTACAAACAAAATTTTTGTTTGTTTAGCAAAAAATAAAACTCCGAGCTGTAACTAAATACCACCAAAAGAAAGCTCTATTTGTGGGAAAAAAATGATAAAAATTTCATTTGGGTACAGTGTTGTATGACCGCGTAATTGTCACTCAAAGTGCATCAGCGCTGAAAGCTGAAAATTGGTCTGGGACTGAGGGGGGTTTAAGTGCCCAGTAAGCAAGTGGTTAAACATCAATCTCGTTAAAACACTCTGCTCTCTCTCACCGTTACTCCGGCAACAAAGAACGCAACGGCGGTGTTCCGTGCCAAGAAATTACCGCTATAAAACAAGCGGGAAGAAGACGTCGTCTTGCAAACATGGCCTTGACAGCGCCGCTTATCAAATGTGAAAATTCGCCTTCGTCTCATCAGCCATTGATAACGCATAAAAACCTATTAATGGCTTGCGCGTTGCTGTGTTGAACAAGGAAACGCGTTTTCAATTGGGCGCTTTAAGATAATGGCATTAGGAAGCGGCGAGGCCTGACATCTGTTGCGCAATATGCCGTACTTTGTGAATATCTCCGATCGATGTATTGAGCCGCTGTGACATTTAAAATTAATGAGAAGTAAATGGCAGCACAATTTTTAATTAGATGAACTGAGAAAAGCGCGACCAAGCTGGCGCTTAATTTGTTTCTGGGGGGATTAGTGCGCCTGGAGGGTGTTCTGCACTTACCTGCTGAGGCCAGGTGATCAGTCCGCGCACTCCCAGAATGCACTGGGAGGTAAAGAGGTGGCACAAAGGGTTAGAGATGAAGCTTTGAGGCAATCGATAGATAACAGCCAAATAGAGTTTAATTACATACAGGGGACCAGATATACTGTATCTGCTACAGGATTTGTTCTGGTGTACAGCCAATCTCGTCATAAAGATGAGCCTGCCGGATGACACAGCCGGGCTGGTGACCACACTTTTCTCTACTGTAGTTAGGAATGAAAGCTTGGTCATCGACACGCCCCTAAGCCTGTGATTGGACAAGGAAGGAGAAGCAGTACACTGAAAAGATTATCCCTTTGTTTGCTCCTTCTGTAAGCACATTGAAACTCAGAGGAAAAGCAGCAGATCCCAGACTCTGCACTCCCCCCTAACCTAAAATTTGCCATGATGTATTGTTACAGATTTATCAAGAGGCTGTAAAAGAACACAAGACCCAAAAAGACACAGAAGGCAGTAAGGAAGGATGAAACTGCATGCACCCTGTTTATTCTATGTTGTTTCTTGCTTTTTTTTAGGGCACTTCTGTACAATGCTAGCAAAGCAGAAAAATAGAGCTGCACGATTCTGGCCAAAATGAGAATCACAATTTTTTTGCTTAGAATAAAAAGATCATGATTCTCGCGACGTAAAATCTTTCACATTATACAAAAAAAAAAAAAAAAGGGCTAACTTTACAGGTTGTTTTTTTTTTTTTTTAATTCATTAAAGTCATTTTTTCCAAACAAATTGCATTTGAAAGACCGCTGCGCAAACATAAAATATTGAAACAACCACCATTTTATTCTCTAGAGTGTCTATAAAAAAATGATATATATATATATATATATATATATATATATATATATATATATATATATATATATATATTTGGGAGTTCTAAGTAATTTTCTATCAAAAAAAAATAAAAATTTTGAAACCAAAAAATGGCAGAAAAAGGTTTAGTGTTTAAGTGGTTAAACTTTTTTCACTTCCACACAAAGTCTATTCCATTGACAAAATTGTTACAATGTTTATACTTAAGTTCAACTGATAAAGAATGTTTTGATTGAGCGGCATCATCACTGGGTCTTTCAGTTGATATTTGCTCGAAGTGAGATCGAGTTTGGTGGGAAGGGGTGGCAGGCTTCTGTAAACGCCACAGCACCCTGTCTCTGTCCATGTCAATCAATCATATGAAAGAACAAATCCCCATGATCCCTTTAGACATGCAGCCCTGTGGGCCACTGAGTATTGCAGACTTTAGCTGTGCCATCTGCTAATCAGTTGCTTAAAGTGGATGTAAACCCGAATTTTTTTTGTTTTTGATGTCATAATGTAGAGTATAAGATTTCCTATCATTTGAGCTCCGTCTTTCCACAAAGTTATTCCAGATCTGAGCAATCTTCTTTTAATTGTTCAGTGAGATAAATCTTGACAAACAGAGAAAAACTTTGTCAAATCCTCCCCCTTGCTGTGAGTGACAGGTGATTTACATATCTCGTGCCCTAGCCTAAGAGACATGAATTATTTTTTAATTCCCTCCCACTCCTTTCTTCTGCTGCTCTGCCAGGATTGGATGTTCCACACCTCAGCATGATTGGGCATGCTGAAGTCATGTGGTTACTTTCCTGTCTTTTCACTGGATGTTAGAGATCATAGCAGAAGTTCAGTGTAAGAAATACACAGGAGAAAATGCATGTTGATAAGGGGAGTGTAGAGGTGGGCGGGAGTCTACTGACATCACGACTCCACCCACCGAGCTCCAGACAACAGACCCGCCCACAGAATCTGCAGTTTTTCGGTTCTCATAACAGACAGAGGGGAGACATTTGAGAGGTAAAGATACATGCAGGAGGCATGTATATCCTTATAGATAACCCCTATGGCAGCAGTTGAGAAAGGATGACATTGGGTTTACATCCACTTTGATTACACTGCAACAAAGTGTAATCAGGCAACTAATCAGCAGATTTCACAGCTAAAGTCTGCAGCATCCAGTGGCCAGCTGGCATACACACCCAAAGGCATGCGTGGGCATGATCTTTAGGGTTGGTGTCAGTTGCTGTACTGCTTTTCTAGAGAATTATATGAAAGAACCAGGGCTTTTTTTCAGCAGGAACTTGGTGGAACTCAGTTCCACCACCTCTGGCTCGGGCCCTCTGCTCCCTGCTCACCACTATCTCTTGTAAACGCAGAAAGTCCAGCTTCTGTGTTTACAAATAAAAGCCTGTCTCCCAACGGCTCTCATAGATCTGATCTCCTGAGAGACTGCCACTGAGTGCAGGATGGGGACAAGGCAGATGCAGGTGCAGATCCCAACACCCCAACTCAGGGATCTCCAAACTACGGCCCTCCAGCTGTTGCAGAACTACACATCCCATGAGGCATTGTAAAACTCGGACATTCACAGACATGACAAGGCATGATGGGAATTGTAGTTCTTGAACAACTGGAGACCCCTGCCCCAACTGAATGATCCCCCTGCAAGTGAGAGAGGCAGAGCCACCTATAGTGTGACATGTGGAAGATGGTGGAGCTTTTAAGGAAGGAAGGAGAAGATGGAGACAGTGGAAGGGGGGGTTGCATGCAGAGTTGAAGAGTGGTGAAAGTGAGGAGGATAGGGGATGCAGAGACAACCAGCTGTGGAAGAAGGCTGAACTCTGCACTCTGTGTAACACCCTCCCCGCCCCCAAAACTCGGCACTCTGTACATATTGCACTCCTGGTATTTATTGCCCCTTCCACTGTTAGTGAAATCTGACCGCACTCACTATTTGATGCGGTTTGAAGGGTTTGTGTGGGATGGGGGAGGGTTTTTTTGAGAAGTCGTGGTTGAGTTCCTGCACCTATTTTCTGAGAAGAAAAAGGCCCTGGAAAAAAAACACATCCCTGGCATGCCTTTAGAAGCGCATCCCTGCTGGCCACTGGACGCTGCAGACTCAAGCTGTGCGATCTGCTGTTCAGTTACTTAAGTATACATTATTAGATTTTAATCAAGCAACTGATTAATCAGGTAACTGAACAGTAGATTGCACAGCTCAAGTCTGCAGCTACCAATGGCCAGCAATTATGCACATCTAAAAGCATGCCAGGGATTTGTTCTTTCATATAATTCTCTGGAAAAGCAGTACAGCCACTGACACCAACCTTAAAGATCACATCTCACACATGCCTTTGGGTGTGCATGCCTGCTAGCCACTGGGTGCCGCAGACTTTAGCTGTGTAAATCGGGTGATCAGTTGCCCGATTAGGCTTTCCTACAGTGAAATCAAGCACCTGATCAGCAGATTGCACAGCTAAAGGTGGCAAAACCCAGTAGTCAGGCATAATGCATGTCTAAAGGGATGCGTTCTTTCATATAATGCATGGGAAGAGCAGTACAGTGATTCACGCCAGCCTCAAGGATCATGCCCACATATGCCCTGGGCGCACAGAGCCTGTTAAAGGGACAGATGCCAGGGCTGGGCGGGAAGAGGCTCAGAAGAAAAACAAAAATGTGATTATTCTGTTTTTATAACCTGTAAATGGAAAAAAAAAAAAAAAAAACATAACCTTTCTAACCAGAGGCTGGCTATGCTGGGCAACCATGTTGTAGACATTTCAGCTCCAGGGAAAGAAGTGAGAACATTCTATAAAGATATGGCAGTGAAAGTATTACAAGGAGGGCGGTGGGGTGTTGGCACCAGCTCTGCTGTCTCACAAGCAGTCAGGGGTTATAAACTCCTCTGATTACCTATAAAGCCGGACGGCGCTCTCTCCAATGGCACCGCGCGGCTGTATGTTCCACTCCAGCAATTCGCCGGCTATAAACCAGACAGACACAACATACAGAAAAGAGGAGCTTATTAATACTCACTTCCCCATCCACACGGCGTAACTCTCCGGCAGTTTGGGCACAAAAAGGATTGATTTTCCCGTGTCAACATCAATGGAGCCATAACAGCCCGATTCGATCACTCCAAACGCCCAGTGAAAGAACGACTCCTAAGAAGCAGAAACTTTTCATTAGCGGCCAGTATGCAGCTATTGACTCCCCCATCCCCCCCCCCCTCCAAAAAAGTCCACATGTGGGAGATTTTTATTTTATTACACATCACAGGCCAACAAAATGATATCATAGAGCGTAGAGCGGCGGTCGCACCTGGCGGAAGAGGACGCCGGTGTCGGTGCAGTATCGGTTGGTCTCCTCTCCTCCTTGCAGGAGCACAACGGCCTCTTTTGGAACATTGTGGTTGTTGCGCAGTCTATCGCAGACACGCTTCCTGTTCAGGGCGAAGAGAGTGGCCGGGACCCTCAGCGTCTCGTTACCCAGCCAATAAGATGGTCTGCCAGAGAAAAACAAAGTTACAGATTATTCAACATAAGCGCTGTTTATGAACGGAATCGCAATTTTTTTTTTTTTTATTACACTTTAACTGCTTAAGGACCGCCTCACGCCGATATACGTCAGCAGAATGGAACGGCTGGGCACAATCACATACCGGTACGTGATTCTTTAAGTGCCTAGCCATGGGTCGGGAGCGCGCCGCCGGCGCTGAGACTGTGAGCCAGGGTTTTTCGCCCAACATCAATGCCTGACCTCACAAATGCACTTCTGGAAGAATGGTCAAACATTCCCATAGACACACTCCTAAACCTTGTGGACGGCCTTCCCAGAAGAGTTGAAGCTGTTATACCTGCAAAGGGTGGGCCAACTCATTATTGAACCCTACGAACTAAGACTGGGATGCCATTAAAGCTCATGTGTGTGTAAAGGTAGGTGTCACAATACTTTTGGCAATATAGTGTATATCATATTTGGGTGGGGGGTGGTTTTAAAACTTCAGGACTAAAATGTGCATTTTAACACATCTGTGCAAAAAAAAAAAAAAAAAAAAAAAATGCACAGACTGGTTAACCCCAATTATGACCGGTTGTCTGTAGGACGCCTGGCCTTGTCAGTCTGTCCCAGTCATTCGTTTATGAAAACAGTGCAGACATTGTGACCACTTAAAGGGGTTGTAAAGGTTTGTTTTTTATTTTCTAAATAGGTTCCTCTAAGCTAGTGCATTGTTGGTTCACTTACCTTTTCCTTCGATTTCCCTTCTAAATGTTTTTTTTCTTTGTCTGAATATCTCACTTCCTGTTTCTCCTCAGTAAACTTCTCACCATCATCCGAGTGGTGGTTAGTCAGCCAGAACAGCTTACTGAGGAGGAACAGGAAGTGAGAAATTCAGACAAAGAAAACAAAGAAAAAAAAACATTTAGAAGGGAAATCGAAGGAAAAGGTAAGTGAACCAACAATGCACTAGCTTAGAGGAACCTATGTAGAAAATAAAAAACGAACCTTTACAACTCCTTTAATGGAGTTGCCCTTTCTGGGTGTCATTCAGCGACCGCAGATCGGCACAAATGTCATCGGACTGCACTGCATCTACAACACAGCGGGTTTGTTCCATTCTGTGAAATGGACCCAAAAAGGAGCAGACGCGCCAATCCGGCCCCCAGACACAGTGACATTATCGGTAATGGAAGTTGTTTTATTGTGCAGAAGAATTGGAGGAGTGAGGAGACGCTCATTGTACTGCGGCGTCTGCCGGCTGCAGCAAAAAACAACATTTCTCTAACCTTTACTCTGACAATCCCCGTCTTGTTCTGACTTTTCTAATCTTCCTTCTTCATGTTCTGCAGGAAACAGAACAGAGGCCAATAATTCCCTGAAACACTCGCAGAAAAAGACGCTTCCTCCCCAAAGCTCCACTTTTACCAAATATAGGATATCGCTCTTAAAGCTGAAAAGCATAACCTGGTTAGATTTCATCATCCCTGGTCCTCCCTCCCCCCTCATTGATAACATTTTTATATAAAAGCAGTTTTCATTACATACATTATTTTTACCCCAATGATTTGATCATTGGGTCTCTGTGCTTCTCTATGCAATGCGTGAGATCATGGCTGGTGGGCGGCTCTTGGAGAGAAGTTATGCAAAGATCAAAATACCTCGATGGGTGGGTGTAAGCTGATCCCGAAATCCAATAAATGAAAAGGGGCGGGCCAGGGACAGTCAGGCTGGGGAGTAAAGGGCTAGATCAGAGCTACTTCAGAGAAACTTTGGCCCATAGGCCACATTTGTCCAATTCCAAGATTTTATCTGGTCCCAGCTAGGATGAGCGGCGCATCCTCAATGAGCACAGATTGAGGATTAAGGTCTGCAGAAGCAGCCTACATATGGACCCTGATGCAAGGAGGGACGCAGGTGGTGGACCCAGATGCAAGGAAGGGATGCGGGACCCCGATGCAAGGAAGGGACGCAAGTCCCCGATGCAAGGAGGGACAGGCACGCGGGGCCCAGATGCAAGGAGGGACGCATCGGGGACCAGATCCCTCCTTGCATCGGGGTCCCGCGTCCCTCCTTGCATCTGGGTCTTGCATCGGGGATCCCGCGTCCCTTCCTTGCATCGGGGATCCCGCGTCCCTTCCTTGCATCGGGGATCCCGCGTCCCTTCCTTGCATCGGGGATCCCGCGTCCCTTCCTTGCATCGGGGATCCCGCGTCCCTTCCTTGCATCGGGGTCCCGCGTCCCTTCCTTGCATCGGGGTCCCGCGTCCCTTCCTTGCATCGGGGTCCCGCGTCCCTTCCTTGCATCGGGGTCCCGCGTCCCTTCCTTGCATCGGGGTCCCGCGTCCCTTCCTTGCATCGGGGTCCCGCGTCCCTTCCTTGCATCGGGGTCCCGCGTCCCTTCCTTGCATCGGGGTCCCGCGTCCCTTCCTTGCATCGGGGTCCCGCGTCCCTTCCTTGCATCGGGGTCCCGCGTCCCTTCCTTGCATCGGGGTCCCGCGTCCCTTCCTTGCATCGGGGTCCCGCTTCCCTTCCTTGCATCGGGGTCCCGCGTCCCTTCCTTGCATCGGGGTCCCGCGTCCCTCCTTGCATCGGGGTCCCGCGTCCCTCCTTGCATCGGGGTCCCGCGTCCCTCCTTGCATCGGGGTACCGCGTCCCTCCTTGCATCGGGGTACCGCGTCCCTGTCCCTCCTTGCATCGGGGTACCGCGTCCCTGTCCCTCCTTGCATCTGGAAAGGAAGGAAGGAAGGAAGAACGCGGGGCCCCGATGCAAGGGAGGGACGCCGACGCGGGGCCCCCGGTGCAAGGGAGGGACGCCGACGCGGGGCCCCCGATGCAAGGGAGGGACGCCGACGCGGGGCCCCCGATGCAAGGGAGGGACGCCGACGCGGGGCCCCCGATGCAAGGGAGGGACGCCGACGCGGGGCCCCCGATGCAAGGGAGGGACGCCGACGCGGGGCCCCCGATGCAAGGGAGGGACGCCGACGCGGGGCCCCCGATGCAAGGGAGGGACGCCGACGCGGGGCCCCCGATACAAGGGAGGGACGCCGACGCGGGGCCCCCGATGCAAGGGAGGGACGCCGACGCAAGGAGGGACGCCGACGCGGAAATGTTTATAAAATTTACAATGCGGCCCTCATACTAAAAGGTTTGAAGACCCCTGGACTAGATCACGCTGCACTTCCTCTAGCAAGAAAATGAGGCGGGCTCTGCCTGACTTGCGGCTACCTCACAGTGTGCAGTGAAATCAGAGTAAGCTATTTCAGTCCAGGAAAGGAGCCGATACAACCGTGCAAGACTGAATGGAAGGTCAGAGGTCAGATTTAGGGCCCATTTCTTCCTGTGCTTTTCTTTTTTTTTGATACATTGTTGCAGACAGTTGACACGCTCTACCAATCATGGTTGTACGCCTGCTGGAAACTGCACCAAATATTCAAGGAATGCAACACTAAAATCTGCAGTGGAGAATTCTGCCCTAAAGGAAAACTCGGGATTTGTTAAAAATTGATACAACTCATAAAACTGCAGAGTCTGAGTTTATTAAGAAGTACTTCCCTATTCCATTCTTAAATTGCCATGATTCCTATAACTGCCAAAGGATTTTAAATAGAACCCTCAACTAAATAAAAAATGACATACACAACGCAGTCTGTCAATAATATTTATAGGGCACTTCGTGTCGTTTCGAGTCCCCCTGTAACAGTTCTATTACCTGGAGATCCTGCCAGGAGATCAATGAATTTTGCCACTAACAAGCCAATCTGTCAATTAAAATTTGAAGGGCTTGTTCAAAAAATAGTGCTTGAGGGGCAGTAAATCCCCTAGTTGAACCTCGATTCTACCACCCCCAACCACTCCCCCTTTAGCTGCAGAGGCAGGCGCCTCATTGCTTTGCTTCTCAGCTGCGGCAGAAATTTCACCCCATTGTTTTGGCCAGTGTGGCACCCGCCAAGTGTGGCCTGTTCAAGTGAATAGACCCCGCTCTGCAAGCTCCCTGTAACCGCATGCAAAGCTTGCAGTGTGCTGGTGCGGGGATCAAGGGATTAAAAACGGGTAGCAAGAATGTGCTACAGCACCTCCCAACCACCCGTAGAATGCTCTGAAGAGCAAACCAAAGCCGCAACGCACATCTGGCGGCCATTATTGTTAATGGCACTCCAAATGTGGCGCGATTTTGCTGCAAATGTTGTGGCAATCATGGAAAAATGCCAATTTAAAAGCCGTGTGAACCTCAGTACCCAAAAAAGGTGCATTGACGACTTGCGTGATAAAAATGCATAGGGCAGACCGTTTAAATGAATGGGCTACCCTATGCGCAATTCGTGGAATCGTGTGAAAATCGCACACACAAAATCACGAGTGGTGATCTTCAATCTCTAGTAAGGGAAACGGCAGTGAAGCTTTGCGGCCGCAGAGCATGTTTCCTACTGCGCATGTGCAAGTCACACTGACTGATACTTGTGAATGGTCCCGTAGTCTTCTGGGATGTATCCCAGAAGACTTCGGGGGACGGAGGGGGGACTGTACTTCCGGCTCAGATCGCCATGGCGAATTGAGCCAAAAGTAAGAGCGGGAACATGTCAAAACCAGATAAACCCCCCCCCCACCCCGAAAAAGGTCCAAATATGGCAGTGGAAGGGGGGAGCTTGTTAGGAACGTCAAGTACAATCATTGTGTTTCAGGGGAAAGGCCTCCCTGTTAATCCTGAGGAGGGCACATTTCCCTGAAAAATAATCATTGTACTTGATGTTCTTCACCAATAAAGATTGTAAATGAATAATTAATCTAGATGGCCATTTGCACCAAATGCTCCTAACCCCACACCCGGGAAAAGATCATCTGATGAACGTTCCATCGACCTTTATCAGAAAGTCAGCAGCCTAGGACCACAACAACGTCTCATTTTATGATAAGATCATGTTAGCCCTTGTACACACGGTCGCACATTCCGACGCAAAATGTCTGATCGGACCGTGTTGTCAGATAATCCAACCCTGTGTGGGCTACATCGGACTGTTTCTGTCGGATTATCCAACCGACAAAGTTTTAGAGCTGGGCTATACAATTTTCCAACAACATTCCGATCGGACAAAGTGCCATGCATGCTCAGATCAAATTCCTAGACCAAAGCTATTGGCTACTAGCCTGAACGTAGTCCCGTCCTAACGAAATAACGTCATCACGTTCTGAACAATTGGATTTTCCGACAACTTTGTCCGACCGTGTGTATGCAACACCAGTTTCGGACAAAATCCGACGGATTTGGTTGTCGGAATGTCCGACCGTGTGTACAAGGGCTTAGGGTTAGGCTTACCGTTTGGGTCCCACTGTTCCTCAATATATAACATAATTTCCCAACTAAAGAGGGGCATCTAAACACACCTAAGAACAGATCATCTGATAAACAGTCCATTCACCTTGATTAGAAACTCAGCAGCCTAGGACCACAGCCATGTTAGGGTTAGACTCAGTGTTGGGGATCCACTCTTCTTCAATATATTTTGACATCCAAGAACAGGTCATCTGATGAATGATCCATCTACCATGATCAAAGAGGCAGCAGACTAGGACCACAACCAGGTCTTTTTCTTGATAAACTCATGTTAGGGTTAGGATTGCACTCTTCTTCAATATAGAACACCGTGTCCCCAGTTAAAGAGGGGCTCCTAACCCCAAATCCAAGAACAGGTCATCTAAAGAGCATCCCATCCACCACCATCAAAGAGGCAGCAGCGTAGAACTGCAACCAGGTCCCTTTTCTTGATAAAGCCGGGTTAGGATTAGCATTAGGGTTTCATTATTCCTCAATATAGAATGTCATGTCCCCAATTAAAGAGGGTCTCCTAACCCCACACCCAAGAACAGGTTATCTGATGAACGATCTACCATGATCAGAGAGGCAGAAGCCTAGGACTACAACCAGGTCCCCTTCTTGATGAAGTCAAGTTAGGGTTCCACTCTTCCTCAATATAGAGCGTCATGTCCCCAGCTAAAGAGTGGCTCCTAACCCCACTCCCAAGAACAAGTCATCTGATGGACACTCCATCTACCGTGATCAGAGAGGCAGCAACCCAAGACCACATTCAGATACTTTTGTTGTTGGTAAAGCCATGTAAAACTTAGTGTAATGCCACGTACACACGATCGGACTATCCGGCGGACTTCTGGACCCAGAAAGAAGACTTGCTTCAAAATTGTCCGCCGGACTCGGCTTTTGGCGGACAATCCATTAGTCTGTGTGCTAGTCCAGCGCACTAAAACCGACGCTAGGGCAGCTACTGGCTACTGGCTATGAACTTCCTTATTCTACGTCATCACGTTCCAATCCGCCGGACTTTCGGAGTGATCGTGTGTGGCCAAGTGCGTTCACTTGAAAGTCCGGCGGACCTCAGCTGCAAAACCCGGCGGACAATCCGCCGGATAGTCCGATCGTGTGTACGCGGCATTAGGGTTCCACTTTTCCTCAACATAGAACATCCTGTCTCCAACTATAGAGGAGCTCCTGACCCCACACTCCAAAATTTGCTCATCAGGTCAAAACATTTGGTCTAAGCAGTCGGTCAACTGGAGGTCAACCGTGATACAATTTTGATAAAAACGCTCTGTTCATCCCTAGTGGGCTATAAGGCGTTATCATCATCGCTAATCCCTTTAGATGTTGTTCTATTTACCCCCTGTAGAGCGATTACCCACCCCAAGAAAAAATTGCCACCTAAGACCCAGTGTGACTGAATGAGAAAAAAAAAAAAAACATTCACCAATAAGAAGGATTTAATAACAGAAGGCACAGGAGGAGAAAAGAGCAAACTGCAGACGAGAAGCTGAACTTTCAGCTCGAAGAAAAACTCCACAAGGTTTATCGAAGGCAGGAGACGTCTTAATGCAAACACAGCACAATCCGAGCAATAAAGCGAGTACATTGGCATTTTCCAAGTTTATTGATTCCCACACAGCAATTCAATTAGTTACTTATTGAAAAACATCCTTAACACTTCCCTCCCGCTGCCAAGACACAATACAGTGCAGGCCTGCCGAAATAAAAAGACTAGGCCGATATTACAGCCCGCCGCGAGCCTAATAACGAGTCACAGTATGCGAAAAACGGACATAAAATATGCACAAATATGGAGAGAAAAGAAAAAAAAATCTGTGGAAAGTCTAAAAAAAGTATTCACCAGAACGCCATCTTTTTGCGTTTTGGGTGATGTATAGGCCCTGTACACATGTAGCCTCTCAGATTCGAGTATATTCACATATACAGTATATGCGTATGACAACCTGCCACCGATTTGTACAGGCCAACCGGTGGTGGTGTTGCACTGCAAAGGTCACTCCAATCAAGGAAAATTCAGCCTATGTACACAACATGGCCATTTGCTGCCATGTGTACGAAGCCTTAAACTACGCACCCTTACACCTATACCAAACCCATGGTCTTCAACATACAGTTGCTTCCCTTTGTTACTATAAAATCCCCCACTCTTCTGGATGTTGGAGTGTCTGTAGGACTTTGGGCCCACTTGTGAGGTCAGGTACTGATGCTGGCTGAGAAGACCTGGCTCACCATCAGTGTTCCGATTAATACCAAAGCTGTTCAGTAGGGTTGAGGTCAGGGATCTATGCAAGACACCAAACCGGTCACACCAATTCTATATGGAGCCGACTTTGTACACAGGGGCACAGTCATGGTGGAACAGAAAAGGACCTTCACCAAAATTGTTACCACAAGGTTGGTAAGCACAATTGTCTACAATTCTTTGTATGTCGCAGCATTAATAGTACCCTTCACTGGAAATACCTGAACTCAATCACCATGAGAGATGTTCGCAAGCTTCTAGGACATGTGTTATATTTGTGCCATCCAACATTGCTATGCACTGGTAGGGAGGAGCAGGGGCCGAGAAGCGGGAAAGATTTGCTTAAAGCGGAGTTCCACCCAAAAATGCATCTTCCGCTTTTCCGGTTCCTCCCCCCCTCCGGTGTCACACTTAGCACCTTTCAGGGGGAGGGGGAGCAGATACCTACCTGTCTAATACAGGAATTTTGCTTCCACTTCCAGGCATAGACACCCGAGCCACCCGCGGGTATCTACGCCATTTCACGCCCCCTGCACCAAATACACACGGGTCCCACAACACAGCAGGGACCAGTGGGATAGCGCAGCGCAAGTCGCACGTGCGCAGTAGGGAACCAGGAAGTGAAGCCGCAAATCTTCACTTTCTAATTCCCTTACCGAGGATGGCGGCCGCAGCACCCGACAGCCAAGGGATAGGTTGGCTTCGGGTGCCGACATCGCGGGTCCCCTGGACAGGTCAGTTTCCTTATTTTAAGTCGGAGGAACTCCGCTTTAATACAGTATCCCATTGACAAGGTCGGGGCAATCTAAAATGCACCTCAAAATTAAAAATCATGTTTGCCCAACTCGTTAATTTATTCAGGTCCTCTTGTGAAGTTTATTTATCCTGAAGTGATATTATTGTTTTATGTTGTCAGCTTACACAGAGCTTGAGGTATTCATCTCATCTTCTATATCATTTATAAATAAATTAAACAGCACTGGTCGCAGGACAGAGCCCAGGGGGTACCCCAGGTACCACTCCAGACCAGTCTGAGAACACGTTATCTATCACCACCCGTTGGAAGTGCCCCTGTAACCAGTTTTCTATCCATGAACAAAACCTATGGTCCATTCCTACAGATCTCAGTTTGTAGATTTATACCGTGTACACACGACCGGACTTTCCAGCAGACTAGGTCGGACGGACTTTCCGAACAAACGGACTTGGCCACACACAAGCAAACCAAAGTCCGACGGATTCGAACGTGATGACGTACGACCGGACTAGAATAAGGAAGTTCATAGCCAGTAGCCAATAGCTGCCCTAGCGTTGGTTTTCCTCCGTCAAACTCGAGTCCGTCAGAAAGATTTGAAACATGTTCTAAATCTAAAGACCGTCTGATTTTTTGGCAGCAAAGGTCCGATGAAGCCCACACGCGATCGAATTGTCCAGCGGATTCATTCCATCAGACCTTTGCTGTCGAAAAGTCCGGCCTTGTGTACACGGCATAAATGTTTGTGGGGGACTGTATTAAATGCTTTTGCAAAATCCAGATAAACCACATCCAGAGGCCTTCCTCTATCCATCAGCTCACTTCCTCATAGAATGGTAACAGATTGCTTTGGCAAGAACGACCCTTCGTAAACCCATGCTAGTTACCACTAATGATACTGTATTCATCAGCAAGTTCTAGGATATAATCCTTCATTATCCCCTCCAATAGTTTACACACTATTGATGTTAGACGGACTGGTCTGTAGTTTCCTGGAATATATCTCTGCCATTTTTTTTTTATATTGGTACCACGTGGGTTTTTCACCATATAGCCAACACCATTTCTGTCAGAATGCTGGCCATAAAAATTAAGAATGGAGGTCTGGCCATAACTTGACCGAGCTCTTTGAGGTCTTTCAAGTGTAAGCCTTCTAATCCTGGCGATTTATTTGTGTTAAAGGGGTTGTAAATCCTTGTAAATTCTTATGCATTAAGATGAAAAAACTTCCTTTACTGACCGGCCCTGCAACCCCCCCCCCCCCCCCCCATTTTACTCACCTGAGCCCCGTAATACCCACGTCGGAGACACGCTCTTCCCCTCTGCCTGTTGCCTCAGCTCGATTGGATAGATTGAAAGCAGCGCAGCCATTGGCTCCCGCTGCCGTCAATCAAATCCAATGGAACGGGTGCCAGTGGGCGGAGCCAAATCCGGCATTCTGCATCTATGGACGCAAATGCTGAACTCGGGAGCATGCCCGCAAGGTAACCCTCCAGGAGAGCGCTTCTCCTAGGGCAGTGATGGCGAACCTTGGCACCCCAGATGTTTTGGCACTACATTTCCCATGATGCTCCTGCACTCTGTAATGTAGCTGAGCATCATGGGAAATGTAGTTCGAAAACATCTGGGGTGCCAAGGTTCGCCATCACTGTCCTAGGGGGTTATATGATGCAGGGAGGAGCTACCAGCGCTGCCGGGGGACCCCATAAGTCGAGGATAGGGGCCACTCTGTGCAAAACGAACTGCACAGTTGCGGTTGTTTTACCCCTTTTCCTGTGTAAAGACTGAGGAGAAGAAAGCATTTAGTACAGTGTCTTCTCTGTATAACCATCCTCCCATCATCATCCTTTATGAGGCCAATGTGCTCTGACCTCGTTTTTTTACCTTTAATATATTTGAAAAATTCCTTGGGATATTTTTTCACTCTGTCTCTCAGTTATTTTTTAGCTGCCCTGGATTGTGTTTTTACACTTCTTATTGCATTCCTTGTAGTGCTGAAATGTTGACAATGACCTCTCCGCCATTTGTTCTCTCTTTAACCACCTCAGCTCCAGAAGATAACGATTTACCCCCCCCCCCCCCCCCCCATTTTCTTCATGACCAGGCCATTTGTGATAAGGCACTGCATTACTTTGACTGACAATTGTTCGTTTGGGCAATTTCCCCACAAATACAGCTTTCTTTTGGTGGTATTTGATCACTTCTGCGGATTTTATTATTTACGCTATGAACAAAAAAAAAAAAAACAAGTTTGAAATATACACATATATACATATATATATATATATATATATATAAAAATTTACTTTCTGCTATAAAACAAATCCAATTACAAAATGTAAAAAAATCTAATTTCTTCATCAATTTAGGTCAATGTGTACTCTGCTACATATTTTTTGGTAAGAATATATCCCAATAAGCGTATATTGATTGGTTTGCGCAAAAGTTATAGCGTCTACAAACTACGGGTTTTTATTTTTTTATTTTTTAAGAGTAATGGTGGCAATCAGCGACAAATTGGGCACTAATTGACACTTTTTTGGGACCAGTACTAATGATATGGGCAGGGAAGGGATTAACCCGAGAGGCGATCAAAGGGTTAAAAGGTATTCCTAAGAAGTGCTTACTAACTGTGGGGGAGGTGCTTTGACTGGGGGAAGGTAAAGATCTGTGCTCCCCTGATGAAGTCACGTGGGCGTGATGTAACGCATAGGGCATCCTGGACCGGAAGTGATGTTTAGAGCATTTTCATGCTGAATATATGATACCAACAGCTTTTTTTTTACAGTTCTCTTTTTGATGTAAGAGTTATTCTTTTAATTAAAAAACTAATTTTATTAGCAATATTACACTATGGGAGGATTTTTTTGTTTCTACCCTAACATATGGATAAGCGCATGGGAGGGAGTCTTAAAGGGACCACCACCATAGGATATCCAAATCGACTGAGAAGAACTACACGTGGGCTACATCAATAGAGGGCAATTTCTACATGTAATGAAAAGCCTATTTGATTACTCATTAATGTGAGTACACTGAGGTGTCACTATCGGGTGGAAGTACAACATTTGTCTTTATGTTGTCACACTGAAGCTGCCTGCACTGAAGGCACCTTATTTATCATCTGATACGGACTATAATACACTTACCACACGTGCACTTTACTTTAATTGCATTACTTTTATGCACGGTTGTGTGAAATTATCTGTCTGATGATTTGATTATTTACATCACAGGTCATTTGAGGTTAATGGTTTTAAGTATCAATTTATTTTGGTTTGCGCAACACTTATTCATATTTATTATTCTATTACTGATGGGAACACAGTGTGGCGTTTGCAGCGACCACACTGGAAATATTTTTTGTGCACGTATTAGTATATACATTATTTGGTTCACTTACTACAGAGATTATTATTTTATTTTTATTTATTTTTTTATTTTTTTACAAAAAGAGGTATTTTTTTTTTTTATTTAACCTCTAGCTTACTGGGCACTTAAACCCCCTTCCTGCCCAGACCAATTTTAAGCATTCAGCACCGTTTCACTTTGAATGATAATTGCGCGGTCATACAACACTGTACCCAAACTACGTTTTTATCATTTTCTTCCCACAAATAGAGCTTTCTTTTGGTGGTATTTGATCACCTCTGGGGGTTTTTATTTTATGTTATTTTTTTTTTTTTTTTAAACGAATAGTTTTTTTTTTTTTATTATATTTTCTTATAAAATTTTGCAAACAGGTCATTTTTCTCCTTCATTGATGTACGCTGATGAGGCTACACTGATGGACACCAATAGGCTGCACTTATGGGCACTGATAAGGCGGCACTGGAGGGCAATGATAGGTGGCACTGAGAAGTGGCATTAATGGGCATTGATCAGCACTGGTAGGTTACACTGATAGACAGCACTGCTAGGTGGCACTGATTGGCACCACTGGTGGGCATTGATAGGTGGCACGTGGTACTGATTGGCACAGATGAGGCAGACGTGCCTCTTTCCTCTTGCGCGCAAGCCGGTGATCGGCTTTTTTCCTCCTCAAGCTGTCAGGGTGAGGAGGAAAAAATAAAATCAAAAAATAGATTACCGAGCTTTTGTTTACACACATGATCAGCTGTCATTGACCGACAGCTGATCACACGGTAAGGGGCCGGAACCTCGATTCCGCAATTACCCGAGTCTCGTGATCACAGCGAGCGCAAAGGGGAGGCTGTCATTCGGCTATAGCACGGACGCCAAGTGGTTAAAGATCCGTGTTCCTGCCTAGCAGAAACACAGAATCGGTACATTCCCCTCGCACAGAACGTCAGTCTGCCTTGATTACATAGCCAGACCACCATTCTGAACGATCGGCGGGTCCCAAGGAACATCGCATCTGCCAGACCCGCTAATTGGCTCCCACCGTGTCCAATCAAAGCGGAAACAAGTCGGGGAAAGTTAACTCAACTTTTGTGCAGAGGTCAGGATCGTTTGGTGTCTCGCTCATTTCACATCGATCATCAATATTTGCCTTTGTTCGTGTAAATCGTGCAGAAAGCGGTCACAGCATATAAGCCACAGTTGACGTATTGAGCAATCAACCGTCAGGAATCATTTTTCTCACACATATTTTTGCATGGACTGAGTCAGCAATTTGACAAACATTAAAAGGTTTGCTTGACTAAGCTAAAAAAAAAATAAAAAAAATTGCAGCTCACAAATGTTGGAGTGAACCACAAAAGCGAAATATATCAAACTTGATTCTACATTTCTCACAATTGGAATCCTAACAAACTATTTGTAATTAAAACAGAGGTTGGCAACCGGTCAATCGTTGCCATGTAAGGGGCAGAATGTGACCCGCCGTGCCAGCTCCGCACCCAGCCTACTGTGTTTCAGACCTCAGGGCAGCTTTAGGCATTGCAGAGCCATGAGAAGTCGTAGTCCTCTGCTCTGCTCTGATGTACCATATGACAAGCCGAGGGGAGACCTGGAAGGTCCCATTCAGGTTTTAAGAGTAAAAGAGGGAGAGGGGAATTTGTGCTTTGCATTACTCACCCAAGTCTGACCCCTGCACACTACATTACCTACTCTTGCACTCTGCATTACTCACCCCTCACCCCTGCACCGTGCATCACACACGCACCTGACCACTGCACCGTGCATCACACAAGCACCTGACCACTGCACCGTGCATCACACAAGCACCTGACCACTGCACCGTGCATCACACAAGCACCTGACCACTGCACCGTGCATCACACAAGCACCTGACCACTGCACCGTGCATCACACAAGCACCTGACCACTGCACCGTGCATCACACAAGCACCTGACCACTGCACCGTGCATCACACAAGCACCTGACCACTGCACCGTGCATCACACAAGCACCCGACCCTGCACCACACACGCACCTGACCACTGCACCGTGCATCACACACGCACCTGACCACTGCACCGTGCATCACACACGCACCTGACCACTGCACCGTGCATCACACACGCACCTGACCACTGCAACACTTATTTACAAATATTTTTTGACAAAAACTAAGAAAAACTTGGCCTGGACAGAAAGTGGGGTGGAAGTGCCCAGTAGGCAAGGGGATAAAGCAATCTACTGAGCTGGCCAGAACCACAACTGCAGGGAGTCTATTCCACAGCTCTTACTGGGAAGAAACCTTTCCGTACTTGGAGATGACATTTTTTTTCCTCTAGAGGTAAAGAGTGCTCCCTCGTCCTCAGTGTTGACCATAAAGTGAATAACTCAACATCAAGTTCACTATATGGATCCCTTATATATCTATACATGGTGATCATATCCCCCCTTAATCTCCTCTTAAATTCAGTTCCTCTAATCTTTACTCATAGCTGAGCTCCTCCATGCCTCTTATCAGTCTGGTTGCCCTTCTCTGCACTTTCTCCAGTTCCCTGTTATCTGTTTTGATTACTGGAGCCCAAAACTGAACTGCATATTCCAGATGTGGTCTTACTAATGATTTGTGGGGGGGGGGGGGGGAAGATACCTCTCTCCCCCCCTCCCACTTCTCTCTCCCCCCCTCCCTCTTCTCTCTCCCCCTCTCTCCCCCCTATCCTTCTCTCCCCCCCATCCCTCTTCCCCCTATCCTTCTCTCCCCCCCATCCTTCTTCTCTCCCCCCTCCCTCTCCCCATCCCTCTTCTCTCTCCCCCATCCCCATCTCTCTCCCCCTCCCTCTTCCCTCTCCCCCTCCCTCTTCCCTCTCCATCTTCTCTCTCCCCCCATCCCCATCCCTCTCCCCCTCCCTCTCTTCTCTCTCCCCCCTCCCCCCATCCCTCTCCTTCTCTCCCCCCCCCCCACTTGTTATTGACTTCCTCCCCCCCCCCCCAGTCTGTGAACAAAATAATTCACAAAAAAAAATACCTCCCCTTCCCAGTCCATTTTATACACTATATTACCAAAAGTATTGGGACACCTGCCTATACACACAAGCTTTAACGGCGTCCAAGTCTTATTCCGCAGGGTTCAATATTGAGTTGGCACACCCTTTGCAGCTATAACAGCTTCAACTCTTCTGGGAAGGCTGTACACAAGGTTTAGGAGGGTGTCTATGGGAATGTCTGACCATTCTTCCAGAAGAGCATTTGTGAGGTCAGGCACTGATGTTGGATGAGAAGGTCTGGCTCACAGTCTACGGTCTAATTCATCCCAAAGGCGTTCTATCTGGTTGAGTTTAGAACTCTGTGCAGGCCAGCCAAGTTCCTCCACCCCAAATGCGCTCATCCATGTCAGACTTATACAATGTATAATGTACATATACACAGTGTAATGTTCATTTTACAGTAAACAATAGAAACACATACACACACCATCTATGTGCTGCTTACCAGGATGGAGAACTACAAGTCCCAGCAGACACTGTCATCTATACAGACCAGCATTGTCCCTGGAAGAGATCAGGTCTGCTGTATAGGAGGCTGCAAAGGCACCAAAGGTGCCAGCATGTCTGCTAACAGAACCCTCCCCTCCTTCCCAGACACCCCTCACACACACTCACCCCTCTGCTGAAGCCATGTTGCCAGCTGGACTTTGTCTGTCACATGACCTGAAGCCTGTCACATGACCAGCCGACTGCTCTAGAGGAAGGGGGCGGGGCGGAGCGTTCCAAGCCTCTTTCTCGCATCTGCTACCTACCAATAGAAGGAGAATGGAGAGATGCAATGTATTCAGGAGAGAGGAAATGATAGAGAGAGATCAGAGGAATAGAGATGAGATAGATAGAGAGATAGACAGATAGATTTACTTTTCCTTTAGATTTACCAAAACTATATAATAATAATAATAATAATAAATTTTATTTATAATGCACTTTCCATCAAAAGACCTCAAAGTGCTACATAATTACAATAAAAACAAACAAACCGCTTAATTTACAAAACATTTGCTAAAAAGAAAAAGAATATACTATGAGGTCACATCTAAACACTTCTAATTTGTATGCAATCAGGCAGAAACTTGCTCTACATAGTTGAAGGCAAATCTAAAGAAATTGAATAATACAATTGTATAATGTATGGCCAGCCATAGATAGATATGAGAAAGATAGATAATTAAATAGATCTTGGATAGATTGAAGAAAGATAGATGGACAAATAGATCGATAGATTGGAGAAAGATACATAGATAGATATGTGAAAGATAGACAGATCATAGATAGATAGGTAGATATGGATATAGATCCCTGTATGGAACAAATTCCCACTGTCCCACTCTCGTTATTTGTCCCTCATTTTGCTCTGATCTATATAATTGTATATAAAATGCACTTTTTATCTATCAAACAGTGTTTTCCAGCGCTAAACCTTTCATTCAATTTCTAAGTTGCTGTATTTTGTAAATCTCTAAAGCCAATACAGTAGTGATAAAAGAAGAACTTTTGAGGTTAACAAATCTTTTCTTTTTATGTATAATTCTCCTTTAAGGGGGCGTGGCGGGGGGTGTCCTATGCCTACATACTTCTGCTAATAGGTGTCCCTTGTTCCCATCTCAAACTGTGGGAGGTGTGGATATAGATAGATAGGTAGGTAGGTCAATAGATAGATAGGTAGGTCAATAGATAGATACTTAGGTAGGTAGGTAGATATATAGATAGAGAGGTAGGTAGACAGACAGGTAGATAGATAGCTAGACAGGTAGGTAGATATATAGACAGGTAGGTAGGTAGATAGATAGATAGGTATGTAGCTAGATATGTAGATAGGTAGGTAGATAGATAGGCAGGTAGATAGATAGGTAAATAGGTAGGCAGATAGATAGATAGACAGGTAGGTAGATAGGTAGGCAGGTAGGTAGATAGGTAGGTAGGTAGATAGATAGATAGACAGGTAGGTAGATAGATAGGTAGGCAGGTAGATAGATAAATAGGTAGGTAGGTAGATAGATAGATAGACAGGTAGGTAGATAGATAGGTAGGCAGGTAGATAGATAAATAGGTAGGTAGGTAGATAGATAGATAGATAGATATGGGTCAATAGATGAAATACAGAGCCTGTCATTGCTGACCACCTTCTTCTGAAGATACCGGCTGCCTGGCTGTCTCTGGGATGAACTCTTTCCCAACACACAGATGATGAGAGTCGGGCTCGTTCACACCATGCCCTACAATGTACACAATGGTTCTCTATGTGCCTCCTTCACACTGCAACACACATTACTGTGTATAAATAGAATGCACATAAAAATGCACATTAATACTGCGCCTGTACTGTCAGAGGAGCTCTATGGGCAGTATTCTGCGGATAGAATAGATAAATTAGATAATCAGACGCACTTGGTTATGATGTAACGTGTTGGTCTGATGAAGGGTTGTGTATGAGGCTCCATCCTTTGTTCTGTAATCTATCAGATTTGTTCTACACTAAAGAATTCAATTCTGGATTCATTGTCTTTGTTTATCTTTATATCCGGACTGTACGGACTGGACATGTGCACATTTTTCGGTCTCATGCAAAACATACATTTATTTAGTTACTCCCAAAATTAGTTTTTATTCATTTTTTTTTGTTAAATAATGTATTCGTATGAAAATCCAAATGAATTACGGTCAAATCTGTCATTTGAAGGTTTATGGTGTCTGTCGGATGTTCTAAGAAGATTCGATGAAGCAGCTAAACTTTACGACACCGCGATCGTACATTTCTGGTCGAATGCTCTGCGCACAAGCTATAGTAGAATTGTAATGTTGTTTGACTAGTAATAATTATATTTATTAATTATTATTACTAGTCAAACAACAGTAGAATTCTTCTATAGCCTATGGGCGGAGCATTTGACCAGAAATGTCCGCTCGTGGCGATCGTATGTTTTTAGCTAAATCGTCAAATCTTCTCTATAATGTTGAATCTTTTCTCTCTATGTCAAATAATCGTGGACTAATAGAGTCAGGTTAGGCACATTCGACCGCAGGTTCGATAGACACAGATCGCGATTGTCACCGTCATGCCAAATCTTCTATCTATCTATATCGAACTGTTGTCGCAACGATACGAAAATATAATGGATACGAACAGGGCTTTTTTTTTCAGCTGGAACTTGGTGGAATTTAGTTCCACCACCTCAGGCCCTCTGCTCCCTGCTCACAACTATCGCTCTGTGGGAGCCAAGCTGTCACTTGTAAATACAGAAGCTGGACTTACAAGTGACAGCTTGCCTCCCTCAGATCTGATCTCCTGAGTGGCTCCCACTGAGTGCAGGATGGGGAGAAGGGGGATGCAGGTGCCCGGGGTGTGTGCAGGGCATGGTTGAGTTCCTGCCCTATGCTCTGGATACAAAAGTAAAGCATTTTTTTATTTCGGATTCTGCACATTCGTTAGCGTTTTGTTAAAACGAACACGAAAATCCCGGAAATTCGGACAAAAATGCATTTGGACAAAAACGAATGCACGTGTCTAGTATGGACTTATCTGTGGGGATGGCTCTGATCTACAGTGTGATCTCTACTGGTGTGACTACATCTAATCTATGCACAGATTTATTGTACTTTAGCAGATGTTATGGGAGGAGGCACATTGTTCTTGTTTTGATGGTGTTCAACCGTTGTTGCCCTTTTGGGTGTTCTTGTTTATGTTGTTGTTGGTGTTCTTATTACTGTTCTTGTTGCTGTTGGTGGCGTTGAACCATTGTTGACGTTCTTATTACTATTCTTGTTGTTGGTGTTCTTGGTTGTGTTGTTGTTGGTGGTGTTGTACCATTGTTGGTGTTGGCATTGTTTTTGGTTTTCCTATTGGTGTTCTTGTTGTTGGTGGTATTCTTGTTGGTGTCCTTGTTGTTGGTGGTATTCTTATTGGTGTTCTTGTTGTTGGTGGTGTTCTTGTTGGTGTTCTTGTTGTTGGTGGTGTTCTTATTGGTGTTCTTGTTGTTGGTGGTATTCTTTTTGGTGTTCTTGTTGTTGGTGGTGTTCTTATTGGTGTTCTTGTTGTTGGTGGTATTCTTGTTGGTGTTCTTGTTGTTGGTGGTGTTCTTGTTGTTGGTGTTCTTGTTGTTGGTGGTGTTCTTATTGGTGTTCTTGTTGTTGGTGGTATTCTTGTTGGTGTTCTTGTTGTTGGTGTTCTTATTGGTGTTCTTGCTTATGTTGTTGGTGGTGTTTTTCTTGTTGTTGGTATTATTATTCTTGTTGGTGGTGTTCTTGTTAGTGTTGTTGGTGGTGTTCAACCATTCTTGGCGTTCTTATTGTTGGTGTTCTTGTTTGTGTAGTTGGCGGTGTTTTTTGTTGTTGTTGGCGGTGTTCAAACATTGTTGGTGTTCTTGTTGGAGTATGTGTTCTTGTCAGTATTCTTATTGGTGTTCTTTTTGTTGTTGGTGTTCTTTTTTTTTTTTATTCTTTTTTTATTGATTTTCTTTAAAAAGTTTTTTTACAGGCACACATAAATGGGTACAACTCGTAAGTAAAGTACTGTATATAAACAGTAGCCAAACAGTGTTAACTTGTAATACTTAAGTATTGTGAATCCCGGTTCCTCAATGGAGGAAAACTTTGAGCAAAAGCAGGGTTAATATATGTGGAGGGTCATAATAAGCAGTAGAGACACATTCATTCTGCAATCACACCCATACACACACACACACACACACACACACATTTACAGTAAGTGAGACAACCATTTGAGCCTCATAATTTGTTGGTGTTCTTATTGGTGTGCTTGTTTATATTGTTGTTGGTGTTGTTTGTGTTGTTGTTGCCGTTTTTCTTGTTAATTTTGGTGTTCTGGGTTTGTATTGTTTTTGTTGCTGTTCTTGTTTGTCTTGTTGTTGGTGTTTTTTTTGTTGGTGGTGTTCTTGTTTGTGGTGTTGTTGGTGTTCTTGTTTGTGTTTTTGTTGGTGTTCTTGTTTGTCTTGTTGTTGGTGGTGTTCTTGTTTGTGTTTTTGTTGGTGTTCTTGTTTGTGTTGTTGGTGTTCTTGTTGTTGGTGGTGTTCTTGTGGAGTTGTTGGTGTTCTTTTTTGTGATGTTGGTGTTCTTATTTGTGTTGTTGTTGGTGTTTGTGTTTTGGTTGGTGTTCTTGTTGGTGTTAGTAGTGTTGTTGTTGGTTTTGTGGGTGTTAGTGGTGTTGTTGTCATTGACAGTTGGGTTGAGTAATAACACGGTGAGTGGATGATGCATCCTGTGATCGGTACACATTTCTCGTCCCGCAGATCCTCCTGGTGTAAATCCCTCTCATAGCTGCAGCTTTGCAAGGGATTGACAGAAGCCACAAAGAGGCAGATCTAAAAATAGAAGTGTGATGAACGCTGTTAGAAAAATAAATATAAAAATCCTAAATCCATGTATTCCAGAACAGGAAGTAATGTTATCCTGTAATCTTTCTTAAATAGACCATATCATCTAACCCACTTTGTAGCCCCATAAAATTACCTTTCTGGTCCAGAGACCTCGAGTTCTCTGATTTCCATCTCCGGAAAAGGTGGCATTTGCTTATGTATCCACTTCCCCATTAGATTTCTCCCTTACATCAGTGTGCTCATCAGAGTCCCCCTTACTGCAAGGTTGACAACAAACCCCCCCTACATTAAAGTCCCCAGCAGAGTCCTCCTTTACATCAGGGTCCCCCTTTACATTAGGGTCTCTATCAGAATCCTCCCTTACATCAGAGTCCACCTTAAATCAGGGTCCCCTTAACAGTCTCCCCTTAAATCAATGTCCCCATAAGAGCCCCCTCACATCATGGTCCCTATCAGAGTCCTCCCTTACATCAGTGACCCAACCAGAGTCCTCCTTTACATAATTATCCCTATCAGCATCCCCCTTACACCAGGGTCCCCATCAAAGCTCCCTATGCATCATGGTCCCCATCAGAGTCCCCCCTTACATCATGGTCCCCATCAGAGTCCCCCCTTACATCAGGGTCCCCATCTAGACCACAGACAGCCTTTGCAGACCTTAATGCTCAATCTGCATACATTGAGGATACACCACCAGTGCCAGGACAGGGTCATCCAGTGCCTAGGGCAAAGATGCCAAACTGCGCCCCCTTCCCTTAGGGTTAGGGTCCGGGTGCCCCAATCCCTGCATTAAACCACTGCGCCCAGGGCAGCTGCCCCTCCTGCCCACTTCTTGCCCCGGCCCTGTATGCCACTAGCCAGACGTGGTCCATGGTCTGTAGTTTGGAGAGCCCTGGTTTAAATACTTAAATACAAAGTTGAAAACAAACATTAATATAAAATGTCAACATTTCACCATTTATAAACCACACTCCTTTCACCTCCAGCTGGCCCACCGGACACACTTGTGAGGTCCCACCTAAGTTTCCCTCCCTGCCATTTTTATTTTCAACTCTTCAAGCCCCCAGTGACTGAAATACGCTGGGATATCAGCATCATAAGATGGAATGGAGACCGCTAATGCCTTGAGTTTGGCTTGAAATTTTCACTGAATCCAGGGCAATATCCTCCCGCTAGAACAGTGTAATTTAAACTTAATTACTAAGGTGAGGAGCGCCGCGCTCTATGATTTGCATATTCCACAGCTTCTCATAGACTTAATTGCAGCCCTTTAAAAAAAAAAAAATCAACTTTCTGGTCCAGAGACTCCGAGTGCTCCGATTTCCATCTCAGGATATTTCTGCTTAATGAATAAAGCAATTTCTGGTGGAGATGTGCTTTCCTCGGATATGTTTCATGAAATAAGCATAGAATTATCTTCGCTGGAACGGGCAGCGTTCGCAGCTATCCACAACGGAATTCCTTCTCGGGTCATTAGAGACTGTCTACGCCTTTCATATGCCGCAAGCACCACTCCAGCAATCCATTCAATTCAAATTTCATTTTTTTTTTTGTCCACATTGAACTGAAAATCTAAATCTAAATATATATATATATATATATATATGTGTGTATTTCCTCCGTATTTATCAACTTTTTTCCCCCTTTTTTTTTAATTTAACCCTTTTGATGCCAGAGACATTTTTGTGGTTTTTGCATACATGTTTAACCACTTCAATACCGGGCACCTTAATCCTCTTCCTGCCCAGGCCAATTTTCAGCTTTCGGTGCTGTTGTACTTTGAATGACAATTGCGCAGTCATGTAATGCTGTACCCAAACTACATTTTTATAAAATTTTCACACAAATAAAGGTTTCTTTTGGTGGCATTTTATCACAACTGTTTTTTTTTTTTTTGCTAAATAAATAAAATTAAAAAAAGCAAAACATTTTGCAAAAAAAAAAAAAAAACTTTATTATTTTGCAAAAAAATACTTTTCTTCATAACATTCGGCCAACATGTATTCTGCTACGTTTCTTTGGTGAAAACAACCCAAATCAGTGATCAGTGTATATTATTTAGTCTGTAGAAAAGTTATACAGTCCACAAACGATGTTATATACAGCATTTCCGAAAAACCGATTAATCCTGATGTACTCTCATTTTATCTCTGGGTTTTTTATTTTTTTTTGTTAAATAAATCTTAAAAAAAAGCCAAAAATTTAGGAAAAAAAAAAAAACAAGTTTTTATTTGTTTCTTATTTTGCAAAAAAATACTTTTCTTCATAACATTAGGCCAACATGTATTCTGCTACGTTTCTTTGGTGATAATAACCCAAATCAGTCATCAGTGTATATTATTTAGTCTGTATAAAAGTTATAGAGTTCACAAACGATGGTATATACAGCATTTCCGAAAAAACGATTAATCCTGATATACTCTCATTTCATCTCATTTTCTTTTGGTGGTATTTTATCACAACTGGGTTTTTTTTTGTTTTCTTGCTAAATAAATTTAAAAAAAGGCAAAAATTTAGCAAAAAAAAAAAAAAACACGTTTTTATTTGTTTCTTATTTTGCTAAAAAATGCTTTCCTGACAGACTCCATGGCAGCCTACGTGTGGGTTTAGTCCCGCCTCCATTACCCTATAGGACGACACTCCCATAAATCTTTGCTCCCTGCCACAGGCCGTGTTCTTTTTTTGTCCTCCTCCATAGGACTTAACATGTGTCTTTTTACCCTGAAGACTTACTTTTTTCTGCATTACGGACCGGCCGTGCGACTTGGAAGTCGCAAATTTCCAATAAGCTCTAGCTACTAGCGGAGTATGGAAAAGGGGCATATGGAAGAGGCGCTGAAGAGGTGTATGCCTAGTCACTGACAGGTGAAACCGCGTTTGAAGTCGTGAACCTTGCTACTAGCAGGTGACTGTTTGCCCCATCTTCCCCTCCTCCTCCTCTCAGAAGTCCGGCATGTGTGGGGACCTACCTCGGCTGGTGTCCGTCTACTGGAGTGGTGAGCCGTTTTCTTTCCATGGCAGCCTGTATTTGTTTCGTTTGCTTTCTTTTTGTGTGCAGTGTCCCTTCGTTTTTTCTTTCCCCATACAGCGCCGTGCGTTGTATCTGGCTTGTTTGGGCGGCTGGTTTCCGTGCGTTCCAGCCGCCCAGTTACTTCCTCGTTCCGCCGCTCGTTCGTTCTGCGCATGCGCGGGACCGGAGCGAGGACGAGGCTTGGTTCGCGCATGCGCGATGCGGGCTTCGCGCATGCGCACTAGCGTTTTAGTGACGAAAATCGTTACGTCATTATGGCGGCGAATTTAAAAACGGAAAACAGCTGGTAGTATCCCTGGGATGTTTGTGAAGCCTGCAGCATCATCCCTGTGCTTTGATTCTTCTGTTTCAAGGTATGTGTCTTTATGGGATCAGTTTGTTCTCTGCCTCCTTGCTGTTTTTCTGTATTTAAATTAGGCTGTTTTTTCTCCAGCCTTGATGGATCCTGTGGATGCCTCACCGCCTGCTAGTGGCCAGCCCCCTCGGAGAAGGTACTTCTTTTTGGGGTTACCTGCCGGGGGGGGGGGAAGCAGTGGAACATTAGGGAATGTTCCACTAACACTGCTGGTTTGTTCTACAGCCCTTCTAGGTCTACTCAACGACGAAGTTCTCACCGAGGAAGTGATTCGTCTAAATCCCACCGCCGGCATTCCTCTTCCAGGTCCAGACGACATGATTCTCCTGCGAGAACCAGTCTCCGTAGCCGGGAATCTTCCCGCCCTTCAACAGCTCGCCCAAGTCTCGGAGCTGAAGGTGTATGCTGGGGGTGCAAGACGCAGGTTCCTGCTGACAAGTCCCTTTGTGATGACTGTTATATCAAAGCGACAGGTGAAAGGAGTGACTCTGACCAACAGCTAAGGTCTATGGTGGAAAGATTGGTTAAGGACAGTCTTAAGAAGTTGTCTCCCATAGAGTCTCCAAGGTCTCCGGGGAGGGAGGCTCAGGCCCAGGACACTTGGGATTCCTCGTTGCCTAGCCATCCATCTGCTGTCCTTTCAGAAAGTGAATCTGAGGAGGAAGAGTCTGGTTCAGGTTTTGACTTTGCCCTGCTCCCTCCCTTGGTCAAAGCCATTAAGGAAACACTGAACTGGGAAGAGCCGGTAGTGGCCCCAGCAAAACAAAGAAAATTTTTCAAACAATTGAGGAAAGAGCGTATTAGCTTCCCCTTCCTCTCAGAACTGGGAGAAGTGATTTCAGACGAATGGAGTAAGGTAGAGAAAAAGAATTCTCTTCTTTCTAAAATTCAGAGACTTTATCCTTTCAAGGAAGAAGAGGTTAAGAATTTGGAGTCTCCCCCTCTAGTGGACGCAGCGGTAATGCGATTGGGCAGGCATGTGACCCTTCCCCTGGAAGACACAGTCTCCTTTAAGGACGCTCTGGACAGGAGAATTGATTCCGACCTAAAGCGGATCTACCTTACGGCTGGCATGGCCTGTAAGCCGGCTTTGGCCTTAGCGGCTCTGTCTAGAGCAATGGAGGTTTGGTCCAATAATGTTGATGATTCACTCAGGAATGTTTCTGAAGATCTAGCCAGGAGTTCTCCCATTCAGGAGATGAGATTGGCTTCAGCTTTCCTGGGAGAAGCCTCGATCGACATTATCCGTCTGGTGGCTCGAGTTATGCTCTCATCTGTAACTGCCAAGCGTGCCCTTTGGCTCCGTCCTTGGTTGGCCGATCCTGCCTCTAAGCAGGTTTGGTGTCGTATTCCTTTTGACGGTTCTTCCCTTTTCGGCAATAAGCTGGATAGTGCCATAACTCGAGCCACTGGGGGAAAGTCAGGGTTTCTTCCCCAGGATAGACGCCTGCAGAGTCAAAGAAGATCGTTCCCTAGGAAGCAGGTTCAAGATCGTGCTAGGGAGGCACGCACTTACAGGCCTGGACGAGAATTTTCCAGATCATGGAGGTCCAGGCAGACATCTCTCAAGAAGTCTGCGAAAAGCAGTTCAATGGGGGAGAAGGAGCCGACTAAGTCCTTTTGAGATCAAGCCCGTCCAGGCGGTCCGGGTAGGAGCACGTTTGTTCCACTTTCGGCACGTTTGGGCGGCCTTGATCCAGGATTTTTGGACCGTCAAGACGGTTTCCTCCGGACACACGTGTACGTTCAGCAGTGTACCCAAACTCAAATGTGTTCCCACATCCATTCTAAAATCGGAAGAAAAAAGACAAATTCTTTTAGCTTACATAAAATCTTTATTGGATCAAGGCGCCGCTATTCCTGTTCCAGATGTCCAGCGCGGCAGGGGAATGTATTCACCTCTTTTCCTGGTCCAGAAGAAGAACGGTACATGGAGACCCGTAATAGACCTGACGCATCTAAATCGCTACATAAAAAAGGAAAAGTTCAAGATGGAAACACTTTCCACAATTCAACATTCAGTTCAGCCAGGGGACTGGCTTGTCTCAATAGACCTCAAAGACGCCTATTTTCACGTCCCAGTGGCCACAGAGTTCCAACAGTTCCTTCGTTTTTCCATTGGCCAGTTCCATTTACAGTTTACTTGCCTTCCTTTCGGACTGTCAACCTCCCCTCGCACTTTCTCGAAAGTCCTTCTGGCAGTTGTAGCCTTGTTGAGAATCAGAAAGATCCGGATTTATCATTATCTAGACGATCTGCTTCTTCTCGCTCAGGACAAGGATTGTCTCTTGAGCCACAGGGATCAAGTCATTACAACCCTCAAAGAATTCGGTTGGCTCCTAAATTTAGAGAAGAGCCAGTTGGTTCCTACACAGTCTCTCGTGTTCCTCGGCGCTCTGTTCAACACGGCAAGAGGTACCATCTCTCTACCCGAGGAGAAGATTGCAGTAATACGAGACAGGATCCACCTAGCTCTCTCCTCATCTCGTCTCAGTGCTCTTCATTGCCTAAAGATCATTGGCACCATGGTGTCTACTATACCAATCGTGAAGTGGGCACAATGGAGGATGCGCCCCTTTCAGGTGGGGTTTCTCCGTCAATGGTCGGGAGAGAATGCCCAGTCCATCGAAGTTACTCAGACCATGAGAGGTTCCCTCCTTTGGTGGCTTCGTCGGGAGAATCTACTGAATTGTCATTCTCTTCTGCCAATCAAATGGATCTCAGTGACATCAGATGCCAGCAACAAAGGCTGGGGGGCACATTGTCTGTCGGAAGTGGCCCAGGGCATTTGGGACTTTCCCTCTCGGGGAATAGTGTCGAATGTGTTGGAACTACGAGCAGCCTTCCTAGCGCTGTTGGCATTTCCGCATCTGATAGTGGGTGCATCCGTAGTCCTCAGGCTGGACAATACGACTGCGGTCGCATATGTGAGGAAGCAAGGGGGCACCAGAAGTTGGTCTTTGCTGAAGGAAGTGGATCCAATAATGCGTTGGGCCCAGAGGAATCTGTCCAACCTAACAGCAGCCTATGTACCCGGAGTCCTCAATGTCCAGGCGGACTTTCTTTCACGAGTCCACTTGGACAACAACGAGTGGACCCTTCACGAAGAAGTGTTCCAGTGGGTTCTATCCCTGGGAATGTCTCCAGAAGTGGATCTATTCGCCTCTCGTTTCAACAAGAAGCTAACAAGGTTCTATTCAAGGTTCAAGGATCCGCAGGCCTACGGGATAGATGCCCTAACAGAACAATGGCGATTCCACAAGGCATATGCCTTCCCTCCAACACCAATCATCTTCCAATTTCTGAAGAGACTCAGATGGGAAGGAGTAGAAGTATTGGCAATAATTCCGTACTGGCCCAACAGGCCCTGGTTTCCTCTCCTGTCCCTGCTCAGCTTTCGGGACCCGGTTCCTCTTCCGTCCAGGCGGGACCTTCTCTCCCAAGGGTCGGTTCTCCATCCATGTCCGGCTCAGCTCCGGTTGAAGGTCTGGTTCTTGAGAGGGGAAGGCTGGAAGCTCTAGGGTGTCCTAAGGAAGCCATCCCCACTCTCCTAAGTGCAAGGAGAAGAAGCACTAATAAAGTGTATGAACGAATCTGGGCCAAGTTCGTTTATTATATGTCCTCCAGAACCAGTTCCTATGTTTCACCCACAGTTCAAGATGTGTTGGGGTTCCTGCAATCAGGTCTGGACTTACCGTTATCAGTTAGCTCCCTTCGGGTTCAAGTTTAAGCTATTTCTGCTTTTACAGGGGTTCAGTCACGCTCTTATTCAGCAGTTTTTTAAGGGTGCTGTAAGATTGAGACCCCAAAGGAAACCCAGGTTCCCTAAATGGGATCTACCCCTAGTCTTGGACTTCTTTTCTCTGCTCAGTAAGGATCTCTCCATCCGAGAACTTACCTTGAAAACCGCGTTCCTGGTGGCGGTCACCTCAGCGAAACGAGTTTCGGAAATTTAAGCTCTGGGAGTCAAGGAGCCTTTCCTAACCTTTTTTCCGGACAGAGTGGTCCTAGTTCCAATGTTGGGGTCAAACCCTAAGGTCACTTCGGTTTTTCATGATAATCAGGAAATCTCTCTACCCTTATTCAGATCCTCGGATTCCTCAGATATTCATCCTCTTGACGTTGGACGCTCTTTAAAGCTCTACTTGGAAGCTACAGCTCCGTTCCGACAGTCGGACTTCCTGTTCGTTCTGTTCTGTGGAAAGAACAAGGGCACTAGAGCATCAGTCAGGGCAATTGCAGCATGGATAGTTCAAGCGATCCAGTGGGCATACAGAGAAAAGGGCTTGGCTCCTCCTCAGGTGGTGACGGCTCATTCGACCAGAAGTCTTTCTACCTCGTGGGCAGCTTCTCGCCATGTGGCTCCTGACGTGATATGCAGGGCAGCCTCATGGTCTTCCATTCACACCTTTATGTCTCATTATTGTGTTGAGCCAGCGGCTTTATCCTCAGTTGATTTTGGAGTTAAAGTTTTGTCAGTTGACGGTGTCAAATAAATCTTTGTTAAGCAGCATTTCTTGCCCACCCGGGTGTGTCTTGGCGAGTTATTTCCCACACGTAGGCTGCCATGGAGTCTGTCAGGAAAACGGAAAATTTATGTCAAATACTTACCGTAATTTTCCTTTCCTGATGGACTCCATGGCAGCAGGAGTTCCCTCCCAAATGGCTGGAGTAGGATAGTTACCGAACACGGCCTGTGGCAGGGAGCAAAGATTTATGGGAGTGTCGTCCTATAGGGTAATGGAGGCGGGACTAAACCCACACGTAGGCTGCCATGGAGTCCATCAGGAAAGGAAAATTACGGTAAGTATTTGACATAAATTTTCCGTTTTTCTTCATAACATTAGGCCAACATGTATTCTGCTACGTTTCTTTGGTGAAAATAACCCAAATCAGTCATCAGTGTATATTATTTAGTCTGTAGAAAAGTTATAAAACAAACTATGTTTATATACAGCATTTCCGAAAAACCGATTAATCCTGATGTACTCTTATTTCTCAAGACCCGAAAATGCCAGGACGGTAAAAATACCCCCCAAATAACCAAACAAGAAAGTCGACAGTCTGAGGTATTTAGTAAGAGGCATGGCGCATTTTTTGAAGGTGTCATTTTTGTGGTCCCTGTTTTTTGGGAAATGAAGAAAAAAAATTTTTTTTTTTTTTTCATATTTCTTTTTTTTACATACCGTCACCAGTGCAGTACAGCGTTATCATATACCTGATGTGGCGGTGCCCAGGGACACTGACTGGTGACAGTATGTAAAAAAAAAAAAGTGTTAATTTGTTTTTTACATTTTTATTATATTTTTCCTTTTTTTTTTTTTTTTTCTTAATTTATTGTGAAAAAATTTACATACTGTGACCAGAGCAATACAGTGTTATCATAGTAACACTGTACCACTCTGGGGAGTTGATCAGGATTTTTATTTATTTTTATGTACTATGATTGCTTTTAGCAGTGAACTTTACTACTATAAGCAAACATTTTTTACTGAATGACAGTGTGTAGATATTTTGTTTTGTTGTGATTGCCCACAGTTAATCACATGGTACAAATGGGCTGCGATTAGCCATCTGTACCATGTGATCACTGTGACCAATCACAGCTAGCAAAGCAATTGTATACAATGAGTGGCATGAAAGGAAGCCATTTGTTGTTTATAACTGTCATGTGATATGCTTTGATTGGTCACAGCGATCACATGTACCGGCAGCGGGCTGGTACACTGATTAGTCATCCGCTGTGTGTGGTGGACACAGCGGGTGACAGATCGAGCTGCGTTCTCAAGGCGCTTTCTCGGGAGGATGTCATATGACATCCTCCCAGAACAATAGGGTTCCTGCCAGACCCATCTTTTTACACTGGTGCAGGCAGGAAGCAGTTAAAAAAAAATCCTTGTAGGCCTGAAGATTACTTAAAACCCCCAATCATAAATCTTCTGAAAGCAGAGACCCTAGAGAATAAAATAGTGGTATTTCCAATTTTTTTATATTTATTCACATATAGGTGCCTCCAATGCGGCAGTGTAGGTTTGTATGTGGTGTGGGGTGGGGGAATCAACATTTTTGGGGGAGCTTTGGTGTAACACTTTTTACACTAAACTTTATTTTTTAACCACTTCCCGACCAGCGCACGACGATGTACGTCGACAGCATGGCACGGGCAGGCATATTGGCGTACATGTACGTCCAATATTCGTTGCCGCCGTGCCATCGGGAGCGCGCCGCCGGCGGCGCGCTCCCGCGCTGGTCGGGACCCCCGTGAGTCCGGTCGCGGGAACCGCGGACTCGATCGCCGCGGGCATCCCCGCGATCGTCTCACGGAGCGGCCGAATGGAGGAAATGCTGTATAAACAACATTTTCCCATTCTGCCTAGCAACTAGTGACGCTGATCTCTGCTCCATGTGATTGGAGCAGAGATCAGTGTACACTAAATGAAAGCCCAACCCCCCCACAGTTAGTAACACACCCCTAGGAACACTTAACCCCTACACTGCCACCCACTGGTTAACCCTTTCACTGCCAGTGTCATTTACACAGGAATCACTGCATTTATATAGCAGTGATTACTGTATAAATGACAATGGTCCCAAAAATGTGTCAAAAATGTCCGATGGGTCCCCCACAATGTCGCAGTCAGAATAAAAATCGCTGATCGACGCCATTACTAGTAAAAAGAAAAATAATAAAAAATTATTAATAAAAATGCTATAAAACTATCCCTATTTTGTAAACGCTATAACTTTTGCGCAAACCAATCAATAATCGCTTATTGCGATTTTTTTTTACCAAAAATATGTAGAAGAATACGTATCGGCCTAAATTGAGGGAAAAAAATGTTTTTTTATATATTTTTGGGGGATATTTATTATAACAAAAAGTAAAAAATAATGCGTTTTTTTCAAAATTGTCGCTCTATTTTTGTTTATAGCGCAAAAAATAAAAACCGCAGGGGTGATCAAATACCACCAAAAGAAAGCTCTATTTGTGGGAAAAAAAGGACGTCAATTTTGTTTGTGACCCACTTCGCAGGACCGCGCAATTGTCAGTTAAAGCGACGCAGTGCCGAATCGCAAAAAGTGGTCTGGTCTTTGACCAGCAAATTGGTCCGGTCTGAAAGTGGTTAATCACACAGTCAAGAAAAAATCTCCTGTGTGATATTATTTTGTTGTATTCTTTAACCTGACATTGTTTTTTTTAGACCCCTGAAGTTTCACCTGCTCTCCATTGAAGCTAATGGAGCGCAGATACAGTACAGATGTTACAGACAATTCATTGCACCTGATGTGGCTATAAGCTGTACATTGCATTCGCTGCACTGATGCATGTTCAAAACTGCTTATGTAAAACATAGGGATGTGGAAATTAAAGATTGATTCCTTGATTAATCGTTAATTTTTTTGATCAATCAACATTTTTTTTGATAGATCAAAATTCTTTTGATCGGTGCTCACCTCTCCACAGGCTTCCGGGTCTTCAGGGAGTTCTGTCGGAGATCCGGTGACGTCACGGACATCGACGTCACTGGACTCCTCCCCCCCTTCCCCAAGTGCCTCCGTCTGCTAACGAAGGGAAGGGGGAGGAGTCCGGTGACGTTGAAGTTCTGATTGAACGTAACGTGTATAGGGGAGGAGCTACGCATGACTTCCACCCGCTGCTGCCCTATGGAACTAACAGGATTGTCGGCTTTACATGCTGTGTTTTTATCATCTTTATGTGAGTAGCTTGTGTTTGAACACAAAAATGAAATCTACTTAAGCGGTGAGCACTTAGATCTTTTCTTTCTACCCATGACCTGGCGTCCTTGCTGAGATCTAAGGAGACGTGAGAGAAGTTTATGGTCCGTGTTCACCCTTTTGATACCCGCTTGCATGACGGCCTGTTGGCACAGGGGTCCATGCCATAAGGTGAGAGAGATTAGTTAGACCGGAGGTGGAGGGATTGTCACGCTACTGTGGAAAAAAAAAATTATGTCAGTGCTACAGTTTGAATTTAAAACGTATTTATGTGAACTGTGAAGTTAAGTCATGGATTGTGGAAACTAACTAGTGTCGGGTGATTGTATATAGTGTACACCACATTTACCACTGACTAATGCAGAGTTGCAATGCAAGGAGATCAGCTAAAAGTAGTTGGACCTGTATGTGCGTTATAATCTAAATTAATCGATTAAAAAAAAACAATTAATCGAACACGAAAATTTTAATCAGTAACAGCCCTAGTAAAATAGTGAGTGCGGCTAGAAGTCCATTGGCCAATAAAAAAAAAAAACCTTGATGTACAAACCTAAACTGGAGGCAGGTTTTTTTAAGAACATACACATGAATGCAGCTCTGTCATAATTAATACATCATAAAATTTATTTTTTAATTGCAAGCAGTGTAAGTACCTGAATGTGACCTGGTATCAGCCTCTAGCGGTTTATGTACAGCAAGGCTGCAGTGTGAGAAGAAGAGTTCTTATGCTGACAAGAAGCATATTGATAGGAGGAGAAAGCAGAGTGACAGAGATGAGGTCATCACTGTGCTGCTTTTCCTTTTACTGCCCAGTCACAGGCTAGACACACTCCAAGCCCTTGTACACATGGTCGGAGATTCCAATGGAATGTGTCCGATCGGACCGTTTTGTCGGATATTCCGACTGTGTGTGGTCTCCATCGGACTGTTTCCATCGGAGTATCCGACGAACCAAGTTTTCCAACTTGTTGGTAAAATTTTCTGACAAAATGCTCCGATCGGACATACTCCGATCATGTGTAGAGAATTCCGATCAGACAAAGTGCCACGCATGCTCAGATCAAATTCCTACATCAAAGCTATTGGCTACTAGCCTGAACGTAGTCCCATCGTAATGAAATAACGTCATCACGTTCTGAACGATTAGATTTTCCGACAACTTTGTCCGACCGTGTTTATGCAACAGTTTCGGACAAAATCCGTCGGACAAAATCCGACGGATTTGGTTATCAGAATGTCTGACCGTGTGTACAAGGGCCAAGAGGACCTGGACTCATAGGAAGTGGGTTGAATGATGCTGGACAGCAGACTGAGGACATCTAGGAGCAGAAAAAAGTAGTGCAGTTGAAATCTCCGGATTGAAGGTAAATATTGCAGCAAAAGCTGTTTTTGTTATTTTTTTCTTTTAATAGGCTTTTATTTTATTTTTTTACCTTGTTATCCTTAGCAGGAGCTTTACTAAACCAATTGCTGCCACAAACGGGGCCGATCTGAGAAATTGCAAGCCACAGAGAGAGCCCAGACATTTTTTATTTTTTTTGCCATCATAATGAATCTCCACCGTGACAACATTTTAATGCACTCGATACATCATTCAGCACATTGTGGAGCTTAATGCAGAGCATAGAGACGTTTCATGGTGAGCGTTGCCATAACAAGACATGAAATCTTGGCGGCTTCCTAATTAGAGTCTGACACGCGGGAGGTAATAGTTCCCTTTCAGTGTAACCTAGAGATCAGGAGCCAAAAAAAAAAAAAAAAAGTTTCTGTGTTAGACAGGAATAAGTATCTAGTTACAAAAAAAAGGCAAAACAACTAAACGAAAAAAAAAAAAAATAATTCTGTCCACAGTCGGGGTTATAGGTGTTGAAAATCTAAACACCCCATACTTTTCACAATGACTACACTTCAGATCTGTGTAGAGGTCACCAAACCATCTCATTAAACTTCCACTACAGCAAAAAAGTATAAACAAATGAATGGAGCACCAGACCAAGTGGTAAGAGAATCCAAATGACATAGATAATCCAACGGTTTCACCAAACCACCCCCTCTTCATCAGGGCTGAACGTCGAATGAGAGGTTTAAATGGACTCAGGTGTAGGCTTTACTAAACTGATCTGTACAGATTGAATATAAAGGACCATAAGGGTAAGCTGCAAGTAGGGAGGAGCAATCATTCCTGCTCCATGGGCGCAAAGACCCAGTTAAAAGGATGCAGGGGCTGGGCAGGAAAAGGTTTTAACTAAGCTATACCTGTAATATAAGAGCATACATTACTCACCTTTCCTGGTGCCCAGTCCTAATAAATACTATTTGAAGTCCACTGATAAACTGATACTTCTGGGAGTGTTGATCTCCTTGACCCCCGTAGGGGTTTGGTCTGAAACAGGAAGAAAGTTGTCAGTGCCAGCCCAATCTGCTGCAGCCAGGGCATTCTCCACCCCACAGCTGCACATAGAGAAGAGTCGGGATGCTTGTGACATCAATGACCTTATATGTATTTTGAGTGTTGAGGTTGGGTGAAAACTGAGTTGGGTTTGATGTTTGGGTTGAGTGAAGACTGAGTTTGGTCTGGTGTTGAGGTTGGGTGAAGATTGAGTTGGGTCCAGTGTTGGGTTGGGTAAAGACTGAGCTGGGTCTGTGTGTGGGGTTTGATGAAGACTGAGTAGGGTCTGTGTGTGGGGTTGGGTGAAGACATACTTGGGTCTGATGTTGGGTGAAGACTGAGCTGGGTCTAATGTTGGAGTTGGGTGAAGCCTGAGCTGGGTGTGGCGTTGAGGTTAGGTGAAGACGGAGCTGGGTCTGGCACTGGGAATGTGTGAAGACTGAGCTGGGTCTGAGGTTGGGGTTGGGTAAGGGCTGAGATGGGTCTGATATTGCTGTTGATTGAAGACTGAGCTGGGTCTGATGTTGGGGTTGGGTGAAGACTAAGCTGGGTCTGTTGTTGGGCTTGGTGAAGACTAAGTCCCTGTGCACATGGTCGGAGATTTCGACAACCAAATCCATCGGATTTTGTCCGTCGGATCTTGTCCGAAACTGTTGCATACACACGGTCGGACTAAGTTGTCAAAAAATCTGATCTTTCAGAACGTGATGACGTAATTTTGTTACGATGGGACTACATTCAGGCTAGTAGCCAATAGCTTTGATGTAGGAATTTGATCTGAGCATGCGTGGCACTTTGTCCGATCAAAATTCTCTACACATGATCGGAGTATGTCCGATCGAACCAGTTGGTCGGGAAATATTTCCAACAAGTTGGAAATTTGGGTCCGACGGATATTCAGATGGAATCAGTCCGATGCATACCACACACAGTCGGATTATCCGACAACACGGTCCGATAGGACACATTCCGACGGATTCTCCGACCGTGTGTACAAGGCTTAAGTTGGGTCTGATGTTGGGGTTGGGTGAAGACTGAGCTGGGTCTGATATCAATGTTGAGTAAAGACTGAGTTGGGTCTGGTGTTGGGGTTGGGTGAAGATTGAGATGGATCTGATGTTGGGGATTGGGTGAAGACTTAGTTGGGACTGGTGTTGGGTGCAGACTGAGCTGGGTCTGATGTAGTTGTTGGGAGAAGACTCAGCTGGGTCTGATGTTGGGGTTGGCTAAAAACTGAGCTGGGTCTGGTGTTGAGGTTGGGTGAAAACTGGGCTGGGTCTGGTGTTGGGTGAAGACTGAGCTGGGTCTATTGTCTGGGTAGGGTGAAGACTGAGTTTAGTCTGGTGTTGGGAGAAGACTGAGCTGGGTCTGATGTTGGTGTTGGGAGAAGACTGAGCTGGGTCTGGTGTTGGGTGAAGACTGAGCTGGGTCTGATGGTGTTGGGAGAAGAATGAGCTGGGTCTGGTTTTGGGTGAAGACTGACGTGGGTCTAATGGTGTTGGGAGAAGAATGAGCTGGGTCTGGTTTTGGGTGAAGACTGAGGTGGGTCTAATGGTGTTGGGAGAAGAATGAGCTGGGTCTGGTTTTGAGTGAAGATTGAGCTGGGTCTGATGGTGGTGGGAGAAGAATGAGCTGCGTCTGATGTTGAGGTTGGGTGAAGACTGAGATATGTCTGTTGTTGAGGTTGGGTGAGGACTGAGCTGGGTTTGGAGTTGGGGTTGGGTGAAGACTGAGTTGGGTCTGATATGGGGGTTGGGTAAAGATTGAGCTGGGTTTTTTTGTGTTCTCTATTTAAATCGTGGTGCCCAGTCCTAATAAATATTTATATGAAGTTTGCTCATAAACTAATACTTCTGGGTCTCCCATAGGGACTCATTCTGAACCAGGAAAAAAGTTGTAAGTGCCAGCCCAATCCGCTGTAGCTGGGGCATTCCAAACCCCGCAGCTGTACATACACAAGAAACCCGGGATGCTTGGGACATCATTGACATTATATGTATATTGGGTTTTGAGGTTGGGTGAAAACTGGGCTTGGTCTGGTGATGGGGTTGGGTGAAGACTGAGTTTGGTCTGGTGTTGGGAGAAGACTGAGCTGGGACTGATGTTGGGGTTGGGTGAAGACTGAGCTGGGTCTGGTGTTGGGTGAAGACTGGGTTGGATCTGGTGTTGAGGTTGGGATAGGAATGAGTTGAGTCTGTTGTTTTTTTCTTTTTTTTCTTTTCTATTCAAACTGGATGCGGCAGATACTTCTAAAGCCAGATGAAGAATCAAGAACCAAAAAGGTAATTTATACAATAGTTGCTATTTTCTCTTTATATTACATTTGTAAGGAAGATGCTGTGTCTTAATTCTTCAGAAGGGAAGGACAGTGGCTGGTGTTGATTTTCTTCTACAATGTTGCCAAATCTACAGATGCTTCTTGATGAGGACATTAATAGTATGGGAACAGATGGAGGCACTCCTCATCCAGCGGGATAAAGATAACCGCCAGCGCACTGAGGAATACTCATGAAGGTGAACTTTGCTGACAGATATTATTCTTTTACATCAGATGCAGATTCTGATTTCTGTGGCATGGGTAAATAAACAGAATGAGCCATGA
This sequence comes from Lithobates pipiens, assembly GCF_037356315.1. Classification (NCBI taxonomy): domain Eukaryota; kingdom Metazoa; phylum Chordata; class Amphibia; order Anura; family Ranidae; genus Lithobates; species Lithobates pipiens. The sequence goes on from NW_027507686.1 coordinate 23,249,562, forward strand.
GTGATGTACTATAAATATGCGAAACATTTAATCAAGATTCTGTAGCTCAAAGTTTTTCTTCTCAAGCTTCATAACAGGATAAAATATTACAGATCACAAACTGTGCACACCTTTTAAGCAAACACATTGCAGTCTCTAATGACACAAAATAACCACAAGGCTCCTGGTAGCCAGATATATAATGGTTGGAGAGATTCTTCCTCATACCACCTACCTCTTCACAGCTTGTAATGATTACAAAAATGACAAGGCTCTCTCTAAATGGCGGGTGTGCCGAATGAGTGCCTCCTCTGTGGTTACTAAACAGAATTGCAGCCACTCTGCACTGGAGCTGGAAGCCCACTGATATCACTGAGGTAGCGGTGACTGCTACAATGATTTGAAGTTTACACAAGGATCACCCAGGTATGTTACATACTTACATTGGTCCAAGCTAGATCAACTTAACCACTTTGATTAGCGGCGATGAATTGACCAGCATACAAATTTCTTTGGTCCACAATAGATCTATAGAGATCTTCTGTGAAAAACAGCGAATAAAAATCAAGTGACGTAAAATCAGCTGTTTCCACCTGTATTGCGGGTTGGCCAGTGAATGGGGGAAGTACAGGTGCTGCGGATTGGCAAATGCAGTAGGAAGGACACTATAGGCTCGACGGGCCTGTGTTTGTCTTCTTCCTGGTGGCTGCGGGACACTACTTGTGCTAGCCACCTCACCAGCTTGAACTGCACTTATGGGACTCGCCGTGTCACCAAGTGTTACTGCGTGCCCGGCCTTGTACGACCAGGGTGTACTAGGCCGCTGGTGCTTTCCAGTTCACCAGAAGGATGAGCAGCACTAGTACTGGCTCTCTGCTCCATACGTGAGCCCTGCAGTTCTTGCACCTCAACAGCAGGAGAACGGGGTCGGGTACGCCTGATCTTGGCAGGGACCACTACTCCATCGTCAGAGCTATCTGTCAGCCCTTGTACACACGGTCGTAGAATCCGTCGGAATGCGTCTTATCGGACCGTGTCGTCGGATAATCCGACTGTGTGTGGTATGCATCGGACTGATTCCATCGGAATATCCGTCGGACCCAATTTTCCAACATGTTGGAAATATTTCCCGACCAACTGGGCCGGTCGGACATACTCCGATCATGTGTAGCGAATTTTGATCGGACCAAACGCCACGCATGCTCAGATCAAATTCCTACATCAAAGCTATTGGCTACTAGCCTGAATGTAGTCCCTTTGTAACGAAATTACGTCATCACGTTCTGAAAGATCGGATTTTTCGACAACTTAGTCCGACCGTGTGTATGCAACAGTTTAGGACAAGATCCGACAGAGAAAATCCGACGGAGAAAATCCGACGGATTTGGTTGTCGAAATCTCCGACCTTGTGTACAGGGGCTCAGGGTGATGCTGCTGTCTACTGGTTCCTATTCTGAGCCAGAATCAGACAGATGAGTGACTTCCTCTTCACTTTCATGTGTCCCCCCCCGCTGTACGAGCGAGCCGTGTCTCGCTCGATCTATCACATCGCCGATCTCCGTTCCCTGCGAGCGTTGCGACGCACAGGGATGGAGATCGGCGCCAAATTCAAAAAGTGAAACACACAGTATACATACAGTATAATGTAATCTTACAGATTACATTGCTGTATGTAATTATTTCACATCCCTTTTGTCCCTAGTGGTCTGCCCAGTGTCCTGCATGCAGTTTTATAATATAAAAACTGTTCTTTATGCCTGGAAACTGGAGATTGTCCATAGCAACCAAAACTGTCCCTTTACATCAAAAATGATTTCAGACCAGCTAGAAAACAGCGATAATAAATTGGAATCACTTGCAGAATTGAGCGATAGTGATTTGTGGGGAGATCCGTCATCAAATACTGAAAAGTAATGACAGCGACAATTCTGCAACTGAGCAAATTTCAGTGTTTTTGATTTGATTACATTATTGAATAATTTTTTTTATTCTTATATTATTATTTGGTACAATTATTTATAATTATTTATTATATTATAATTTATGATTTCATTTTTCAAACTTTATCCTACCTGGGATGTCTGCTAGACTCTGGTTTTGACAGATTTAAGAGAGTTATTCCTAAGAATTACAGGACTACAATATAAAACGCAAAATTTTCATGCAAAATAATGGTACCGCTTTTAGCACCTAAAATCCGAAATAATCGTACCGCCGGGGAGGTTAATCTCCTGACCCTCGACTCTACTACCAACCCTAGCCTAACCCCAATCTTATCCCTAACATGGATTCAATTCCAAAATGTCCTTATCTATTGCTGAGGGTCTCCAAGAAAAGGACAGTTGTCCCATGAAAGATAATGATCTGTAACTATGCAATAAAAACTATACCTAAATGTTAGCTTTAATCCCCTGACCTATAACCCTAACTTAACCCCAACCACATCCCAAACGCTGAACTAACTCCAGAGTTGCCTTATTCATTCCCGAGGTCTCAGAGAAAATGACAGTTGTCCTAAGAAAGATACTGATCTGATAAACAGGCAAAGGAATTGACTAATGTTGGTGAATATAACAAATTCTCGTCTACAAAGCCGCGCTCCACTGTCCTGGGCATTATTCCAAGACAATGATGTAAAAATATAAAAACACCTTTTAGCGCATTCCCTTCTCTTAAGAAAAAAAAACAAAAAAAAAAACCGAGCAGCCATCTTCAAAATTAAGCAGCAAAGGCACGCGCAATCTCCCCTCAATTTTCCATTTCAAAAGCGCCGATTTTTCCACCGAAGGAATTATTGCTCCCTAATCAGGTTTTAAGCTCCTTCCCGTCCCGATCTGAGCGCCTTTATTTACGAAAAACTTAACTTTTAAATGATGTTCCGAGTCCTTCTGTGCCAGACGCCTTGTTAATATTGGAGCGATTGAAGAGCGCGTTATTTATGCCTCGCCACTATTTTAAGAACGCAGAAATTCACAGACACCCGCTACAGCTCGCCAAAAAAAAGAAAAGAAAAAGGGAGGGCGCTACGCACGGAGCGGAGTGAATGATTCGTCTTGTGAAATGTCACCAGAATATTGGAATCTACAATGTTTAGATATTTAGCACGCTGTTTAAACAGGCGAGATGGAGAGCGGCGGCGAACGCCGTGGGGGAGAAAGGAAATTTATTCAGGTTCTCCAGCTACAATTAAGACGGTTAGAACAACATTTGTCTCTGGACGATGTTTGTAATGGCTGAAAAAAAAAAATACGGGAGCGCGATGATGCGGCGGGAAGCTGACAGTGATTTTATCTTGTCGTGAATATGTAAGCAGGATAAGGAAATCCCGACACATATGTATGAACGCTCTTTAATTCACTTATGTATACCTTTGGAAGTCATCAAATCGCTTTTCAGCCGAGCTGGTGTGATTACTTTGCATCCATCTTATTACCGAGTCGCACAATATACAATTCCCCATCACTCATCCCAGCTCGCCAGCAAACGCGGGAGTCAGTCAAATCTGACAGTAATAAAAGCAGAGGTCTCCAGTGCATACTTGTACACGGATATACATGAAAGCCTCACATTGCGTAAAGCACAAAGTGTGATCCTTCTCTAATCTCCTGCATTGCCATAAAAAAAAAGAGATCTACAATGTATTACTTGTACGATGACTTTGACCTAATGCGATTTAAAACAGAAAATTCTGCATTTGGCCAGTAGATGGCACTAAGTATCATATACATTTTCTGGTGATCCTCAGCACCACCTAGTGGCCAAGTGTGGTATTTCCATTTTAAACCAATTTAAAACACTTGTCCAGCCAAGAAAATAGCCAAATAACAGCAAATGTTTACTGAATACACTTCATAGTGTCAGGAGATTTTACAACAGTATGGTATCGGTGGCCCTGCAGCCTTGTGACATTGACTTGGGGGGGGGGGGCTCCAGTCTACCCCCAAAAAAGTCAAAAGTCAGCAGCTACAAGTACTGTAGCTGCTGACTTGTAATATAAGGACACTTACCTGTTCATGAATCCAGCGATGTCCGCACCTGAGACAATTCTTCAATTGGCTTCAGGTGCGGGTGGAAAAGTCAGGACAGGTAAGTTGTAATATAAGGACACTTACCTGGCCATGAATCCAGAGATGTCGGCATCTGAGACAATTCTTCAATTGGCTTCAGGTGCGGGTGGAAAAGCCAGGACAGGTAAGTTGTAATATAAGGACACTTACCCGTCCATAAATACAGAGATGTCGGCATCTGAGGCAATTCTTCAATCAGCTTCAGGTGCAGGTGGAAAAGTGAGAACAGGTAAGTTGTAATATAAGGACACTTACCTGTCCATGAATCCAGAGATGTCGGCATCTGAGAAAATTCTTCAATCAGCTTTAGGTGCGGGTGGAAAAGTCAGGTCAGGTAAGTTGTAATATAAGGACACTTACCTGTCCATGAATCCAGCGAAGTCAACACCTGAGACAATTCTTCAATCGACTTCAGGTGCGGGTGGAGACTGAGCTGGGTCTAATGTTGGGGTTTGGTGAAGACTGAGCTGGGTGTGGTGTTGAGGTTAGGTGAAGACTGAGCTGGGTCTGGCACCGGGAATGGGTGAAAACAGCTGGGTCTGAGGTTGGGGTTGGGTAAGGGCTGAGATGGGTCTGATATTGGTGTTGAGTGAAGACTGAGCTGGGTCTGATATTGGGGTTGAGGGAAGACTGAGATGGGTCTGGTGTTGAGGTTGGGTGAAGACTAAGCTGGGTCTGATGTTGGGATTGGGTGAAGACTAAGCTGGGTCTGATGTTGGGATTGGGTGAAGACTGAGCTGGGCATTTGGCCAGTAGATGGTGCTAAGTATCATAGGAATTTTCAGATGATCATCAGCACCACCTGGTGGCCAAATATGGTATTTCCATTTTTAAATCAATGAAAAATATTCATCTGGCACAGGAAATAGCCTAATACCATTTTCTTTTTTTGCCCTGTTCGCACAGAATGAATGTCCATGCACTTTGAATAGGCGAATTGCTTTGCTAGTTTTTTTATGAATACATCCCATAGTGTCAGGAGATTTTACAACAGTTTGGCACCTATGCCCCTGCAGCCTTGTGACATTGACTGTTGATATAGTCATGTGGCCCTATTAAGTCACTTATGTCATTAGCCTCCCCGGGCCTAATTGTGTATGTGCAACTGGCAATTTCCCAGCCGCAGCTGATTGAGCCAGCACTGATATCTTCCTTCCAGGTTCGGCTGAATATGAGTTCGGACCGAAAGAATTTTTGCAACATACCCAACAAGTTTATAAACTGATTTATTATATCATTCTGAAAATTTATTATTTTTTCAGTTTTAATTACAATAAATGAAATTTAAATTGAAAAAAAATAATAATTTAAATGACATTAAATTAAATTTAAATAAATTCTATTTAAAGGGTAATACCACATTTATGGCAAAAAAAAAAAAAAAAAAAAAAAAAAATGAATATAGCATATGCAATTGCTACACGAGTTAATTTTTAATAGCTAACCACTAGCTCTGAGAATGAAAACGTTTGAAAACGTCCATCTCTCACATACAAAGGATGCTCCCATATAAAAGACAGAGACTGATGCCTTCCCAGAGTCTGCGCTGGCTACCTGAAGAAAAAAAATAACAGATGTTTTTACAAATATACATTAAAATCTCACATCGTAAAGTGCCTTTTCAAATGTTGTCATATTAGGTCAATGGCATTGACCTAACAGTGATTTAAAATGTAAAATACTGCATTTGGCCAATAGATAGCGCTAAGTATCAGCTGGATTTTCTATTACCCTCAGCACCACCTAGTGGCCAAATGTGGTATTTCCGTTCCATTCTGTTTCCTAGTTCTGAGAATGCAAGGTGTTTTCATTTTATACATTTATTTTTGTCATTTGAAATTGTCCATCTCTCGCCTTTTTTACTCCCAGTTTAATAAATAATCACATACAACGGGCATTCCTATATAAAAGATAGAGACTGACACCTTCTCGAAGTCTGCACTGTCTACCCGAAGCAAAAAATAACAGATGCTTTTAAAAATTATACATGAAAGTCTCACACCTCGTAAAGTGCCTTTTCAAATGTGGCAATATTAGGACAATGGCATTGACCTAACAATGATTCAAAATGTAAAATACTGCATTTGGCCAATAGATGGCGTTAAGTATCTGAGGAACTTTACATAACCCTCAGCACCACCTAGTGGCCAAAGATGGTATTTCCATTACATTCTATGTCCTGGTTCTGAGGATGCTTGGTGTTTCTATTTTATGAATTTATTTTTGTCATTTGAAATCATCCATCTCTCACCTTTTTTACTCCCCATTTAATAAATAATCACATACAATGGGCACGCCAATATAAAAGACAGAGACTGACGCCTTGCCAAAGTCTGCGCCGGCTACCCGAAGCATAAAATAACAGATAATCTCATTCAGCTATTCTTGGTTAACCCCATGTCAGACCAACGACGTCTCCTGATTGGCTCTCCCTAGCAGAATCCATATTAGTGAGCGTCTGTAATATAATGACTTCAGGTTCAGTGGAGCCCGCGCCTTCACCTCGGCTCCTATTATCCATAAAAATATGCCAATTGACATTTTCCTTCCTCATTTTTTTTTCGCCCCAAATGGCTTCCTTGTCATTTATGACCCGGCTGCCTGATGGAGATTTTGTCCGAAACGACATTAAAATTAATCTGCCATGAATTTATTCGCTATCAATTTAAGATGGGGAGAGCGGCAGGGAAATCCCGGGGGAGCCGCGGAGCAGTGGGCGCCTGCGTTGCAATCCAATAAAGTTGGATTTAAAAAAGGGGAAAAAAAAGAATAAATTGGTAATTTGATGATGGGTGTATTAAATGTGAGGGGGGAAAAAAACGCTAGCGTGAAAATTTTTGCAACATACCCAACAAGTTTATAAACCGATGTATTATATCATTCTGAAAATGAATTCTTTTTTCAATTTAAATTACAATAAATTTAATTTAAATTACAATAAATTACATTTTAATTACATTATATTAAATTTAAATACATTTAATTTAACACCACATTTCTGGGGAAAAATAAAAATAAAAAAAATAATTTAGCATATGCAATTGCTACACAAGTCACTTTTTAATTGATTATTATTAAAAAAAAATACCCATCATCTTAAATCTGCAGCGCTATAATTTTCTGAAAAAATGCAGTACGGCTACCTAGAGGCAGAAAAGTAATTTCCTGCTTGTGTGATTGGCTCACTGATTTTCCCAGAAGTCTGCACTAAGATACAAGTCAGATTTTGGGCATCCCCTGCATTAAAAATGTCATTTTTTTTGGTGAGATACTCCCAAAGGGAAATCACATCTAAAGGGATGCAGACCCTGAATCTTTCCTCATTAGAGCCATGCAGGTGCAGCAGCTGATTTATAACTGCAAAACCACTCCCATACAGATTCACATGGACACAGATAAACAAACAGCTATTTCTTTAGAATAACAAAAGGTAGGGATCTGCAACAAAGTTGGTTAAAATCCCTGCAATGTACAGAGATCACCCAGACAAAAGTGGAGTTACTCTTTAAATGAAAATTTTTTTTTATAAAAAAATAAACATAAAATGCTTGGCGCCTCCATGATGGCTCAGTTTGTAAATCATACTGCTCTTTAATTGGATTAAAAAATTACATCACATCCTGGGTGAGGCATCAAGTGTATAGCTCGGGCAAATGGTTGCCTGGAACTTAGTCTAGGCTAATATGATGTCATCAGTCTGCTGCATGCAGGAAGAAGCATTTTCTCAGTCTCTCCTCTCCCCAGTGATCAGACTGTAACTTCGTAGCAAGTCACATGATGAGAGGCTACAGCAGGGGCTGATGTGTGTCAAACTTCAACAAAGAACCAGAATTTACATGACGGTGTCATCTCTAAGCAGACATCTCAGACCCTTGTTGATGCCTGATTGATAATGGCGCTGACTTTTTGGGCGGAAAAAAGTAGACAAAGGCATTGTTGGGGGAGAGGGAATAAATACCTTGAAGTGTTACATTGACAGATAACTTGGCATGTTGCACTTTGGATGAAATAATATAGCTAATGTTAGGCATGGAAGAGAGGAAAGGGGAGTGCCAAGATGCTGAGTCACCCTGCAGTCTGTTTAATCTGATCTCCCCTGCTCTTCAGGGATTATCATTGGAACTCCAGATAAATCAGAAAGTTATGGGAATTGACTTGAAAAGAAACACAAATAACAAGTGAAACCAAAAGGATTTTCCACTGTGTCCCCTCTCTATCAAAAATTAAACTTTAACAGGTAATTTTAACAAATGAGAGCAACTAAAAACAAAAGAAATAATAATAATAATAATATTACTACTATCAATAATAACACTACTACTAATAATAATAGTAATAATAATAATTATTATTATAATAATATCAATAATACTACTACTACTATAAATGATAATAATAATACTAACACTAATACTACTACTACTACTACTACTAAAATTAATAATAATAATAATAATAATAATAATAATAATAATATCACTAATACTACTACTACTACTATTACTACAGATAATGTAATAATACTATTAATAATAATAATAATAATAATAATAATAATAATAATAATATTACTACTATCAATAATAACACTACTACTAATAATAATAGTAATAATAATAATTATTATTATAATAATATCAATAATGCTACTACTATAAATGATAATAATAATACTAACACTAATACTACTACTACTACTACTACTAAAATTAATAATAATAATAATAATAATAATAATAATAATAATAATATCACTAATACTACTACTACTACTACTACTATTACTACAGATAATGTAATAATACTATTAATAATAATAATAATAATAATAATAATATCAATAATAACACTACTACTACTACTACTAATAATAATAATAATAGTAAGAATAATAATACTTATTATAATAATATCAATAATACTACTACTACAAATAATAATTATAATAATAATATAAATAATAATAATACTACTACTAACACTAATACTACTACTACTACTACTACTACTACTACTACAGATATTAATAATAATAAGAACAACAACAATAATAATATCAATAATATTACTACTACTACAGATAATGTAATAATACTATTAATAATAATAATAAAATAATAATAATATTACTACTATCAATAATAACACTACTATTACTACTACTACTGCTACTACTACTACTTCTAATAATAATAATAATAATAATAATACTAGTAAAAATATTAATAATTATTATAATAATAGTATCAATAATACTACTACTACAAATAATAATAATAATAATAATAATAATATCAATAATAATAATACTACTGCTACTAACACTAATACTACTACTACTACTACTACAATTATTATTATTAATAATAATAATAATAATAATATCACTAATGCCGCATACACACGACCAAACTTTCCGGCAGAAAAGGTGTGATGGAATAATTTCATCGGATATTCCGATCATGTGTGGGCTTCATCTGACTTTTTTCTTCAAAAATTCTGAAGAACTAGAAATAGAAACCTAGAAATAGAACATGTTTCAAATCTGTCTGATGGACTCAATTCCTATCGGGAAAACCATTCGTCTGTATGCTGGTCCGACGGACCAAATGCAACGCAATGGCAGCCATTGGCTACTGGCTTTTGAACTTCCTTTTCTAGTCCCGTCGTACGTCATCACGTTCAAAACTAACGGACTTTGGTCCATTCATGTGTGTGCAAGTCTGTTCGGTCGGAAGTCCGTCATAACTCAATAGAAAGTCCATCGGAACTCCGTCGGGAAGACCGTCGGACTATTTCTGCCGGAACGTCCGGTATTGTATACGTGTCATAATACTACTACTACAGATATTAATAATAATATAATAACAACAACAATAATAATAATATCAATAATACTACTACTACAGATAATGTAATAATACTATTAATAATAATAAAAACAACAATAATAATAATAAAAAGTAATTTACAAAAATAATCTATATTTAACATTCTCTTGACCTGTTCTACAGTATTTATCTGTAAGCAGTTAAGTGCGGAATTTTCTTGTAGGATATGGAAGTCCGATAGCCATAATAAAACGTACCTGTGAAGGATGGACATAGGTACGGGTCTTAATGAAGACGTTCTATCTACACCCCCCTTCTTCCATCCAGCCATCAATATTTACTAATGGCTACAGCGAAAATTAGGCAAGAGGGATTCTCAGCCAATCGATAACCGGGGGGGGGCCGTCCAGTCTAACGGCTCTGGAGAGGATGTGCTATTAAAACTATTTTATGTGATGTTTCGGTGAATTACACTAATGGCAACTTTTACAACGACCTGCTGGTTCCACATTGAGGATCGCTGGAGTCTTTGTAGTCGAAGAATAAATGGAATAATGTATAGACCGGCCTTTTTATCTCGCAATATTTAAAGACTTAGAATACAGATTTTTTTTTTCCCCCAGATTGCAGTTGTGCTGGATTATTAAATATGGCTGAAGGAGCTCAGATACATGGAAAAGGCAGCAGACAATGCTAAAATATATAAAATATATACATTGCAAAGGGATAAAACTAGATAAAGTATTTATAGTTACATACAGAACATATACAGTATATCTATATGTATATATATATATATATATATATACACACACACACACATATATATATATATATATATATATATATATATATATTTATTTACTCATATACTGTGTATATATATATATATACACACACACACACACACACACACACACACATATATATATATATATATACATACACATACACACACACATTATATATATATATATATATAGAGTATACCTATATCTAGATATCAATCAAAAATCCAGAAAACACACGATACAAATGGTATAAACTGAGTTGCAGTTCAGTGAGTAAAATAAGTATTTGATCCCCAAGCAAAACATGACTTATGCCCCGTACACAGGGTCGGAAAATACAGACGGAAAAAATCAGATCGTATGTGGGCTCTATCAGATCTATCGCTGGATCTAAAATTTTCCCACAGCAAAATCCGATCGGACTTTTTCCGATCGCGTGTAGAGAATTCCGACAGACAAAGTGCCGCACACTCTCAGAATAAATTACGAGACGAAAGCTATTGGCTACCGGCCCTCTTTATAGTCCCGTCGTACGTGTTGTACGTCACCGCGTTCTGAACGATCGGATTTTCCGACAACTTTGTCCGACCGTGTGTATGCAACACAAGTTTCGGCCAAAATCCGTCAGAAAAAATCCAATGGATTTTGCGGTCGGGATGTCCGACCGTGTGTACAGGGCATTAGTCTTTTGACTGAAAATGCCATTTTAGTTTGAGTCGTATTTTAGTCATCTAAATTGTTTTAATTTTAGTCGTATTTTAGTAGACTAAAATAGTATTCATTTAGTTGACCAAAATGTTTTAGTCGACAAAATTAACACTGCTGAAGAGCGAACCCAAGGTGGGTCACTCTTCAGGGCGCAACGCAAGTCTGAACAAAGCCTTAAAGAGGAACTACAGTCTATTTCTGTACTGGATCTGTCCCTCCCCCCCCCCCCACTTCTGGCGCCACCATTATGGCGCTTGAGCAGATGTACTGAAGAGCTCTGCACCGCTTTTAGGTCCTGGCCGAGCCCTTCAAGACCATTGTACTCATGCAGGAGGTCTGCCATGCATGTGAGAAGATGGTAACGGTCTGGGATTTCCATAAAGGATTGTCTTAGCATGTGTACAGGGAAAATGCATGTGCCCAGATGTGCTGCAGGGCTCACTCCGGACCTGCAGGGGGGGGAGGAGGGGGGGGGGTACCAGCACAAATAACACCCCCCCAAAAAAAATAATAATAATTGTATTAACCACTTACAAACCGCCCACCGCAGTTTTACGGCGGCTGTTTGAAGAACAATATCATTGTTATAGCAGCAGCTAGCTGCCATAACCCCCGGTATCCTCTTCTTCAGTGGGCGGTCCGCCACAAGATGAAAGTGGTCCCTGCGGCGGAGTCGCCACAAGATCACCTTTATCGGTGGCGGGAGAGGGCCCCCCTCCCCCGCCACGATCCGGTGCTCTCCGCCGCTTACTGGAGCCGTCAGCAGCGGCGGAGGCGATCGCGTCCTGCTGCTTGTTTAGTATGGAGACGAGTGAGGGGAAGATGGCCGTCTCCATATAATTGCTTGGCGGAAGCCACGTCAAAAGGTCACTTCCGCCCAAAGCTCTTAAAAGGGACAATTTTAAAAAAAAAAAGTAAATTAAATTTTTTAAAATTTTTTATTACATTTTAGTCTAAATATGAGATCTGAGGACTTTGTGACCCCACATCTAATATTTAAGAGGACCTGTCATGCTTTTTTCTATTATGTACAAGGGATGTTTACATTCCTTGTAATAGGAATAAAAGTGAAAAAAAATTTTAACAGCGTAAAACTAAAAAATAAAAGTTAAAATAAATAATAATAATACATTTATTTTTTTTAAACGCGCCCCGTCCCGCCGAGCTCCCGCGCAGAAGCGAACGCATACGTTAGTAGCGCTGGCATATGAAAACGATGTTCAAACCACACATGTGAGGTATCGCCGCGATCGGTAGAGCGAGAGCAATAATTCTAGCCCTAGACCTCCTCTGTAACGCAAAACATGCAACCAGTAGAATTTTTTAAACGTCGCCTATGGAGATTTTTAAGGGTAAACGTTTGTCTCCATTCCACGAGCGGGCGCAATTTTGAAGCGTGACATGCTGGGTATCAATTTACTCAGCGTAACCTTATCTTTCACAATATTAAAAAAAATTGGGCTAAATTTACTGTTGTCTTATTTTTTTATTCAAAAAAGTGATTTTTTTCCAAAAAAAAGTGCGCTTGTACGACCGCTGCGCAAATACGGTGTGAAAAAAAGTATTGCAGCGACCGCCTTTTTATTCTCTAGGGTGTTTAATTTTCTAGCAAAAAAAAAAAAACTGTTTTAAACATGTAAACACCTAAATCTCAAAACGAGGCTGGTCCTTAAGTGGTTAAATTATGAAAGAAGGCGTGGGAAGGAGGTAGAATGATATATACTACAGTGTACAGTAGCGTGAAGTTCCGCTTAATGTGGGCGGAGTTCCACTTCATGGTGTCACCATTGGTCAAACCTAGATGGAGGAGGAAAAAAATTTGGTGTTTTCATCCAACTGGAAATTCTTTAAGTTTCAAAACTCCTCTTTTGCTTTTGAAAAATCTGCTGGTGAACATTTTTGCGTAAAAAAAAAAATAAAAAAATAAAAAAAAATTGGCCGCTCGGCGCTCTCCCTCCGCTCTGCCTTATTATTGTCAGACTTCTAATGAATGAAACTCGATTTTCCTAAATGGAACATCTGCTTTCCAAATAACTATCTGCACATTAGATGGGGGAGGGGGGATCACTGTGATTAGTGTCTCATATCTTACCAAACAAGCGCGGGGGGTTGGCGGAACGAGCGCCCAAACGAGCAGGCAAGATGGCAGTCTGGAAATAAATGAACATATAATGGCGGGGTCTGGCATCTGTAGCTAATACCGCGTTTATCTGCTCGGTATTAACATTGATTTAATCGAGTTTGAAAACTAATCAGTGTGGAAGATGAAGAAATTCTGATAAAGGGTTATTTTCGTTTTCTCCCGCAAACATCGAGAGGGACGTTGCTAGAACAGGAGACGCAGCGAGGCCAACTCGCGAGTGCAATCCTATTGCGACACCCCAAAAAAAAAATTCACCTGTTTTGCATGTGCATGGTGGTGCCATTAATTCTTAAAGAATTTTCCCGTATTTTCTGTAATAGATTCATTCCTGTAATTATCTGGCTCCATCTATTGCCTTAAATGTGGTATCGTTTTCTTCAACACCGAAATGAGAAAAAATACTGCTTTTTGGCCACTAGATGGAGCTGATGAAAACAGAAATTAATATTATTGGCACACCAACGTACCTTCCATATGTATGCGTTTTCTCAAGCGCCAAAGCACGTGGCCAGGGCTATCTTTATTATTGATTGGACCCTGGGCAAACATTTTTCTTGGGCCCTCCCAAAATTCACTTGTCAATTATTTACGGGCAGCGTGGGCTCAAAGGGCAGCTGCTTTGGGCCCCACAATAATGACTGGGCCCAGGGAAGCTGCCCCCTTTGCCCTGTGTTAAAGATGGCCCTGCACTTGGTAACAAAGTACCATGTGTTTTTGTGCTGCACGATTTAAAGAAAGGGTCATGTTCTGCTTTTTTTGCAATTTTTGTCCATTGAAACGAATGCAAACATGCGCAAATACACACACCCACCCTCGCACCTGCATAGGTTTGAATGGAGCTTTATGAATTCATCTTTTGTCTTATTTTTTTTTTTTTTTTATAGTCTTGTGAGTAACTAAGATTTGCTTTGTTATAAATAATTGTAGCAATGTTTGGTAAAGCAGAAAAATTAACCAGTCGTCAACCGCCCTATAGCAGTTTTACTGCTACAGGGTGGCTGCGCTGCACAGCATCACGTATAAATACGTGATCCTGCACTTCTGGGTAGTGGGTGCAATTGCGCGCCACTGGCCGGAGCCGATCAGCGGGACCCGTGGACTCGATGTCCGTCAGCACCCACTGATTGTTGGGTACACAGGCAAAACGGCAATCTGCCTATGTAAATAAGGCAGATTGCCATTCTGTCAGTACCCCTAGTAAAAGCACCTCCCACAGTATAGTAAAACACTGACTAGGCAAACAGTTAACCCTTTCATCACCCTTGATGTTTAACCCTTTCCCAGCTAGGGTTGCCACCTGTCTGGGATTCACCCGGACAGTCCAGGTTTTGGATCATGTGTCCGGGTTTCAGCCAACCTGAAACCCAGACACATTATTCAGACAGGAATGTGGCTCGGAACAGGGCCTGACAGGAGGGTGAGGGGGGAACTATGTGCACTGCATTACTATTCTCTTTGGAGTGCCCAAAGGTGTCCCAGGTCTGTTAAAATCCTATAGTGTATACTAAAAGAAAAAAAAATACTGTGTACCGCTAAAGTGTTCGGGTTTGGCTTGAAGAAAAAGTGGCAACCCTATTCCCAGCTACTGTTGTTAGTACAGTGACAGTGCATATTTTTTAGCACCGATCACTGTATTAGTGTCACTGGTCCCCAAAAAGTGTCAGCAAGTGTCCGAATGTATGCTGTATGTTGCTGATCACTGCCATTACTAGTAAAAAATAGTAAAAAAAATTAGTAAAAAACTAGTAAAAAAATAAAGCTTCATCAGGGGTAGTAACAAAACATGACTGCCTGTGCGTTCAGGAGCAGAGGCTGTTTGGCTGTAAAAACGCAAAACGCCAAAGAACGTGGCATGAGGCTGCTTAGGCGTTTAACATTTTATGGATTGTTTTTACTGTAAAAATGCTTAAAATTGGTAATATTTAAAAATTCACATTTTTAATGCTGCTTTATCCTGACATTTTTTTAAAATATCCTGTGTGCATGAGCCCTGAAAGTGGTTTTTAACCTCAGACATGAAACATGTACAAAGCATATACCTATATAGTATGTACTTTTCTCAATCCAGAGCACTGAGTGTCATTTCTGTTTGCTGCTTCATTCCTCTGCTGTCAGCATGAGTCACTATTGACAAGTTTTCCTGACACCAAGAGAAAAATGGCGAAGGAAAGATTGCTGCAGATAAACAGGTACAATGCATGTAGGAGAATTAGTTTAAAGGAGAAGTCCAGCCTGGGCTCGTTTGGCTGGGCTTCTCCTCTGGGTCACAGAAGTGCAATTCGTTTTGTACTCCTGTCACCCGCTTTCAGCGGAGATCGGTCTGAAGTCCGCTGTCTACTGATGTCTAAGGAATCAGTCCAGGCACCGCGTCATTCCGACTTCCCAAGTCTGGACCCGCCAGCTGCCTGGACTGATGGCAGTCTCAGCGTCTCAGGGAGCCGCTCAGATGGCCACTGCCCGCCCCTCCGCAGCTCAGAGCTCCAATGAGCATGGAGGAGCAGAGCAGGAGAGCTGCTGATTGACAGGCAGCATCTCTCCGCTCGGGGAGCTGTGAGAGCAGAGCCATCGGTGATGTTCGGTGGTTCGATTCTCAGTGAAGAGACGCCGGGGGACAGATGCTGCATCCGCCTAGGAAAGTATGAAACTAAAAAAATAAAATAAAAAAAAATAAAAAAAAACCTTTACTTCTCTTTTAATCTCCGTGGGTCACCTGAGACCAATCACTTCACTGGTTATATGTGAGGGTTTACAACCCCTTTAACCTCTTCACGATCGTTCTATAGCCAACATGACAGCTACAGCATGGTTGCACATTTCTGGGAGGAAGTCTATTGATGTCCTCCAGAGATCGCGCTTCCTGCGCACCCCCTGCCATGCATATCGACAGTAAAAGGGTAAAGAGCCAATCACAGCTGATCAGTGTAAACAGGAATTGCCGGTTATCGGTGATCCTCTCCTCATGCTGACAGTGCATGAGGAGAGCTGGTATGCCACAGTCCACACAGGTGACATCTACATTGATAATCAGGGCACTGACCATCAGTGTCCTGATGACCAGTGCAGCCAATCAGTTCCCATCAGTGCTGGCTGTCAGTATTGATCAGTGGTTGCAATCAGTGCCACCTATTATTGCTACCTATCAGTGCCCATCAGTGCTGCACTTCAGTAAAGCCTCATCCGTGCCTCCTTGTCCGTGCCCATCAGTGCTGCCAATCAGTGCCCATCAGTGCTGCCTGTCGGTGACCATCAGAGATATCTATCAGTGCTGCCTATTATTGCCGCCTACCATAGCCCATCGGTGACACCTATTAGTGCCCATCAGTGCTGCATATCACTGCAGCCTCATCAGTGCCTCCTCATCTGTGCCCATCAGTGCAGCCGATCAGTGCCCATCAGTGCAGCCTATCAGTACCCATCAATGCCGCATTATCTGTGCCCATCAGTGCCACCTATCCATGCCCATCAGTGCACCCTATCAGTGCCCATCAGTGCAGTATCATCAGTGCCCATCAGTGCCGGATATCAGTGCAGCCTCATTAATGCCTCCTCGTCTGTGTCCATCAGTGCCACATATCAGTGCAGCCTCATTAGTACCTCCTCATTTGTGCCCATCAGAGCTGCCTCACCAGTGCCCATCAGTGCCACCTCATCAGTGCCAATCAGTGCAACCTATCAGTGCCCATCAGTGAAGGAGAAAAATTACTTACTTACAAAATTTTATAATAGAAAGTAAGAAACACTTTTTTTTATTATACATTTTCGGTCTTTTTTTCCTTTGTTTAGCAAAAAATAAAAACCCCAGTGGTGATTAAATACCACCAAAAGAAAGCTCCATCAGTCTCAAAACAATTATTCAAATTGTCAAAGTGACAGCGCTGAAAATTGGCCTGAGCAGAAAGGGGGTGACAGTGGCCAGTAGACAAGTGGTTAATGGATCTTTTTTCAGTGTTGATAACTCTGTAACAATGTAACTTTATGCTATGGATGTATAAAATACATAATTATAAAGATTTGTTCTGGATAATGGTGTTCTGTTAGGACAAGGATATTACGGAGGATGATTAGCCGCGATGACATCACTTTTCCCTCCGCAGAATGTGATATAAAATCCGGGCACTGAGGGCAGTCGTTACAAAGGTCACTTTTTCATCGCCGTCACCTGAAACAATATTAACCTTGTTATCATCGAGCTTCTTATAACAAGGACATATTTCATCACGAATCGCCAAACAAAATCATTGTTCGCCGAGTTCCCGAGAGTCAGAGGAGGCCGCCAGTTAAAGCCGTCAAAGCTCGGGTCGATCGATGTGCGGCTGACGTCGCTGCTGTAAAAGAAAAGAGACATTGGTGATAAATATCAAGTACGATGCAAGGCCGAAATAAAAGTCACTTTAATTACCGTGTAAATTGGCGTCGTGAGCAGGAAAAAAAAAACATCTTTTCCCATTAGCCCTCGTTGTCTGTGTCACATTGTTCTGATGCTAATCTGTCTAAATGAGTAAAAATAGGAGAACGACCTTCTACCGCCGCGTCGTGTATATCGCCTTACGCAAATCTAATTCACTTGTCTGGGACGTGAATTTATAGCCACCTGTCTGCAAACATGAAACGGGGGGCTTAACCAGGCAACCTTGCCCTGACTTACTTGGCGCCATCAGTAAACAACGAACGAAACTGCCGAGAGCTCGTTCACACTTGTAGGTGTATGTAACCCACGCTGGCGATAGAGGGGCCCGTACACGCTACTGCTTTTCATGTGTTGCCATAAAGTAGAACTTCACCCAAAACCTAACTCTAATGCCACGTACACACGACCGGACTTTTCGACGGACTAGGTCCGACGGAACGAATCCGCCGGACAATACGATCGTGTGTGGGCTTCATCGGACCTTTGCTGTCTAAAAATCAGACGGACTTTAGATTTAAAACATGTTTCAAATCTTTCAGACGGACTCGAGTCCGGTCGAAAAATCCGTTCGTGTGTATGCTAGTCCGACGGACGGAAACCGACGCTAGGGCAGCTATTGGCTACTGGCTATGAACTTCCTTATGCTGGTCCAGTCGTACATCATCCCGTTCGAATCTGCGGACTTTGGTGGGATTGTTTGTGGCCAAGTCCGTTCGTTCGGAAAGTCCGTCCGAATTCCGCCGAAAATACATTCCCGAAGACGGTTCGTGTGTACACGGCATTACCCTCGGTATATATCTATTTTCCGCGGTTGATGCGTTTTTCCGGTGAGTTTTGCGCTGCGCCCCAGTAAGCACCAGTCAATGGTGTCACAGGGGGGCAGTGCCACCAGGTGACGTTGCCCCCTTAGCTATTTAGGAACTGTCAGACAGCGGAGCAGGCAGATGGCAAGAGCATTCCGTGCGGTCAAAGCTTTTCTTTTTTTTGGGTCGGCGGTGGCGGCGGGCGGCATGATTGATGATGGATCTACATCAGGGTACGTTGTTTTTTATTTTTTAAATAAAGGAATTGTCAAAAACTCGTGTTGTGTCTTTACTCACTTTTTACCCTTTTTTTGGAGGCACTGATGAGGATGCACTGATATGCGCCACTCATTTAGATTCTTTGCACGGTTGCACCAGATTTTGCACTCTCCGGTTTTAGTAAGTCTACCCCAAAGCAGCGGCGGTGCGTCCATAAAGGGCGCAGGAGCACCGCCCCCTCTCTCCTGCACTGCTCTAATCACCACAGATAGATTCATGCAATGCGTGCCAGGGCAGGTTTGTTTGCCACTCCCCCCCCCCCCCCCCAAAAAAAAATTGAGCACCAGCCACCACTGCCCTGGATGATGCTTGAACAAAAATAATGCTGTTCTTCTTGAGAGAAAAGCAGATGAAGGTATTGTCAGGAGGATTAGTGTGACCTCTGTGAGAGATAATAAATATCCGGAAGGTATCCCTCACTAATTTTGATTTAAACAAATCCCCGTAACAAGCAATACTTTGCAGCCAAATGGAAAAGATCCCTAAACACACCTAAGAATATTGATACATTTTATATTTGTAGCAGCAAAAAATTACTATAGCCAGAGCTTGGAAAACAACAACCCTACCCTTTGACATCCTAAAGGCTACATTGTCCCGGATTATGATTAATGAACATCTTTCAGCTACATTAATTACATTTAATGGAACTTTTCTTTACTAGATTTTGAAAACGTAATCTACGTAAATAATAATTTAATGGAAATATATATATTATTTATATATTTATATTAATATATATATATATATATATATATATATATATATATATATATATATATATATATATATATATATATATATATATATATATATATATTTATTTACATATTGCTGTTATTATTATACTTGCAAATGTTGAAAATTTTTATTTGGATTTGACTCTAAATTTTTTATTTTTTTTTCTGTATTTACAATATATTTGTAAAAACTATTGGATATTGTATCCTTGCTGTACTATTTCTTTCTTTATTGTATTTTTCAAATGACATAAAGTAAAACCTTGGATTGTAAGCATGATTCGTTCCAGAAACATGCTTGTAATCCAAAGCACTTGTATATCAAAGCGAATTTCCCCATAATTAGGGATGCACCGAATGGGTTTTTTGGTGCCGAAACCGATACCGAAAATGAAAAATACACTAGGCCGAAAACCGAAACCGATACCGAAACAGCACTGATACCGAAACATATTTTAAAAAAAATATTTTTATACAGGAGATGGTCAGAGACTGGAGACATGGTACAGGAGATGGTCAGAGACTGGGGAGATGGCACAGGAGGTGGTCAGAGACTGGGGACATGGTACAGGAGATGGTCAGAGACTAGGGACATGGTACATGAGATGGTCAGACACTAGGGACATGGTACATGAGATGGTCAGAGACTGGGGGCATGGTACAGGAGATGGTCAGAGACTGGGGACAAGGTACAAGAGATGGTCAGACAGGGGACATGGTACAGGAGATGGTCAGACAGGGGACATGGTACAGGAGATGGTCAGACAGGGGACATGGTACAGGAGATGGTCAGACAGGGGACATGGTACAGGAGATGGTCAGAGACTGGGGACATGGTACAGGAGATGGTCAGAGACAGAGGACATGGTACAGGAGATGGTCAGAGACAGAGGACACGGTACGGGACCCCTGTGCATCCCCCATTGCAGCCAGCGTCCCCCATTGCAGCCAGCGTCCCCCATTGCAGGCCAGTGAGGCCAGCGTCCCCCATTGCAGGCCAGCGTCCCCCATTGCAGGCCAGTGTGCCTGTGTCCCATTGCAGGCCAGTGTGTCCCATTGCAGCCAGTGTGCCTGTGCCCCATTGCAGCCAGTGTGTCCCATTGCAGCCAGTGTGTCCCATTGCAGCCAGTGTGCCTGTGCCCCATTGCAGCCAGTGTGTCCCATTGAAGCCAATGTGTCCCATTTTGCAGCCAGTGTGCCTGTGCCCCATTTTGCAGCCAGAGTGTCCCATTTTGCAGCAAGCCTGTGCGTGGAAGAGAGGAGAGCCTCCTTCGCCGCCTGTTTAATCACAGCGCCGGGAACATCACAGCTTTCATTTCAATAGCTGTGTGTTCCCGGCCGAGCCGTCACACACAGCCCCTCCCCCTTGTCCGGGCACTTTGATAGACAGATCATCCGTCCAATTCTGCGGGTGATCTGTCTATCAAAGAGCCCGGGGAGGGGCTAGGTGTGACGGCGCAGCCGGGAACACACAGCTATTGAAATGAAAGCTGTGATGTTCCCGACACTGTGATCAAACAGGCGGTGGAGGCGGCTCTCCTGCACTGTACACCCCCCATGATGGGGAGCACCACCCCCACCCAGGCCACGCCCCATTTTCGGCTCCATTATCGTCCGTTTTTCTCTTCCTTCAGTCCTTCAGTTTATAGTCCTTATAAAAAGATTATAGCAATGTGACCAGATTGTGTAACCATACAATGTCCATCCACAAATGGAAGCCTCCACAAGGGGATTAGAAGCAAAATACAGCAGGAGCTCCAGAGTATAAAAGAGAAGAGAGACGCCTCTAAGTGTAGCAATATGTTGCTAAATGTTGTACCTTCATTAAATGTAACCATATTGCTACACTTAGAGGCGCCTCTCTTCTCTTTTATACTCTGTTGTGACATGACACTACTTGTATATCAAGACAAAATATATTTAAAAACTTAGCTTGGTCTTGCAAAACACTCTCAAACCAAGGTTTTACTGTACAACAAACAAACACATATAACAATTGGGAGGTAGTATGACACCAGGCCTCACTCCCCAACAAAAATCAAAACACGTCTCAGCATTGAGCCCTCAGTATAACTCCAAGGCTTGAAACATGAGCATAGTAACAACAAATATTAGGGCTGGGAAATTTAAAGATTAATTTCTCGATTAATTGTTAAGACTCCTTTCACACTGGGGCATTTTTCAAGCGTTTTTCAGGCGCTTTAGCGTTAAAAAAAGCGACTGTAAAGCGCTTGAAAGAAGCCTCATCTGCAATCCCAATGTGAAAGCCCAAGTGCTTTAGGAGCCTTTTCCACACTGCCAGCGCCCGAAAGACACTGCTTAAACTAGCAGCGCTTTACCAGCGTTTTTCAAGTGATATTGGGGCGCTTTTAACTCCTGCTAGTGGCCAAATAAAGGGTTAAAAGCAGCCACAAAGCGCTGCTGCCAAAAGCGCTTTGCAGGCGCTTTTCAGGCGTTTTGCAGGAGCTTCCTATTGATTTCAATGGGAAGAGATGCTTTAGGAGCGGTGAATAAAAAAGCGCTGCAAAGAAGCAGCTTACAGGACTTTTTTTTACACCCTGCCAGCGCAGCGCCTCAGTGTGAAAGGGATCTCAGTGTGAAAGCACTCGGGCTTTCACATTGGGATTGCAGATGAGGCTTTTTTCAAGCGTTTTACAGGTGCTTTTTTTTAACGCTTAAGCGCCTGAAAAACGCCCCAGTGGGAAAGGGGTCTAATTTTTTTGATCGATCAAAATTCTTTTGATGGGGTACTCACCTCTCCGCCGGCTTCCGGGTCTTCAAGGAGTTCTGTTGGAGATCGGGTGACATCACGGACATCAACGTCACCACACTCCTCCCCCCTTCCCCAAGTGCCTCCGTCTGCTAACGAAGGGAAGGGGGAGGAGTCCGGTGATGCTGATGTCCGTGACGTCACCGGGCAGCCTGGACAGTGATGGTAAATATGGATGTGGTTAACTGGGGTCATTCAGTGAGCTAAGTGTAGGCAAATTTGATAACCTCCGTTTTTAACATTGTTGTAAAAAAAACAACAAAATGTAAACACTCTGGTATGTCTGCGTGACTGGCTAAAGTGATGCCAACTTACCTACTATAAAGTGACTGACAGTCAATATACTAGATACGTTTTATAATTAAAGTTAAACTAACTTTCTAAGTTTTTCTTAAAGTTTAACCACTTGCCGACCAGCGCACGACGATGTACGTCGACAGAATGGCACGGGCGTACATTTACGTCCCTTTAAATTTGCCGCCCTGCCATCGGGAGCGCGCTGCCGCCGGGACCCGCGGACTCGATCGCCGCGGGCATCCCCGCGATCGTCTCACGGAGCGGCGAAATGAAGAAATGCCGTTGTAAACAGCATTTCTTCACTCTGCCTAGCAACTAGTGATGCTGATCTCTGCTCCATGTGATTGGAGCAGAGATCAGTGTTCACTAAATGAAAGCCCAACCCCCCCACAGTTAGTAACACACCCCTAGGAACACTTAACCCCTACACTGCCACCCACTGGTTAACCCCTTCACTGCCAGTGTCATTTACACAGGAATCACTGCATTTATATAGCAGTGATTACTGTATAAATGACAATGGTCCCAAAAATGTGTCAAAAATGTCCGATGGGTCCCCCACAATGTCGCAGTCACAATAAAAATCGCTGATCGCCGCCATTACTAGTAAAAAAAAAATAATAAAAAATTATTAATAAAAATGCTATAAAACTATCCCTATTTTGTAAGCGCTATAACTTTTGCGCAAACCAATCAATAATCGCTTATTGCGATTTTTTTTACCAAAAATATGTAGAAGAATACGTATCGGCCTAAACTGAGGGAAAAATTTTTTTTTATATATATTTTTGGGGGATATTTATTATAACAAAAAGTAAAAAATAATGCGTTTTTTTAAAAATTGTCGCTCTATTTTTGTTTATAGCGCAAAAAATAAAAACCGCAGGGGTGATCAAATACCACCAAAAGAAAGCTCTATTTGTGGGAAAAAAAGGACGTCAATTTTGTTTGGGAGCCACGTCGCATGACCGCGCAATTGTCAGTTAAAACGATGCAGTGCCGAATCGCAAAAAGTGGTCTGGTCTTTGACCAGCAAATTGGTCCGGTCTGAAAGTGGTAAATTAAAAAAATGACTTACGTCAGCGCTACAGTTTGAATTTAAAACGTATTTGTGTGAACTGTGAAGTTAAGTCATGGATTGTGGAAACTAACGAGTGTCGGGTGATTGTATATAGTGTATACCACATTTACCACTGACGAATGCAGAGTTGCAATGCAAGGAGATCAGCTAAAAGTTGGATCTGTATGTGCATTATAATTAATCGAAATTAGTTGATTAATCGATTAAAAAAAATCGATTAATTGAACACGAAAATATTAATCAGTAACAGCCCTAATAAATACCATTCACATTTGAATGCAGTTTCATATAATGCCATTATTCTAGCTCCACACATCTATGATGTACCACCTGCCATCAAATACTAACATCAGACCCACAGATGTAATTACCAGATCTACATCTCACTCCCCACAACATTAACGATCATCAATACCTACCCATCTTCATACCGGACATAAAATTAATTTCCCACAAGTAATAGAATACATCCATTTATTCAGACACTTTAGATGCTCTATTCATCCATCCACCCCACACTTTATCAAACTGATGATCCTCTACTAGTATACGTGGCTTTATATAGAGGGATGGCTTTATTAATGAGTGCCTTCCATGCCGGAACAGTTGGAGGTGTAGGCTTTTTCCTGCAGAGCGCTATTAATTTCCTAGCATGATAAAACAATAAAGTCAATAGAGTACGTGTCCCTTTTTTTGGGATTAGGGCATCAACGAGACCTAGTACCCAAACCTCTACTCCCGGCCATATACACAGTGTGGTAATCTCCTCTATACATTTAGTGATTCCATGCCCAAAAATTTGGATAACTGCACAATCCCAGAAGATGTGTAGGAAGTCTGCACTGGTTGACGGGCACCACCAGCAACAGGGCGACTGGGAAGGAAAAATCATAGCCAATCTGGTTGCAGTAAGGTAGATACTATGTATGTTAAAAAGAAAACTGTGCTATTATCTAAAAGGACCAAGCTGTAACTCAAGGCATTATATGACGCCAGATACGATGTATAAATTTACATTGGATAGGATGGTTGACATTAATCTGGAGAAAAGAATCCCCCAAATATCAACCCCGTCCAAGTGGGGGAAGACCACCTCCCAGGCAGCACAGACCCCTCGAAGCACCTTGTCCCCATGTTGATGAGGAGAAGGGCTTCATCCCCACAACCCTGGCCGGTAGTTGTGGGGGTCTGTGGGCAGGGGGCTTATCAGAATCTGGAAGCCCCCTTTAACCACTTGCTTACTGGGCACTTAAACCCCCCTCAGTCCCAGACCAATTTTCAGCTTTCAGCGCTGATGCACTTTGAATGACAATTGCGCGGGCATACAACACTGTACCCAAATGAAATTTTTATCATTTTTTTCCCACAAATAGAGCTTTCTTTTGGTGGTATTTAGTTACAGCTCGGAGTTTTATTTTTTGCTAAACAAACAAAAAAAGATGCAAAAAAAAAAAAAAAAAAAATCATGTTTTAATAGTTTGTTATAAAATTTTGCAAACGGGTCATTTTTCTCCTTCATTGAAGTGCGCTGATTAGGCGGCACTGATGGCTGCATTGGTGGGCACTGATGGGCTGCATTGGTGGGCACTGATGGGCTGCATTGGTGGGCACTGATGGGCTGCACTGGTGGGCACTGATAGGCATAGTTAAGGCGGCACTAATAGGCACAGATAAGGCGGCACCGATGGGCACAGATAAGGCGGCACTGATGGGCAAAGATGGGCACAGATAAGATGGCATGGATGGGTGGCACGGATAAGTGGCATGGATGGGTGGCACGGATGGGCACTGATAGGTACCACTGATAGATGGGACTGATGGGCACTGATAGGTGGCACTGATAGGTGGCTCTGATAGGTGGCACTGCTGGGCACTGATGGGCGGCACTGCTGGGCACTGATGGGCGGCACTGCTTGGCACTGATGGGCGGCACTGGGTCGCAGCACCTTTGAGGCAGATTGTGGGCACTGTGGGTGGCACTGTTGGTGGCACTGCTGGATGGCACTGTGGGTGGCATTGTGGGTGGCACTGTAGGTGGCACTGTGGGCACTATGGGCACTGATGGGGGCACTGATGGGGGCACTGATGGGGGGCACTTACTTTTATTCAGGATGGCACGGCGGTGGGCAGGTGGGCACTGGCAGGGGGCAGGTGGTCAGCTGTATTGCTGGCCGTGATCGGGACTGATGTCCCGATCACGGCCGCCGGTGATCGGCTTTTTTTTTCTCTCCTCGCGCTGTCAGCGCGAGGAGGAATAATAGCCGATTACCGGCTCCGTTCTATCACATGATCAGCTGTCATTGGCTGACAGCTGATCACGTGATAAGGGGTCGGGATCGACCCCTTGCACGGATCGGTGATCAGGCGAGTCTCACGGACTCGCCGATCACAGAGCGCGCCGGAAATGTAGATAAATGTAGATAAATAGACGTAGTCCCGGAAATGTGGGTCCGCGCTGTTGCCGTCATTTTGCAATAGCGCGGATCCCAAGTGGTTAACAAGGGGACCCCCAGATCCCGCCCCCCCCTGTTTAAATTGGTAAGGGGGTACAAATGTACCCCTACCATTTCACAAAGAAAGTGTAAAAGAATGTTAAAAAAGACAAACACACTTTTGAAAAAGTCCTTTATTAAAAATAAAAATAAATAAAAAAAGATTCCAGCGGTAGTAATCCACTCTTGCTATCCAGCGACGGATGATAATCTCTCCGGGGTCCAGCGATGGCTGATCTGATCCAGCGATGGTTGATCTCTCTGTCCAGCGCAGCGCAGTCCATCCATCCTTCCTCTGTCTCCACTGGCGGAGACACTGCGGGATCCCGGCAGCCTGACATTTCTTATATGAGGAGGGCGGGGCCACCCGTCACCTGACACCGCCTCCCTCTGGCGCAAGTGGGGAAGCCTGGCCTCCCCAATGACGTGTGGGTGACCCCGCCCCCCTCTGATGTAACGGAAACCTGCGTTACATCAGAGGGGGGCGGGGTCACTGCCCATGCCCTGATAGTTGCACACATAGTACTAGCAATAGGGTATGGAGCCCTGCTTCCTCGAAACACTAAATGCATCAGTGCCTCATAGGAGCCAACAATGGCTGCCTCTAAAGCAATGGCTGGGTCATCCTCCGGTATAGTGAGCCACCAATGGGTGAAGACCAACTGACCTGCCATAAAATAGCGATAAAATCAGGGTCCGCCAATCCCCATTTCCACAGCTGTTGCAATACCTGAATTTTTATCCTGGGATTACGCCTCTGCCACAGGAAGGTTCTAACCAATCGTTCTATGCTCTTAACCACATGCCGACCAGCTGCCGCAGTTGCACTGTGGCAGAATGGCACGGCTGGGCGAAACAACCTTATGTAACGTCGCTTCGCCCTGTGGCCACTAGGGGACGCGCGCGCGCCCCCCACCAGTCTCGATCACCGACGGGCTCCAGCGATCACCACTGAGACACAGAGAACCCGGAACTGTGTGTGTAAACACACAGTCTCCAGTTCTCTGAGGGGAGAAGTGACAGATCGTCTGTTCATACAGAGTATGAACAGCAATCTGTTATCTTCCCGGCACAATCCCCATCCCCCTTCAGTTAGAACACAAACTAGGACACACTTAACCCCTTCACTGCCCCCTAGTGTTAACCCCTTCACTGCCAGTGACATTTTTACAGTAATCAATGCATTTTTAATAGCACTGATCGCTGTATTAATGCCAATGGTCCCAAAAATGTGTCAAAATTGCCCGACGTGTCCGCTATAATGTCACAGTCATGATAAAAATCGCAGATCGCTGCCATTACTAGTAAAAAAAAAAATTATAATAAAAATGCTATAAATCTATCCTCTATTTTGTAGACGCTATAAATTTTAAATATATAAAATATACGCTTATTGCGATTTTTTTTTTACCAAAAATATGTAGAAGAATACGTATCGGCCTAAACTGAGGGAAAAAAAAGTTTTTTTATATATTTTTGGGGGATATTTATTATAGCAAAAAGCAAAAAATAATGCTTTTTTTTTTCAAAATTGACACTCTTTTTTTTTGTTTATAGTGCAAAAAAAAAAAAACGCACAGGTGATCAAATACCACCAAAAGAAAGCTCTATTTGTAATAAAAAAAGAACGTCAATTTTGTTTGGGTGCAATGTGAGATGACCGCGCAATTGTCAGTTAAATTCGACGCAGTGTCGAATTGCAAAAAGTGCTCTGGTTAGGAAGATGATTGAATCTTTCGGGGCGGAAGCGGTTAAATATAGATCTTGGAATCCAAATGGGCAATTTCCGAAATATATATAGAAAGAGAGGCAACAATTCTTATTGTACAATTTAATGAAATTAATTATTTGTAAATTATTTGAAAAAAAAAACCTAAATAAAATATTTGAAAAAGAAAAAATAAAGAAAAAAAACCCAGAAGGGTTCCATGGATGCTCAACCTGTGGCCCTCCAGCTGTTGCCGAACTACAAATCCCATGAAGCACTGCAAGTCACTGACAGTTACAGGCATGACTCCCAAAGGCAGAGGCATGATGGGACTTGTAGCTCCGCAACAGCTGGAGGGCCACAGGTTGAGCACCCTTGGGTTACACTGACATATAACTGAGCATGTATGGGCTTACAATGAGAAAATATTTCTGAAAAGAGATACGTTTTAACATTTGTTTCCGGTTCTGGTCCTTGAGGCTCAGTTCACACAGGGGCGACTCAGATCCGACTTCAGGTCGCCCCTAGTCGCCTTAAGTCGCACTACATAAAAATCAATGTAAGTGAATGAGAGCCGTCTTAATGTACACTACTGAAGTTGCTCCGACTTCAGAAAAGGTTCCTGTACTACTTCAATCCGACTTGTATGCGACTGGTACCCATTGATTTCAATGGAGGTCGCCTCCAAGTCGGATCTCCGTCTATGCGGAGGCGACTCTCACAGAATTATCAGCTCTCAAGAGGGAACTCCACGCCAAATTTATTTAAAACATTTGGCGTGGGTTCCCCCTCCGAGAGCATACCAGGCCCTTAGGTCTGGTATGGATTTCAAGGGGAACCCCCTACGCCGAAAAAATGGCGTGGGGGTCCCCCCCAGATCCATACCAGACCCTTATCCAAGCACGCTACCCGGCCGGCCAGGAAAGGGGGTGGGGACGAGCGAGCGCCCCCCCTCCTGAGCCGTACCAGGCCACGTGCCCTCAACATGGGGGGTGCCTTGGGGAAGGGGGGCCGTGCGCCCCCCCACCCCAAAGCACCTTGTCCCCATGTTGATGAGGACAAGGGCCTCTTCCCGACAACCCTGGCCGTTGGTTGTCGGGGTCTGCGGGTGGGGGGCTTATCGGAATCCGTGAGCCCCCTTTAATAAGGGGGCCCCCGGATCCCAGCCCCCCACCTTATGTGAATGAGTATGGGGTACAATGTACCCCTACCCATTCACCTGTGGAAAAAAATGTAAAAAAACACAACACACAAGGGTTAAAATAGTTTATTGCACAGCTCCGGGGGTCTTCTTCCGTCTTCGGGGGTCTTCTCACCGGACTCCTCCGCTATCTTCTGCTAGCTCTTTTACTAGCAGAGAAGCCCGGCTTTCTTCTTCGCCGCCGCCCTCTTCTTCTGACTTCGGGGGTCTTGTCCCCCTCTTTGGGGGTCTTGTCCCCCCTCTTCGGTTCTTCTTGCCGGGCCACCACGCCTTCTTCTAGCTCTTTTACAAGCGGTGGTGCGGTCTTCTGTCACCGCTGCCGCTGTCTTCTGTTCTTCTGTTCTTCTCTTCAGGAGATGTTGCCTCGTCGCTGTCTCCGATCACTATAACAGGACACGCGGCGAACGGCGACTTATATAGGGACATCACTGGATGATGTCCCCGCCCATTATGATGTCACAAACCCAGAGGATGCTGGGACTGTGACATCATAATGGGCGGGGACATCATCCAGTGAATGGGTAGGGGTACATTGTACCCCATACTCATTCACATATGGTGGGGGGCCGGGATCTGGGGGCCCAATTATTAAAGGGGGCTCCTGGATTCCGATAAGCCCCCGCCCGCAGACCCCGACAACCAATGGCTGGGGTTGTCGGGAAGAGGCCCTTGTCCTCATCAACATGGGGACAAGGTGCTTTGGGGTGGGGGGGCCGCGCGGCCTCCCCTTCCCCAAGGCACCCCCCATGTTGAGGGCACGCGGCCTGGTATGGCTCAGAAGGGGGGGGGGGCGCTCGCTTGTCCCCACCCTCTTTCCTGGCCAGCCGGGTAGCGTGCTCGGATAAGGGTCTGGTATGGATCTGGGGGGGACCCATGCCATTTTTTCGGTGTAGGGGGTTCCCCTTAAAATCCCTACCGGACCAAAGGGCCTGGTATGCTCTCGGAGGGGGAACCCATGCCGTTTTTTTTATTTTATTTGGCGTGGAGTTCCCCCTTGAGAGCTCATTCTCTGATTGGCCACGGCAAAAGTCGCCTGGCCTGGGGCGACTTACAACACGACTTTAAGTCTCCCCAGGCCAGGCGACTTTTGCCGTGGCCAATCAGAGAATTTGTGTTCAAGTCATGTTCAAGTCGTGTCCAAGTTGCCTCCAAAAGTCGTGTTGAAAGTCGTGTTGCCCCTGTGTGAACTGACCCTTAAATAGCAATATTTTCCTCTGTTGTCTATAACATATGTTTCTTCTTTCTGTAATGTTTTCTCTGAGCAGGGCAAAGCCAGGGCAGCGGCACCTATACACACACACAGACACGTTCACAGCCCCCCCCCCCCCCCCCCCCGCGCCCGCATCAATTTTTCTCAAAGATCCTTCATGCGAAATCTGGCAAGAACGCGCAGCCTGTGTCACATTTGCTCTGGGGAGATGCTAATTGTCTTCTTATTGTTCCGCCATCACCTAAAGTGCGTCTGGAGCAGCCAGAGGAGCCGACAAACATCGGCAGACACATTCCAGCCACCGGTCAGTAATCCGCTCTTATTAACGGGTTGATAAACTCGGCGGATCTGCCTTCATTAAGCCTCTAACGCCGAGCAGAGAGCTAAAACGCCTTTCCCGATTAGCATTTCTCATTTTCTCGCTAATTAAAATGGCTCGGTAGCGATGACGGAACTGATGTCTTGACCTAACGATTGTCAGAGTTCACTCCGCAGTGAAAGAACTCCGCAGAACTTGTCTGACAAAGAAGAACACCGCCTGAGCCTCGCATCGCTAAAGGGGAACTCCGCTTCTAATGCCCCGTACACACGAGGGGATTTTTTTATCAGAAAAATCTTGGTATGGTTTTTTTCCGATGGAATTCCGCTCAAGGTTGCCTTGCACACACACGGTCACACAAAAGTGTGCTGAACTTTCTAATTCAAAAACTTGCGCTGGAGAGTTAACTCAAATAGTGAAATATGAATAAACAAAAAATGATAAAAATGAATAGGAAGACCGCAGCTGCTGCACAAAGGTGCTACAACCTTAAAACAATGAAAAATACATAAAACAGCGCTAGCAGCCTATATCAAGCAATATACATCCTAATAAACCGTGCCTATTGTATCAATGTTAAGAGAAAACAAAAAACAAAACAAAAAAAACTAAAAATCTAAAAGTGCTCAGGTGCTTCAGAGAAAAGTGCAACGGTGCTCCAAAACTTTTGAATCGGTGAAGTGGCGCCCCCTGGATCCTCAGCTTGGCAGTCTGGGTTCAAAACTGCATTGATCAAATCATCTGGGAATGTGCTGGATGGTTCCTCAGTAAAATCTTGCAGGGAGACGTTTTAAGACAGATAGATGGGGAAACAGAGAGAGAACTCATAGTGAAATAACGCTTGGCATCAATTATCAAGCGCGTTCGATGCGCAACTTACAGGATTTTTTTCCAAAAAACAGGCATCAGTAAGAAAATCTCCTCCAGGGCAACATCAAGGACATGACATCAAGGACATGACATCAAGGACATGACATCAAGGACATGTCCTTGATGACGCCCTGGAGGAGGGGCGAAACGTGTCAACATACTTTCAGTTCGTTTTAAACCATTGATGCAAATTTCCGTTTCCGTGGAACGCACGCCATTCAGCGGCAAACTCGGATGATTTTCTTACTGATGCCTATTTTTGCCAAAAATCCGGTAAATTGCACATTGAATGCACTTGATAATTGATGCCAAACGTTATTTCACTATGAGTTCTCTCTCTGTTTCCCCATCTATGGAGTGTGGTATATCCTTCCTGTCTTAAAATGTCTTCCTGCAAGATTTTACTGAGGAACCATCTAGCACAGCCTTTCTCAAACTTTTCAACACAGAGGAACCCTTGAAATAGTTCTCTGGTCTCGGGAAACCCCTGCTAAAAATTAGAAATCTACAGCTCATGATACATTAGTGTGATGGTCATTGGGAAGAATGGTCCTTACACTTGTGGTCATTGGGAAGAATGGTCCCTACACTTGTGGTCATTGGGAAGAATGGTCCTTATACTTGTGGTCATTGGGAAGAATGGTCCTTACACTTGTGGTCATTGGGAAGAATGGTCCCTACACTTGTGGTCATTGGGAAGAATGGTCCTTATACTTGTGGTCATTGGGAAGAATGGTCCTTATACTTGTGGTCATTGGGAAGAACGGTCCTTACACTTGTGGTCATTGGGAAGAATGGTCCTTGCACTTGTGGTCATTGGGAAGAATGGTCCTTATACTTGTGGTCATTGGGAAGAATGGTCCTTATACTTGTGGTGATTGGGAAGAATTACCTCCTTACAGAGAGCTAAAAAGATCAATGGTGTCGGTGGGAACTTATCTGAGAGGCAGAAATTGGCCAATGCTGAAGGAATCCCTAGCAACCTCTGGAGGAACCCTGGTTGAGAATCACTGAACTAGAATATCCCCAGATCATTTGATCAAGGCTGTTTTGATCCCAGACTGTGAAGCTGAGGATCCAATCATTTTGATGAGTGGGGACACCAAAGGGGGCGCCACTTCACCGATTCAAAAGTTTTGGCGCACCGTTGCACTTTTCACTGAAGCCCCTGAGCACTTTTAGCCCTTGTACACACGGTCCGACATTCCGACAACCAAATCCATTGTATTTTGTCCGACGGATTTTGTCCGAAACTGGTGTTGCATACACACGGTCGGACAAACTTGTCGGAAAATCCAATCGTTCAGAACGTGGTGACGTTATTTCTATATGACGGGACTAAGTTCAGGCTAGTAGCCAATAGCTTTGGTCTAGGAATTTGATATGAGCATGCGTGGCACTTTGTCCGATCGGAATTCTCTACAAACGATCAGACAAAGTCCGATCAGATCATGTTGTCTGAGAATTTTACAGCCCAGCTCTAAAACTTTGTCAGTCGGATATTTTCCGACGGAAACAGTCCGATGGAGCCCACACACAGTCGGATTATCCGACAACACAGTCCGATCGGACATTTTCCGTCGGAATGTCCGACCGTGTGTACAAGGGCTAAGACTTTATGTTTTTTTGTATTCTCTTCACATTTATACAATTGGCACTGTTTATTAGGATGTATATTGCTTGATATAGGCTGCTAGCGCTGTTTTATGGATTTTTCATTATATTTATAATCACTTGCTGTTCAGAATCCTTTTTATGAGATGTACGAAGAGCGCCACATGTAAGGTCAAAGAGCGCAAAATGATTATTAAATGATAATGTTTTATTCTTAAATATTCATTCGTTATTATTAGGTCAGCTCTTCTTAACCTATTTTCAGTTGTGGCACACTTAGTGCCGGTTCACACTGGGGCCGCCTGACAATTTGCGCTCCATGCAGTACAATGGAACCGTTCTAATAGGAGTGACTCAAGTCACTCCAACTTAGAAAAAGGTTCCTGTACTACTTGGGGGCGACTGCAGAGCGGCTTGCATTGATTTCTATTAAAGAAGTCATTTTTGCAAGGCAAGCTGAGGTCGCACTGTGCGGGCCAGATCAGAGTCGGACCATTTTGAAGCCACCCCAGTGTGAACCGGCACTTAGAAAATCTGCAAAATCTGGAGACCCCCCCCCCCCCACTGTTAAAAACATAAATATTACTTATTAATGGGAAGCCTGAGCCAGGGACAATGCACACAACCGCCTTGCTGAAATTAACTTCACATCAGAGCCCCCCCCCCCCACCTCCCATTAGATCCCAGGTCCCCCATCACATCCTAAACCCCTCTTCACATTAGGGGCCCTCCATTACATGAGAGGTACCCAACTGTGTCAGAGATCTTCCCCATCGCATCACAATCCTCCCATTAGATCAAAGGTCCCTCATCACATCAGATCCCCCAGTCACATCAGAGGCCCCATCACTTGAGAGGTCCTCCATCATGTCAGAGTTCCCCATGACATCAGAGCCCCCTGTTTATTTTTGAGGTTCCTCACATCATCATAGCGTCTAATTAAATTAAAGGTTCACCCATCACATCAGAAGTCCTCTTATCACACGAGGGAACCCCATCATGTCAGAGGTCCTCATATCATATCAGAACCTCCCCCCATCACATCAGAAACCCTCTCATCACACGAGGGGACCCCATCATGTTAGAGGCCATCCCATCACATCAGAACCTCCCCCCATCACATCAGAGGCCCTCTCATCACACGAGGGGACCCCATCATGTCAGAGGTCCTCATATCACATCAGAACCTTCCCCCATCACATCAGAGGCCCTCTCATCACACGAGGGGACCCCATAATGTCAGAGGTCCTCATATCATATCAGAACCTCCCCCCATCACATCAGAGGCCCTCTCATCACACGAGGGGACCCCATCACGTCAGAGGTCCTCATATCACATCAGAACCTTCCCCCATCACATCAGAGGCCCTCTCATCACACGAGGGGACCTCATAATGTCAGAGGTCCTCATATCATATCAGAACCTCCCCCCATCACATCAGAGGCCCTCTCATCACACGAGGGGACCCCATCATGTCAGAGGTCCTCATATCACATCAGAATCCTCCCCCCGTCACATCAGAGGCCCTCTCATCACACAAGGGGACCTCATCATGTCAGAGGTCCTCATATCATATCAGAACCCCCCCCATCACATCAGAGGCCCTCTCATCACACAAGGGGACCCCATCATGTCAGAGGTCCTCATATCATATCAGAACCTCCCCCCATCACATCAGAGGCCCTCTCATCACACAAGGGGACCTCATCATGTCAGAGGTCCTCATATCATATCAGAACCCCCCCCATCACATCAGAGGCCCTCTCATCACACAAGGGGACCCCATCATGTCAGAGGTCCTCATATCATATCAGAACCTCCCCCATCACATCAGAGGCCCTCTCATCACACAAGGGGACCCCATCATGTCAGAGGTCCTCATATCATATCAGAACCTCCCCCATCACATCAGAGGCCCTCTCATCACACAAGGGGACCCCATCATGTTAGAGGTCCTCATATCATATCAGAACCTCCCCCCATCACATCAGAGGCCCTCTCATCACACGAGGGGACCCCATCATGTTAGAGGTCCTCCCATCACATCAGAGCCTCCCCCCATCACATCAGAGGCCCTCTCATCACACGAGGGGACCTCATCATGTTAGAGGTCCTCCCATCACATCAGAACCTCCCCCCATCACATCAGAGGCCCTCTCATCACACAAGGGGACCCCATCATGTCAGAGGTCCTTATATCACATCAGAGCCTCCCCCCATCACATCAGAGGCCCTCTCATCACACAAGGGGACCCCATCATGTTAGAGGCCCTCCCATCACACCAGAACCTCCCCCCATCACATCAGAGGCCCTCTCATCACACGAGGGGACCCCATCATGTTGGAGGTCCTCATATCACATCAGAACCTCCCCCCATCACATCAGAAGCCCTCTCATCACACGAGGGGACCCCATCATGTTAGAGG
Source organism: Lithobates pipiens (assembly GCF_037356315.1). Lineage (NCBI taxonomy): Eukaryota > Metazoa > Chordata > Amphibia > Anura > Ranidae > Lithobates > Lithobates pipiens. The sequence continues at coordinate 23,285,301 of NW_027507686.1, forward strand.
TCCTCCCATCACATAAGAACACTCCCCCCATCACATCAGAAGCCCTCTCGTCACATGAGGGGACCCCCATCATGTTAGAGGCCCTCTCATCACACGAGGGGACCCCATCATGTTGGAGGTCCTCATATCACATCAGAACCTCCCCCATCACATCAGAGGCCCTCTCATCACACGAGGGGACCCCATCATGTTAGAGGTCCTCCCTGTTCACATCATAGTTCCCCCATTAGATCAGAGTTTCCCCCACCACATTGTGATGTGATGGGGGACCTCTGATCTAATGTTTTCTAATCGAATCTAGCGACGCCCCTGGTGCAATGTAAAGTGATATTATCTTATAATATTAGAGTAATTTAACATTTGGTGAACACTTCCCTTTACATCCTGTCCTACAGATTCATCAAGAAGTGGGAGGAAATCTTTGGTGATTGAGAGGAATCAATTATTGGACAATTGGCACCTGAACCATGTCCCCATTGGAGGACTTACCCTTCCTGCTTTGGTGGCAACTGTGACATTTGGCGTTTTCCATCACTATAGTGACAGTGGTCATCAGGACAAATAGAGAGGGCTAATTTTCCCAGGAGACAAAGAGAGCAATAAAAAAGAAGGCAGAGCTTCTAACCCTGCCTTACTCTAAGACAGAAACATATTACCTATGGATACACTTTATCCCCTTGCCAATGCTTCTTTAAGTGCATCTTAAAGTGATTGTAAAGCGTCTGTGTTTTTTATTTTTTTAATAACAAACATGATATACTTACCTCCTCTGTGTAGTTGGTTTTGCACAGAGTAGCCCCGATCCTTCTCTTCTGGGGTCCCTCCGTGGTGCTCCTGGCTCCTCCCCACATTGAGTGCCCCCTCCCCCCCCGGGGAAGCGTTTCCCTGGAGACATTCATGTGGGCACGCTCTAGAGTCCTACTGCTGCGTCTGTTGACAGGGAGCCAATGGCTGCGCTACTATCAATCTATCCAATCAGGACTCGAGACACCAGCTGGAGCGGGTGTGCTCATCCCGGGCTCTGGAAAGACAGGGTTCAGGTAAGTAAAAGGGGTGCTCTGGGGGGCTGCTACACTAAAGGATGTTTTTCACTTTAATGCATAGAATGCTTTAAGGTAAAAAACCCTTGCGGGTTTACAACCCCTTTAAGTCAGAGTTCCTGATCATTATCATTCTGAATGGCTCTTGGGAAGAAAAGATCAAACCGCCGCCCACCAGCACAGCCCGAATGCAGGATCAGTAAACATGGCTTCAGCCTGGTTCCGCCCAGGCCATACCCGACGCGTTTCACAACACCTGAAATGTGTCGTGGTTGTTGCCTGGATGGAGCTGAGCTGAAGCCGTGTATACTGATTCTGCATTTGGGGCTGTGCTGGTGTTTGATTTTCTCTTCCCAGGAGTTGCACAGGGCCAGGATGGGCTCTTTTTCCACCCAGACATTTTGGATGTAGAGAGGTGCCCGAAGCAATGCATAGTGAAGATATTTTCCAGCACACATAGAAACACATAGCATCCAAACAGGTAATTTATTGCATGATCACAACACAAGGAGAGTGCAAGGTTTCAGGGTGATGCTGGACCCCTTCCTCAGGCATGTGATGACGAAGGGGTCCTGCATGACTCCGAAACTTTGCACTCTCCTTGTGTTGTGATCATGCAATAAATCACCCGTTTGGACGCTATGTGTTTCTATGGTGTGCTGGCAAATATCTTCACTGTGACTTGAACCAGTATCCACCCAAACTCGAGAGCTCATCCAGGAATGTGTGCGAAGGGAATATGAAGTATTCCAAGCAGTGCATAGTAACATTCTAATTGGCTGTCACAGGGGCCATTAACTTCTGATGGTAAACAGTGACTGGGAGCTGTCGGTGATGGCTCGGCCGATGTGCTGGGAGCGCACAGCGTGCACGTTCTCACCACAGAACAGTGAGTCCCCTTGGACTCATATACCGTATGTGCAGCTGGCCCATCATCCACCTTGCGGCCGCATTCATATGTTATGTCAGCAGGAGCGGGTTAAGAGATGAGGTGTCCTTGGCAATCCTTATGAGAAAACTGGAAAACCTCGGTACGTAGTCCGCAGCCTCGTTTCAAGGCTTTATGTTAAATTTTTTCCGGAGTGCTCCTCTACGAACCCATAGAGTTACCATGAACACGTGTACCGCTATCTCTTTAGATGTTTGCATCGTCATGGGAACCAGCCACCTATAGAGCAAGGATGAAGGACTCACCTATCTTGTTTCCATGGAGATGAAGAAAGGCTACAATCCAACATGAGTTTACTCACCGCGGTGCTACAAAGTAACAAAATGATGTATAAACAATACTATGAAATATGAGCAGTGCCGAATCCTTCCTTAGAACACTATTATGCATCACCACAGTCAGTGTTACAAATGACGCTTATCCAATGCCCCGTACACGCGGTCGGATTTTCCGATGGAAAATGTGCGATCGGATCGTGTGTGTGGGCTCCATCTGACTTTTTCCCCATCAGATTTTCCGACGCACAAAGTTTGAGAGCAGGATCTAAAATTTTCCGACAACAAAATCCGATCACATAAATTCCGATCGTGTGTAGACAATTCCGACGGACAATGTGCCACGCATGCTCAGAATAAACGAAGAGACGAAAGCTATTGGCTACTGGCCCGTTTATAGTCCCGACGTACGTGTTTGACGTCACCTCGTTCAGAACGATCGGATTTTCCAACCACTTTGTGCGACCGTGTGTGTATGCAACACAAATTTCGGACAAAATCCGTTGGAAAAAAAAATCCGCCGGATTTTGTGGTCGGAATGTCCAACCGTGTGTACAGGGCATAAAACTGCAGATCTGATACACAATATATAAAAAAGGAGAGTTCGGGGAAAAGAAGAATCAGTTCCTGCTCAGCCTATAGCAAAACAAGATTTTTCGTTGTTCTGGGTGGAAATAATATGGCATCCTCCCAGCTTGCCCACGGCTGCAGGGCCATGCAGCGGCATGATCTTTCAATGACTGATCAATATACCAGCCCGCTGCCAGTCACCAATCATAGCAGATCATATTCCAATTGTAAACAAAGGATGGGTTCCTTTCACGTTGTATACAATTGTGTTGCTAGTTGTAATTGGTCACCGTGATCACATGGTACAGACAGGGCCAATCACAGCTCATCTGTTCCACGTGATTCGTTTTGGGTAATCACAACAAAAGACACTGGATAAATCAGTTTCATTCAGTAAAAATATTTGTTAAACCCTTAAAAAAACTCCCCCCCCCAAAAAAAACCCTGCAAGACAAAGGCATAACGAGCTAGTATGCATAGCATACTAGCTCATTATGAATTACTTAACTCAGATCGAAGCCCCCGCAGTGGTCCTCGTTCACCGCTCTGGCGGCCAAAATCTCTCCCGGGGGTTACCTCCGGGTATCTTGGCTTCGCAGTGGCGCTGTGATTGGCTGGAGCCACAATGTCATCACTCCCGAGAAATGCACGGGAGCCACTGGTAATAGCACAGTATAAAGCAATGGCAGGTACGCGCTGGTGCTTCAGTTGGCTTAAGTGCGCATGTGCCGATGACGTCGGCAAATACAGGGATTTCTTCTAAACCATGCAGGTTTACGAGATATCCAGTGTAGCTACAGGTAAGCCTAATTATAGGCTTGCCTGTAGTATAAAGTGGTTGTAAAGGGTTTAAAACCAATTTAATAGCAATGAATTTCACCTGGTCACAGTGTGTTAAAAAAAAAAAAAATAAATGTAATAAAAAATAAAAAGATGAAAAAAAAAATGATTACATTTTTTTACATACTGTCACCACCATACCAGTTATATTTTGATGCTGTACTGCACTGGTGACAGTATGTAAAAAAAAAAAAAAAAAATTTGAATTTTTTAACCACTTAAGGACCAGCAGAATGGCACGGCTGGGCACAATCACGTACCGTTACGTAAGTGCCCAGCCGTGGGTGTCCCGCGATCGGGTCACAGAGCTGAAGAACGAGGAGAGGTCTGTGTAAACAAACCTCTCCCTGTGCTTCCCTGTGTGGCTGTCACCGACTGTCTGTTCCCTTTTATAGGGAAGGATGATCAGTGACGTCACAAGCCAGGCCATGCCCCCTAAAATAAAATAAAAAACCATCACGTCATACATAACACCTACACTGCCCCCTTGTGGTTAACTCCTTCACTGCCAGTGTCATTTACACAGGAATCAGTGCATTTAAATAGCACTGATTGCTGTATAAATGACAATGGTCCCAAAAATGTGTCAAAAATGTCTGATGTGTCCGCCATAACGTCGCAGTCACAATAAACATCACTGATCGCCGCCATTACTAGTAAAAAAAAAAAAAATATTAATAAAAATGCTATAAAACTATCCCCTATTTTGTAAACGCTATAACTTTTGCGCAAACCAATCAATAATCGCTAATTGCATTTTTTTTATACCAAAAATATGTAGAAGAATACGTATCGGCCTAAACTGAGGGAAAAAAAATTTTTTTTTAATATTTTTGGGGGATATTTATTATAGCAAAAAGTAAAAAATATTGAATTTTTTTTTCAAAATCGTCGCTCTATTTTTGTTTATAGCGCAAAAAATAAAACCGCAGAGGTGATCAAATACCACAATAAGAAAGCTCTATTTGTGGGAAAAAAAGGACGTAGATTTTGTGTGGGAGCCACGTCGCACGACCGAGCAATTGTCAGTTAAAGCGACGCAGTGCTGAATCGCAAAAAGTGCTCTGGTCTTTGGCCATTAAAATGGTCCGGGACTTAACCAGCGATTTTTATTGTGTCTGCAACATTATGGCGGACACATCAGAAATTTTTGACACATTTTTTGGGACCATTGTCATTTATACAGCATGGCCCTTCAGTGCAGCAACAAGGACCTTCCACCATCTGTGATGTCACCAACCCACCTGAACAACAGAGAATTTGTGCCTTCCTATTTTTTATGTGCCATTGTACTGATCAGAGAGCTCTGTAGGGGAGGGGAGGAGTTGGTAAGAACTGAGCTAATCCTATGCTGTGGAAGTCATAAGATCAGAGGGATGGTCTGACGGCGTGAGAGCCTGCATATCCTGTTTACACCTTTTGTGACCCTCTGTTAGGCTCGATTCACATCTATGCAAGTTGCTTTTGAGCGTTTTTGCAGTGCTTTTTGCAGTGCTTGTTGCGTTTTTGGACATGCGTTTTTACTGCGATTTTGCCGCATTTTGCGTTTTTTTTTTCTTTTTTTTACACCGTGGTTGCTTAGCAACCAGATATATACAGTGAAATGAAAAAAGAAAAAAAAGAAAAAGAAAAAACCAAATGCATCAAAAAACGCGTTAGTGTGAATCAAGCCTTATGGGGGGGGGGGGGGGGGGGGGTCATGTTCTTCTGGTAAGGAGCCAATCTCTATATAGGTGGTGGTGGATATAACACGGCTCGCACGTTTGAAGAATCTCAATTGGATTTTAGTGTGTTTCACTCTTATCACGGGTGGTCGGCAATTTACGTTGGACACTATTTATATATATATATATATATATATATATATATATTTTCTGAACTTTATTCATATATCAATTTTGTGGACTATAATTATTTCACTTGTGATAATCAATGGTTTTATTTTATTTTTATTTTTTGGTTTAATTTGTGCCTCTATATGAGGTATTAATTTCAATTATAATTATTATATGTGGAGGTAGGGTTAGGTATAATATAAGGTGAGGGGTTCAGGTCACTTGGTCTTGAGACATTTATGTGATCGGTGTTATCAGATTTTGTTTGTTGCACAAGATAAAATTTGTGGTTTATTTGTACATTTATACTAATTTTATAGGTTAGCGCAATTCACCATTTTTCTCATTTATACAGCAATCAGTGCTATACAAATGCACTGATTCCTTTGTAAATGACAGTGGCAGTGAAGGGGTTAACCACTAGGGGGCAGTGAAGGGGTTAAGTGAGCCCTGGGGAGTGTTTCTAACTGTCGGGGGACGTGGCTGTGTGTGTGACACGTCACTGATCTCTACTCCCGATCACAGGGAGCAGAGATCAGTGTCACTGTTGCTAGGCAGAACAGGGAGATGCTTGTTTACATTAGCATCTCCCCGTTCTTCCTCCCCGTGAGACGATCGCGGGTATCCCCGCGGCGATCGAATCCACGGGACCCGCGATCGGACTCACATAGGTCCCGGCTGGCGGCACGCCCCACGAGGGCACAACAGCCAATTTAAAGGGACATACCTGTACGCCCATTTGCCTGTCCGTGCCGTTCTGCCGCCGTACATCAGCGGGCGCCGGTCGGGAAGTGGTTAAATTTCTTTATTTTCAAAGAAATTACAACTTCAAAAAACTCGCCATGCCACTTCCTCAATACCGTGGACTGTCTGCTTTCCAAAAAGGGGTCATTTGGAGGGTATTTTGTGCTGTCCTGACATTTTCAGGACTCAAGAAATCAGATCGGCCAGCAGTACATCAGGGTCGATCGATTTTCCAAAAAATGTCATATGGGTACAGTGTTGCATGACCGCGCAATTGTCTTTCGAGATTTGACAGCGCTGAAAATTGGCCTGGGAAGGAAGGGGGTAAAAGTGCCCGGTATTTAATTTGTTAAAGACGATGAGAGAAGATTAATGCCATAACTGTAGCCTAAAATCCTGCTTGTCACCCTCCGACTCTGCGATCCTTCTATACGATTTCTGATTCTTTACAAACACTTCCCTACCGCACATAGTCATATGACGTCCTTGTCTTTGATGTGGGGATATCTGAATGATGGCTGCAGCTACAGGCATCATCCAGATATCATTCTTTCCAGCCGGCGATTCTGTGCACGATAAGAACGATCATAGCGGCAGTTCCGCTGCTTGATCGTTCTTATAGGCGATGGGAGGGGACATCCCCCCCTTCTGAAAGAATCGGCCAGCGATCTCTATGACCGTCGGAGGCCTGGGCGTGACGTTGTGACGTCACACCCTGGTTCCCGGATGTAAACAAAGCCGCCGCCAGCATGAGATCGGTGAATTTTTTTTCTCGATTTCATGCTTTCCAGCCTGGAGGAGAGATGTGGGATCTTATTGGCCCCGCATCTCTCCATAAAGAGGACCTGTCACAATAGATTCCTATTACAAGGGATGTTTACATAACCTGTAAAAAATGTCACCTATGGAGATTTTTAAGTACCGAAGTTTGCCGCCATTCCACGAGTGTGCGCAATTTTAAAGTGTGACATGTTAGGTATCTATTTACTTGCCGTAACATCATCTATCATATTATACAAAATTGGGCTAACTTTATTGTTTTGTTTTGTTATTTTCGAATTCATGAAACCGTTTTTTCCCCCAAAAAAAAAGGCGTTTTAAAAATGATTGCGCAAACACCGCACAAGATAAAAAGTTGCAATGACCGCCATTTTATTCCCTAGGGTATCTGCTAAAAAAAAAAACCTTATATAATGTTTGGGGGTTCTGAGTAATTTTTTAGCAAAAAAAATGATGATTTTTTTACTTGTAGCAGAGAAGTGCCAGAATAGGCCCGGTATTGAAGTGGTTAATTCCCAAGACTCTGCGATAGCAATGAAAAGACATTATGGGTGTAAAATCCCCTCCACCTCTGTACATAGAGCGATTCCACACAGGGATGAATATATTATACAACAAACACGGCTGGTAATCCTCGGGAATGGCATGACCATAATAACATGATCACCTCCAGGTAATTCCTAGATACAATGTGACAGGGGCCGACTGACAACTCATGGGGCCCCTGGGCAATAGGAGAAGATTATGGGGCCCCTGGGCAATAGGAGATTATGGGGCCCCTGGGCAATAGGAGATTATGGGGCCCCCGGGCAATAGGAGATTATGGGGCCCCCAGGCAATAGGAGATTATGGGGCCACACAGTATACACACACATACAGTATACACACAGAGACACACAATATAAATACAGTATACACACACAGAATACACATACACACACTGAAAAGGTACTGGAGAGGCGGGGCAGCTATAATCTTGGGATTTTTTTAAAAAAACACAGATTTTTACATACTGCCCCTGGTTTTATTGAGGCTGGCAATCCTGATGGGGCCCCTTAGTGGCATGGGGCCCTTGGGCAGTGCCCGAATGCCCGAATGGTCAGTCCGCCCCTGAAATGTGACATTTTATATTTAAATGTTGAGTTGCATCGAGGAACCATCAGTCAGAGATTGCAGATACAGTCACATGATTGGTGTTTAAAGCTGAAGTCCAGGCAAAAAAAAAAAATCACATAGAATCCAGCTATGTGTGAAGATTTTTATTTTACATAAAGCTAAAATAAGTACCTGAATCCATCTTCATATCTCCCTTCTGTTCATCACACAGAGTGGGATGGGCAGCACTCTGCGCCAATCAAAGCCCAGCACATTGCACAGTGCTTCCAGTGTCCCTTCTAGATTGGAGGAAAGAGCAGAGAGATGAACTCATCAGCATGCTGCTGCTCTTTTATTCACTGATCAGAATGGAGCAGGTTGGTGACCAAGATGTATTGCTTAAAGGGGTTGTAAAGCTTCGTGTTTTATCACCTTAATGCATACCGCCCAACTTTTTGAGATGGGAATGAGGGACACCTATCAGAAAAAGTATGCAGGTATAGGACACACCCCCTTAAAGGAGAATTGTACAAAAAACAAGATTGGTTAAACCCACAAGTGCTTTTTTTTACCACTACTATTCCTTTATATTGGCTTTTAGAATTTACAAATGCAGAAATTTAGAATGAAAGGTTTAGCTCTGGAAAACACTTTTTGATAGATTAAAACATTTTATATACAACTATATAGATCAGACCAAAATGAGGGACAAATGAGAAGGAATGAGGGACAGAGGGACATTGCTCCAAATCAGGGACAGTCCCTCCAAATCAGGGACAGTTGGGAGCTACTGTATGTTAATGCATCCTATGCATTAGGGTGAAAAAACACACCTGTCAGTGACCGGCCCCCCAGCCCCCCGTTTTACTTACCTGAGCCCTGGAACTTGACCCACGGGGACGTGCTGTCTCTCTGCCCGGGGTTCTCGGCTCTTGATTGGATAGATTGATAGCAGCACAGCCATTGGCTCCCGCTGCTGTTAATTAAATCCAATGACACGGACACCGGGGGGGGGGGGCAGGGCCGAGTCCTGCATTCAGCCTCTATGGACACCGAACTCTGGATTCGGGAACGCGCCCGCAAGGTAACACCCTGGGAGAAAGCTTCTCCTAAGGAGGGAAAGCTAAAGAGGGACCCCACAAGACGAGGTTCGGGACCACTCTGTGCAAAATGGGCTGCACAGTGAAGCTAAGTATGACATGTTTATTATTTAAAAAAGAAACGAACCCTTACAATCACTTTAAGCGCAGTGGAAAAAAGTGAGGTCACTGACTTGGCTGTGCTGTCTGGCAGGGATGCTGGATTCATAAACCCAGCTTAACAGAGTTACAAATATTTTGGCAAGTGAAATTCATATTTCCAGGGATTTTTTAACCACTTGCCTACCGGGCACTTACACCCCCTCCCTGCCCAGGCCATTTTTCAGCTTTCAGCGCTGTCACACTTTGAATGACAATTGTGCGGTCATACATCACTGTACCCAAACAAAACTTTTATATATTTGAGACAGATTGAGTTTTCTTTTGTTGGCATTTAATCACCACTGGGATTTTTATTTTTTGCAAAAAAAATGAAAAAATACCTAAATTTTTTTTTTTTTAAAGTGTTCTTAGCTTCTGTTATAACATTTTGAAAATAAGTAATTTTTTCTCCTTCACTGATGTGCACTGATGAGGAGGCACTAATATGCAGCACTGATGGGCACTGATAGACGGCACTGGTGGGTACAGATGGGGGGGTTGATTGCCACCTTCCCATCCATCTCAGGCAAGGGGGGTCACTGCCTTCCCGTCCGTCCAGCGCGGGTGGGGGAGGTGGGCGATGGTTAACCCCCCCCCAAATATTGAGCACCAGCCGTCATAGTAATGTACATGCGTGCGTTTCTGCAACTCAACACTGTCAGTGAGACCCTTTTTTTTATACAAGGAACCACTGCTTTTTAGGGAGCACTTGATGTTCTTTTAGGCTCCCTTCACACCTATGTAGGTACAGCGGTGCATGCACATTTTTGTATATCGCTTTTAGAGCATCTCATTCTTTTTATTGGCTTGCCCTATGCATGAAAACTCACAAAAGAAATTTAAGCACTTTTTTAGAAACTGCACTACAGCATAATGCATGCTACTTTCTTACCTGCACTTTGGCGCATGATTTCAGATGCGGGTTAGCAAGATGCCTTGGGGGGGTGGGGCTTGGGGGGGCATTAAAGAGGAAGTAAACCCTGATGGGTTTACTTCCTCTTTGTCTCCCTGCAAAGGTAAAGCATAATGGACTACTATGCATCGCATAGTAGTCCATTATGTGTCACTTACCTGACACTTACCTGACACAGGAGCCAGCGAAGTCACCGCTGTCCCCTGTAGTTCCGAGCGTCCATCTTCTTGGTGGGTCTCTGTGGGTCTCGCTGCTCCAGCGCTGTGATTCACCGGAGCAGCGATGACGTCACTCCCGCGCATACGCACGGGAGCCGACACTCGCGGCATATCGCCACAGTCTGCAGCTTACCCAGTGCGCCTGCGCGCCGCTGTCTACCGCGCATGCGACGTAGACAGCGGTGGCTGTCTTCAGGTAAATATCTCCTAAACCGTGTAGGTTTGGGAGATATTTCTTGGACCTACAGGTAAGCCTTAATCTAGGCTTACCTGTAGGTCAAAGTGGTTTGTAAGGGTTTACCACCACTTTAAGGCTAGGTTCACGCTACTGCATGTTAGGAATGCATGCAAAGCCACGCAGTTTCCCGAAATGCACAGAAATGTACTGCCATCTAGCAGACACTCTGTGGTTCCATTATTTGAAAATAGCACCCCCTTGCATCTGCAAAACGCATGCATTTTCATGCATGTAAATTGCATGGTGCAGTTTGGTGCGGCACATTATTTGGAAAAGAGTCAGGGACTTCTTTTCTGCATTTCACAAGTGCAGGGCAGCTCACTGAAATGAATGGACTGCTCTACATGCAAATGCATAGGAACATGCAGGGCCTGGGACAAGGGGTGGGCAGGAGGGGGAAACTGCTCTAGGCGCAGTGAGGCACGAGGGCAAAGAATGGATGGATGGTGCTACACCCATTCTACAGTATGTATTATCAGTGGGGGGGGGGGTGCAATTCTGGGAGCTGGACGACCCTGTTCCAGTACTGGGAACATGCTGGAAATGGCCGTGTGCTCGGTCGCACCTGTAGGCGTAATTTAAGAATTAATAGCAGTACCGCGCCCCTGCAAAGGAATGGACATTTTTTGTTAGTTGTGCCAAAGTGTTTGATTTTGCACGCGTTCCCGCATCGCACAAATGCAAACCAAGTCTTAGTAGTCACAAAGTAATCTGAGCGGCCCGGAAACCTGAAAGCGAGTCAGATTGGCGCATAAGTGGCATCGTTGTCTTAATGAAGCGAGACGCACAACGTGGTAATGGAAAGTCAGAAGGATTGCAGAGCTCCAGTAAGTAGCAGAGTGGTAATTATGCCGGGCTGATAACAAGCTTACCAACACTACAGGAACTGCACTACATGCAAATTGAGCTTCATTTCCTATGGACGACTACACTTTAAGTACACATTCCAACTCCACGCTAATGAGTCAAGATTTATTTCTTGCCTTTTTTCTGGAGAAGCTTTACTGATAAGTCTGTGCAGAGAGGAAACATTGTAAACAGGATAATCCCGGGAAGCAATGCCGCTAAATCGGGCGGAATACCTCACTGGGCACAATTTATCCATGGCGGGATATCCTCTTATGGGAAGTTCTGTTGCTGGGACATTTTGAGGCATCTACAGGACATTGGATAGGAGAGGTTGGATCTGAGATTGCTCTTAGTGAAGGAATGCAATGATTCTGGTTAGGTTGCTCTTAAAGTGTCCAACTCCAGTTAATTCGTCCCCCCCCCCCCCCCATTCTTGTGTTAAAAAAACGCTAAATTTCTACATATCCTAGAGGTAGACCTTAGGGGTCTCAAACTGGTGGCCCTCCAGCTGTTGCAAAACTACAAGTCCTATGAAGCATTGCAAGGAAAACAGTTACAAGCATGACTCCCACAGGCAGAGGCATGATGGGACTTGTAGTTTCACAACAGCTGGAGGGCCGCCAGTTTGAGACTAGAGGTGGCCTTGCGGTTCACAGCGAACTTTGCTAGTTTGCGATTGGCCAAACCGGCGGACTTCTGGCGCTGTTCGCGTCGGACATATTCGTTTACATTGTGAAGAACTTTGACCCATGACACATCCATCATGAGGTACAGCACAGCCAATTGAGACATTTCAGCACATGGACATACCCCCTACCTTATAAATAGACCTGATCTGGCGGCCATTTTACATTCTGTCTTTTGTCAGTGTAGGGAAAGGACGCTGTGTGGTCAGTCAGTCTGTTGCTATTAGGTCCACAATAGTCCTTTTAAAGACTGGTATAGGTGTACAGTATATAGGGTTGTAATACACGTATAATATACTTTCTTTCAAATATAGAAAGCATATTACAGTGCACTGCAGTGCTGACCTATTCTGCAGCTGTCTTTTCTCAGTGTAGGGAGGGACAGTTTGGTGTTTGGAGCAGGGAGAGTCTGCAATTCACTAGCTACTAGCTAGCTACTATTAGGTCCATAAATGTCCTTTTAAGGACTGGTATAGGTGTACTATTTGGTGTGCAGTATATAGGGGTGTAATACACATATAAAATACTTTCAAATATAGAAGGCATAGTATAGTGCATTTCCACTGTGCAGCATTGTGACTGCTGAGCGGTTCTGCAGCGATACTACACTTCTCTAGAGACTTTTGTCACAGGGTCATTTAAAAAATGACAGGCAGAGGAAGAGGCAGGCCCTTCCCCAGGGGTGGTAGGGGTAGGCCAGGAACAACAGGCTTAAGCCAAAGTGGCAAATTGCAGAAGTGCTCTCTATCTCGGTGCTGGTGTCAGTGCTCTCTATCTCGGTGCTGGTGTCAGTGCTCTCTATCACGGTGCTGGTGTCAGTGTTCTTTAGCACGGTGCTGGTGTCAGTGCTGTCTATCACGGTGCTGGTGTCAGTGCTCTCTATCTCGGTGCTGGTGTCAGTGCTGTCTATCACGGTGCTGGTGTCAGTGCTCTCCATCTCGATGCTGGTGTCAGTGCTGTCTATCACGGTGCTGGTGTCAGTGCTCTCCATCTCGGTGCTGGTGTCAGTGCTCTCTATCACGGTGCTGATGTCAGTGCTCTCTATCACGGTGCTGGTGTCAGTGCTCTCTATCACGGTGCTGGTGTCAGAGTTCTCTATCTCGGTGCTGGTGTCAGTGCTCTCTATCTCGGTGCTGGTGTCAGTGCTGTCTATCACGGTGCTGGTGTCAGTGCTCTCCATCTCGGTGCTGGTGTCAGTGCTGTCTATCACGGTGCTGGTGTCAGTGCTCTCTATCACGGTGCTGGTGTCAGTGCTCTCTATCACGGTGCTGGTGTCAGTGCTCTCTATCACGGTGCTGGTGTCAGAGTTCTCTATCTCAGTGCTGGTGTCAATGCTCTCTATCACGGTGCTGGTGTCAGTGTTCTATTTCAGTGTTGGTGTCAGTGAGGGAGATAACAGCAGAGAAGAAAATCAGCAGGCAGTGCCAGCATCATGGCTGAGGATCCGCACCGGACTGACACCTCCGGACCACCGCAGTAGAGCCCTGCATAGGTGGGGGTAAGGGCCGGGCAGAGGGAGGGGTCAGGGGCTCAAGCACAGGTTGGCACACTTGGACACTGGCACAGGACTGCGCTGCCCTGACTGTGGCATTGATCATCTCTTGCACCCCCTTCATAGCCTGGCCTGACCTTGCCTCTCCTCCATGACCTTTAAAACGCTCCTGAATTGTCAAAATTTCACAGATAAAAAAAGAATGCTTGTCGTCGTCGATCCCAGATTCACTTCATGACCTGGAGGTTTTTAAGGTTCGCTTGCCATTAAAGTGAATGGGGTCCGCCGCGAGCCTTGCGGTTCGCAAACATTTGGGCACATTCGTGGATCGCGTTCGCGAAATGTCCCGTCGGAAGTTCGTCCATCACTATTTGAGACCCCTGCTCTACTTGCTACAGCGATGTCCCCATCTTCTTCCTTCGTCTACCGCTGGCAGTCTTCTTTGGGTAGAGCATGACATTCAGGTCATTCTGTCCCTTCCCTGTGACCCCAGCCTGTCATTTACACACCACATCCCTCAGAGGGCGCTTCAGCCCACATGCTTGTAGGCAGGTGCAATCTGCTTTCTCTCTTTCTCTCTGCTGTCACTCTTCCACAGTGGTACTGCAGCTGGAGAGGAAGTTAAAGAGCAAGAAACCCCTGATGGGTGTTACGTCCTGTTTGTTTCCCTGAAAAGGTAAAGCATAATGGGCTACTACGCATCGCATAGTAGCCCATTATGTGACACTTACCTGCAGGAGAAGGCCGCAATGCCCCCCTCTTCCTTGCTAGTAGCGAGCATCTGTTCTTCACCCCTCTTCTTTACAGGGCCACAAACTCCGGCTCTGTGACTAGCCGGAGTCGTGCATGCGCGCGGGAGCCGCCTTTAACGTCATGAACTGAGCTTGCCCTTTTTAACTCCGGCACATGCACAGAAGAAATCGGCGTACTGCAATTTGCAGATATCTCCTAGACCGTGCAGGTCTGAGAGATATTTCAAGCACCTACAGGTAAGTCTTAATCTAGGCTTACCTGTAGGTTAGAGTGGCTGTAAAGGATTTACAACCACTTTATAAGGAACATAGTCCCTCTATGGTTTCCTGAGTCATCTGGGAAGCATCCAATTAGATGCTACCTCCCCATGTGATCTTGGAAGCCATCTTGGGTCAAGCAGAGCCTATTTAATGTGGTTGTAAACTCTTAATAACATACTTTTTGCTACAGGTAAGCCTATAATAAGGCTTACCTGTAGCTACCCTGGATATCTCCTAAACCAGTTTAGAAGATTTTTTTTTTTACAGGGTTTACAACCACTTTAAGGCCCTGGCTCCCAAATTTGGTACGCATTCGCGAGTTGGTAGAGTGTGTACCCCTCCTGGTAGGGACAGAACTAGTGGCAGGGAAAGGTTCCTGGTGGTTCCTGTTGTGCCTTGCGACAAGAAGTGGAGGAAAATCTTCCCAATGGGTCACATACAGCAAAAATAAAAATAAAAAAACTGGCATTTTAAAAATTCCTTTATACTCAGGAAAGCAAGCCTGGCCATCTTAGAGGGAATTCAGGGAGCAGAAGGGGAAAAAAAACACGATGTCGTACACACACGACCGGACTTTCCGAATGAACGGACTTGGACACCCACAATCACTCCAAAGTCTGATGTATTCGAACCTGATGACGTACGACCGGACTAGAATAAGGAAGTTCATAGCCAATAGCTTCCCTAGCGTCGGTTTTTGTCCGTCGGACTAGCATAAACACAAGCGGATTTCTCGATAGGAACTGGGTCCGACGGAGTTCCGGTCGAAAAATGTGAAACATGTTCTATTTCTAAAGTCCGTCAGATTTTTGGACAGCAAAGGTCCAATGGAGCCCACACAAGATCAAATTCGTTCCGTCGGACCTTTGCTGTTGAAAAGTCCGGTTGCGTGTACGCGCCATGAGAGTTAGGCCCCATACACATTATTCGATTTTCTGCAAATTTTTGTCTTCAGATTTACCAAAATCATGTAGTGCAAGGGCCTGCCTGATTGCATAGAACTTGAAGATCTTAATGTTTGACCTCATATTATATGGTTTTGGTAAATCTGAAGACAAAAATCTGCAGAAAATCAAATAATATGTATGGAGTCTTAGAGTTCAAAGAGATTTATTCCAAGGAACAACCAGCCAACACATTTCAGAGACCAGGTTATCCCCATCAGGGTTAAATGGCATAAACCACTCAAAAATAAAATACATACCAATACTAAATAATGCAATGTGAACATTCAATATTTGGCTAAAAAAACTGATTAAAGTTCATTTATTTTAATTATATTGATTTTTTTTGTGGGTTTGTGCTGGTGAGGAGGTTGGTTACAGACAGAAATGAAAACCTGACAGAAGTTTTAAACCTGAACTCCAGACAGACAAAAAAAAAAAAACTCAAATTGATTCAGCTCTGTAATCATTAATACATCAATAAATATATTTTTAAAGTGTAAGTACCTGCATTTGACCTAGTATAAGCCTCTTGCAGTCCATGTACAGTAGCAGGGCTCGGAATGGGAGAGGGAGCAACACAAGTAGCTAGTGAATTCTTGTGCTGACAAGAAACATGCTGGTTGGAGGAGAAAGCAAAGTAACAAAGAAATAAGATAATTTTTGCGCTGCTTCTCCTTTCACTGTCACAAGTTGGGGGCACGTCCGGGATCACCTGGATTCCGAGGAAGCTGCCTGAGTGACGCTGACCAATGACCATCAGAAAAAAAAGTACTGCCTGGGAAATAGCTCGATTGAAGTTAAATATTTAATCTGTGGCTGGTTTTCATTTATCTTTTCAAGGGCTTTTCATTTGTATTGTGTTGTTTGATGCTCAAGCTCTGTTTTAACTCTTTTCAAAGTTTTCTTTCTTTTCTTTTTTTGCTGTGGTTAGGTTTGAGTTCCCAAATCTGTACATCAGCTGCACCCATTATGAGGGTTTCCCAACATCCCTGTGATGATTTAATGGGTCTGTACACTTGCTGTGTCCAAATTAAGGGGCTTCCACCATCCATAAGCTAAGTTCTTGGGTCTGTATACCAGATGTGGCTCTCATGAGGGGTTCCCACCATCCCTATGATGAGTTCTTGGGTCTTCACACCTGCTGTTGTCATTATGAGGGTTTCCCACCATCCCTGTGCTGCAGTTCTTGGTCTGTACACCTGCCATTCCCATTATAAGGGGTTCTCACCAAACCCTGTGCTGAGATCCCAAGTCTGTGCACCTGCTGTGCTCATTATGAAGGGTTCCATCATCCCTGTGCTGAGTCCCTGGATCTGTACACCTACTGTGCCCATTATGAAGGGTTCTGGCCATCCATGTGCTGAGTTCCCGGGTCTGTACACCTGCTGTGCCCATTATGAGGGGTTCCAATCATCCCAGTGCTGAGGTCCTGGATCTGTACATCTGCTGTGCCCATTATGAGGGGTTCCCACCATCCCTGTGCTGAGTTCCCGGGTCTGTACACTTGCTGTGCCCATTATGATGGGTTCCCACCATCCCTGTGCTACGTTCCCGGGTCTGTACACCTGCTGTGCCCATTATGAGGGGTTCCAATCATCCCAGTGCTGAGGTCCTGGATCTGTACACCTGCTGTGCCCATTATGAGGGGTTCCCACCATCCCTGTGCTACGTTCCCGGGTCTGCACACCTGCTGTGCCCATTATGATGGGTTCCCACCATCCCTGTGCTACGTTCCCGGGTCTGTACACCTGCTGTGCGCATTATGAGGGGTTCCCACCATCCCTGTGCTGATTTCCCAGGTCTGTACACCTGCTGTGCCCATTATGAGGGGTTCCCACCATCCCTGTGCTATGTTCCCGGGTCTGTACACCTGCTGTGCCCATTATGATGGGTTCCCACCATCCCTGTGCTACGTTCCCGGGTCTGTACACCTGCTGTGCGCATTATGAGGGGTTCCCACCATCCCTGTGCTGATTTCCCAGGTCTGTACACCTGCTGTGCCCATTATGAGGGGCCAACCTTTCAAATCGGAGACAGGAACGTTTTTGAAGGAAATCTGTACATAGAAGGATATGAAGTAAGTCGTATTTAGCTTTGCTTCTTTGTATTACCTGACATCTAATGTTATATTGGAGGATTGTTTGACATAAAATTTTACAGCTCTGACAAGAACATAAGAAGCTATTATGTTGTCTTAACAAAAATAATGACTCCTCTATTTCCTCTTAAACGACACTCGTCTTGACGCCGCTGTCTGCACAATGTTCTATAATGGAGCGCTATTTCACAATATCTTCATATTTCCTAATGACTGTCAAATTACCTCACGGGAGGGGAGAGACGGGAGAACGGAATGAAGGTCATTCCACAATCCAAACTTTTCCCTGTCAATAGCATTGAGATTGCCCGCTCTTGGGGGTGGAAAAAAAAAATAAAAAATACATATAATCTTATTGCGTTTCTAATTTTCCTTGGCTCTGAGAACTTCAAAGGAGAGCGGGTGGAAAATACCCGTCTCCGTACATAAAACGAAAGAAGTGAAATTCTGTAATATCCGCCCACACTCCCTCACCATGAAATTCTGGAGCGAAAAAAATGATGGACGCTCGCATTGTGGCGTGACGGCAGCGAACGTTTGGAGGACTCGGATAGAGATATCAAAACCTTAAGAGGATTTGAGAAACAACCTCAACCGCCCACCAGCCGGAGATGCGGAGTTCGGGAATTAGAATTGGCTATGGTGGTCTAAGGCAGATGGCGCATTATCGTGTCAGATAGGACGGCGAAGGAACATTTGGGATAACAATGAAGATGTTTTCAACAGTTGCAAACCCCAGATATACCGTATCTGACGCTGTGCCATTGGTTTTTGGAGTTTTAAATGAAAGAAATCATGTGGTTGGACCAGAGCCGGTACAAGGGGGGGGGGGGGGGGTGGAAGGGGCAGATACCCTGGGCGGTACAATTTATTGGGGGGGGGGGGTGCAGTGAAGTGTCCTTCTAAAACATCTGTCACTAGTTTGCTGGGACTGCGGGTTTCCCCAGCAACTAGTGATGCTGCGTGCGCCTACGCTCGCCCCCTGCTCCCCAACGCAGGTCTCGGAGTTGACAGAAGACCAACTCGCACTCACAGGCTGCGAGTAGGGGCGTGACGCCACGTGCGTGCCCTGTTCCCCATCCCCTTGCTACTCGCGCTTCCCGGGTCCTGGCTCTCCATATCTCACAGCTTCTGCCCCTCTGGTATTTCAGTTGTGCCCTCCTGCATTCAAGGTATGTGGGCCACATGTTAACCACTTAAGCCCCGGACCATTTGGCTGGCCAAAGACCAGAGCACTTTTTGCGATTAGCTGCGGCTGCGCTTTAACTGACAATGGCGCGGTCGTGCGACCTGGCACCCAAACAAATTTGACGCCATTTTTTTCCCACAAATAGAGCTTTCTTTTGGTGGTATTTGATCACCTCTGCGGTTTTTATTTTTTGCGCTATAAACAAAAAAAGAGCAACAATTTTTAAAAAAGGCATTATTTTTAACTTTTTTGCTATAATAAATATTGCCCAAAAATATATAAAAAAAATTTTTTTTTCCTCAGTTTAGGCCGATACGTATTCTTCTACATATTTTTGGTAAAAAAAAAATTGCAATAAGCATACTATAACAAAAGTTATAGTGTCTAAAAAATAGGGGATAGATTTATAGCATTTTTATTATTATTTCTTTTTTTACTAGTAATGGCGGTGATCTGCGATTTTAACGTGACTGCGACATAATGGCAGACACATGGGACAATTTTGACACATTTTTGCGATCATTGGCATTAATACAGAGATCAGCGCTATAAAAATGCATTGATTACTATAAAAATGTCACTGGCAGTGCAGGGGTTAACACTAGAAGGCAATCAAGGGGTTAATTGTGTTCCCTCTCTGTATTTTAACTGAAGGGGGGAGGGGACTGACTAGGGGAGATGACAGATCGCCGTTCATACTTTGTATTAACAGACGACCTGTCACTTCTCCCCACAGAGAACCGGGATCTCTGTGTCTCGCCCTGGTACGAGCGATCGTGGGAGCCCGGCGGTGCACTCGCATTGGCTCTGGAGGCAAGCTGCCGGTGCGCGCGTGCCCCTAGTGGCCACCAGAGGGAGCAACGTAACATAACGGCGATTTGCAAAGATGAGCCATGTTGACGCAGGTTGACAAGCAGGTATTATATGCATGCGATTAATTATATGGATTAGTTATGAGCAAACTACTGTATGGGAAGTATATAACTCCTTCCCATCTGCCAGGGGCTGGATTTATGTCTTACTTACAGTATCTCACAAAAGTAAGTACACCCCTCACATTTTTGTAAATATTTTATTCTAACTTTTCATGTGACAACACTGAATACGGAGCTGGTGGATGTTGGAGACCTTGCGCTCCTCCATCTTCCATTTGAGGATGTCCCACAGATGCTCAATAGGGTTTATGTCTGGAGACATGCTTGGCCAGTAACATCAGCTTCTTTAGCAAGGCAGTGGTCATCTTGGAGGTGTGTTTGGGGTCGTTATGTTGGAATACTGCCCTGCGGCCCAGTCTCTGAAGGGAGGGGATCATGCTCTGCTTCAGTATGTCACAGTACATGTTGGCATTCATGGTTCCCTCAATGATCTGTATCTCCCCAGTGCCGGCAGCACTCATGCAGCTGCAGACCATGACACTCCCACCACCATGCTTGACTGTAGGCAAGACACACTTGTCTTTGTACTCCTCACCTGGTTGCCGCCACACACGCTTCACACCATCTGAACCAAATACGTTTATCTTGTTCTCATCAGACCACAGGACATGGTTCCAGTAATCCATGTCCTTCCTTCCAAGTCTGCTTGTCTTCAGCAAACTGTTTGCGTGTCTTCTTGTGCATCATCTTTAGAGGAGGCTTCCTTCTGGGATGACAGCCATACAGGCCAATTTGATGCAGTGTGCGGCGTATGGTCTGAGCACTGACAGGCTGACCCCCCACCCCTTCAACCTCTGCAGCAATGCTGGCAGCACTCATACATCTATTTCCCAAAGACAACCTCTGGATATGGCGCTGAGCACGTGCACTCAACTTCTTTGGTCGACCATGGCGAGGCCTGTTCTGAGTGGAACCTGTCCTGTTATACCGCTGTATGGTCTTGGCCACTGTGCCGCAGCTCCGTTTCAGGGTCTTTGCAATCTTCTTATAGCCTGGGCCATCTTTATGTAGAGCAAATATTCATTTTTTTCAGATCCTCAGAGAGTTCTTTGCCATGAGGTGCCATGTTGAACTTCCAGTGACCAGTATGAGAGAGTGAGAGCGATAATGCCAAACTTAACACACCTGCTCCCCATTCACACCTGAGACCTTGTAACACTAACGAGTCACATGACACCGGGGAGGGAAAATGACTAATTGGGCTCAATTTGGACATTTTCACTTAGGGGTGTACTCACTTTTGTTGCCAGCGGTTTAGACATTAATGGCTGTGTGTTGAGTTATTTTGAGAGGACAGCAAATTTACACTGTTATACAAGCTGTACACTCACTACTGTACATTGTAGCAAAGTGTCATTTCTTCGGTGTTGTCACATGAAAAGATAGAATAAAATATTTACAAAAATTTGAAATTTATGTGGTGGGAAAATACTTTTTGGGGCCCCCTACCCACACTTCCTTATTTCTGGCCTGAATCCTAACAACGAGCATGCTCACTTCCTTTGAGCCCAGGTCTTTCCGGGCCAGACCCCAGCCTGTGATTGAGCAGTGAAAGGAGAAGCAACACAGGGATGGGCTCATCTCGCCTGCGGAATGTGTGTAAATTTCATTCAGTGCCAGGACAAGGTCATCTGCGCCGCCCCCCCACCCCCCAAGATGTATGAGCATTATGTGTCACCAAAAATCCCCTCCACCCCCAAAAAATTGAGCACTAACCTGCATGCTTACCCACTAAGAATAAAGTACCCCTCTTCCCAGTACAAATCTACCTTCCTGAAATCCCTACTCCCAGCACAAATCTTTGCCCCCATCCTGAAATCCGCATAAATACCTTCCTCCCCCCAAAAAATCACCCCTAATAGCACAAATCCTCTACCCATTAAATTTTCCCTCTGAGTATACACCCCCCCCCCCACTCCAAATTCCCCCTGAGCAATCCCCCCCAATCCCCCTTCCTAGTACAAATCCACCCCCCAAAAAATGTCCCCTCCTAGCACAAATGCCCCCCTCCAATCATCCCTACTAGCACAATCCCCTCTACCATATCACCTTTTATAACACAACCCCCCACATCCCCTTCCTAGCACAAATCATTTTCCCCTAACCCCCCTTCCAACAGAAATCACCTCCCCTAGCACACCCGCCAAATTTATTTTCCTAGAACAACTCTTACCCCCCCCCAAATTCCCCCTCTCAACACAAATCCCCTCCCCCAATCTCCTTACGGCGCTCCACTCCCACCTCACATTATGCCATAGTGCCCAGGGCAGCCGTCCCTGCTGCCCGCCCCTTGCCCCAGCCCCGATTCAATTGGAAGCTCTCCTGTATGTAATAGAGTAACAATGCAGAAGCATAATTAGGAGACAGGGACAAAGCGTTGTCACCCTATAACAGGAAGTTCCTGAATAAGGATCCTTATGGCAGGATTATTATATTGAGAGCTACAGATTTGTAAAATCATTGAAAATGACCTTGCCAGCCATAGATATAGATACTTTTTTCCATGCTCTTTAGGTCATTAATCTTCGTATATTGCAGACATGCGGGGTCTCCTTTGTTTAATACAGAATATGGGCACATCAAGGTCCGCCGTGATCCTTCTCAGAACAAAAGCGCGAGTTTTATGTCTCCAATGACATTTATTATAGCTTTGAAGTCTGGGCTCCGGGGGCGGCTTTGTTTTCCGTCTATGCGGAGATTACAGGTATCTTTTATTTTATTAATAGACATTTAGATGATAAAAGCCGATTCTAATGTAGTCCTCACACTTATGTATTATAGCCTTTTATTTGCGCATATTTACAAGCTCTCGCCAACCGCTGCCTCTCTTGCTTTGTCTAAAGGGAAAATATACAGTACAGTGTTTTGTCACAATGTATATTGTCTGTAGCAGCCAATCAAATCGCTTCCTTCACCATTGCTAATTCAAGTATTAATTTAGGCTTGGATGACATTTTTTTTGCTTGGGTGAGTTGCGATAATGTTATGGTGCTCATTTTGGATTGGACCCCAAGGGCAAACCTCCAACACACATCCATTGCAGTGCCCCACAGCACACGGGGATGCACTACCATGGTTGTGGGGTGCTGTGTAGCCACAAATAGTGCATGTCCATTTTTAGTGGTGTATTATTTGAATGAGCTGCTGTAATTCAGCACACTTTAGTCCCTTCCTATAGCTCAATGAGGTAATAGGCGTCCTCCCATGATTCTGCCTCCTGCGCGCTGCAGGGGGCGCACTTTGTGACCTTCAGGCTCAGCTGATCACAGATCGGGGTAAAGGGCCAATCACAGTGACCGTTTACCACGTGATCAGCTGTGTCCAATGACAGCTGGTCACGGAACTAAACACAAGCCGGTTATTGGCTTTTCTTTCCTCACACTGACAGCATGAGGAAAGAATGAGGGAGCTGATAACTGGCTTGTGTTAAAGTGACAGCAGCTTCCTGATTATCAGTGCAGTCTCAACAGTGCCCACCAGTGCTGCCAATCAGTGCCCATCAGTGTTGCCAATCAGTGCCCATCAGTGTTGCCAATCAGTGCCCATCAGTGCCTCCTCATCAGTGTCACCTATCAGTGCCCATTAGTGTCACCTATCAGTGCTGCCTCTGCAACCTAGATGGGAT
The DNA here is from genome assembly GCF_037356315.1 of Lithobates pipiens. Classification (NCBI taxonomy): domain Eukaryota; kingdom Metazoa; phylum Chordata; class Amphibia; order Anura; family Ranidae; genus Lithobates; species Lithobates pipiens. Next base: position 23,308,873 of record NW_027507686.1, read on the forward strand.
AAGTGCGGAGCTGGATGACCGACACTGCCCGCGCGGGGGGGGGGGGGGATGGAGGCAGGTGCTGCCGACTGATCCGGGGGGGGGGGGGAGTTTATAGTTTGCTGTGCCCCCACATAAAAAAAGAAAAAACGCCAGCCGCTGCTGATTAACACAAGTTCAAAGCTCGACTGTTTGGGCATTTGGACGAACATTACCCATTCAGCAGGAGTCAAACATCATGCATAATAGCGGTATTATTACCACCATTATACTATAACTAGAGGTGTAAAATTTCCAGAAATGGTGAAGCTATGGGGAGAAACAAAACATTTCCCCTGTATTTTTCTGGAAAAAGTAGAAATTCTTAGAACAAAATGAAGAAAAGATCAGCGTGGAGTAGTTTTGCAAATTGCAAGTCATTTTGTTACACTGGGGACGTGAGATGTTATGTATTTAAAAATATTTTGCTTGAAATAAAAGTATAGCTTATTTAGTAAATAAACGAAACACTGAATCCTTTAACTCAACCTAACCTTGGCCCTAACACTGAACCCTATAAACTAATCCAGGATTACTCCTAACACTAAACCCTTTAACCCAACCCACCCTTACCAATAACACTGAACCCATTTAACCCAACCTAACCTTAGCCCTAACACTGAACCCTTTAACCCAACCTAACCTTACCACCAACACTGAACCCTTTAACCCAACCTAACCTTAGCCCTTACACTAAACCCTTTAACAAAACTTAACCTTAGCCCTAACACTGAACCCTTTAAGCTAATCCAGCCTTACTCTCAACGCTAAACCCTTTAACCCAACTCAACCTTACCTCTAACACTGAACCCTTTAATCCAACCTAACCTTACTTCTAACACTTAACCCTTTAACCTAACCTAACCTTAGCCCTAAGCCCTTGTACACACGGTCAGAGATTCCGACAACCAAATCCGTATGATTTTGTCTGTCGGATTACCAGATCGGGTAATCAGCCAGGCCAGAAGTCAGGGATCCAAGGAGAGCAACTGCAAGCAGGATAAGAAGCCAGGAGGGATGTCAGCAAGCCAGTCTTGAAACAAACAGCAGGAGATGGTTCCTTGTGATGTGACCAACGCAAAGGCAAAGGAAAAAGTGAGTTGGAAGGCTTTAAATAGGCAGGTCAGATGAGCATCATCGGGAACAGCTGGTAACTGTGGAAAGAGAAGAGAGCTGGCAATTAGCTGACAGCTGAGTGGCCAGCCCAGAGGAGGAAGGGATAAGCCAGCCCTGACACATTAGCCCTAACTCTGAACCCTTTAACCCAACCTTACCACCAACACTGAACCCTTTAACCCAACCTAACCTTAGCCCTAACACTAAACCCTTTAACCCAACCTAACCTTAGCCCTAACACTGAACCCTTTAACCCAACCTAACCTTACCACCAACATTGAACCCTTTACCCAACCTAACCTTAGCCCTAACACTAAACCCTTTAACACAACTTAAAGAGGAAGTAAACCCTTCCAAACAACTTGGACCTATAGGTAAGCCTAGATTAAGGCTTACCTGTAGGTCCAAGCAATATCTCCTAAACCTATATGGTTTAGGAGATATTTGCCCGAAAATGGGCACCGCTGTCTACGGCGCATGCGCCGTAGACAGCGGCGCGCAGGCGCACTAAATGCGGCAAATCCAAGAATGGATTTGCCAAATTTGTCGACTCCCGTGCGCATGCTTCGCCGTATGACAGCGGCGGAGCTGCGAGGCGCGACTCCCGTGCGCATGCGCGGGAGTGACGTCATCGCGGTTGCGCCGCTGTGATTCGTCGGAGCTGCGAGACGCCACAAGCAACATGGATGCGGCGGACTACAGGGGACAGCGGCGACTTCGCTGGCTCCTGTGTCAGGTAAGTGACACATAATGAGCTACTATGCGATGCATAGTAGTCCATTATGCTTTACCTTTGCAGGGAAAAAAAGAGGAAGTAAACCCATCAGGGTTTACTTCCTCTTTAACCTTAGCCCTAACACTGAACCCTTTAAGCTAATCCAGGCTTACTGCTAACACTAAACCCTTCAACTCAACCCAACCTTGCCTTTAACACCGAACCCTTTAACCTATAAAAAAAAAGATCAGTGTGGAGTAGTTTTGCAAATTGAAAGTCATTGTGTTACACTGGGGATGTGAGATGTGGTGTATATAAAAGTATTTTCCTTGAAATAAAAAGTATAGCTTATTCAGTAAATAAACAAAACTTGCTTTTTAAAATGTTATTTTCATTACAAATGGAATAACAAGGGCTGTATAGGATAGGAACATTTCAAATATTCATGAGAACAGGTAAATCCCCCTCAGTATAATGGAAAAGCTTCCTGCCAATATGCATTTTCAGTTACTGACAATGCTGATCCAAGAGCTTGTTGAATGTTCCCCTGATGTCCAGGTGTAATTTTCTCTATAAATGAAGGTATTGTGTATTTTCGGGGCGGCTGTGGTTTTTAACACCTCCTTACTTGAAGATGTTGCTGGTGAAGAAACACTTTGTGATGATCCAGAAGCTGCAGAAAGAGTGTTTCTGGAATGAGAACTCTGGAGGGAAAGCTCCTCCCAATTTCATTATGGTCCCCATCATTTCATTCCATAAAGGTTTTGTCATCCTTGAAGCATTTGAAAAAGAATATTTCTTCTCAAAATATTTGCAAATTGCAGCTTTTCTCTCAGCAGAAATTGCACTGTGGAAATGTTTCCAAACGCTAGATGTTGGTCTTAACATTTTACTGGGAGGAGGACAAGAAAAAACAATTTACTGACCAGACTAGAGGTAAACACTATGCTGTGATCATACCGCCTGACCGTCCCGGTTTCCTCTGGACTGTCCAGAGATTTCGAGTAAGTCCCTGTGATCTGGGCTGGAGTACCAGAGCCCAGTGCCAGAACAAGTTGCAGCACTGGGTTGCACTCGGAAGAAGTATACTCAACCGGTGCAATGTGCGCTCTCACACTTCCATTTAATTACACATACTGTAACTAATATGTATGGATTGCATGGGTTGTTATGGACATGTGGTGAAAATGTAATGCCAATAGCACCTTTAGAAATATATTTACCTAGAACAATGCTGATGTGTTCAATAATTATTTTACTTGCTGTACTCCTGATGCTTGAACACGTATCCTAAACCAGACACTGACTGCAGCACCCCCTAACCCCAGTGCTCTGCATTACTCCTGCACTATATACACAATACTATACATTATAAGTTTACATAAATATTTACAGTGTGTGTGTATATATATATATATATATATATATATATATATATATAAAACCAGGCCCCTTAAGCCCCTCCCACTGGCAATACTTTGGCCACAACCACATTTTTGTAGCGGTGCCCTATGCACGCCGCAGCTCACATCCTCCCTCAATTGTCCCTCATTCTGAAGTTCAAAAATTGGGAGGTATGCTGTGATGGTGGAGAACAATAATAGGAGTCATTTAAAGGTTATAAAGATAAACTTGTTTGTCAGACAAATTCACCCTCCTACCTGTCAAGTAAGGCCTGAGAGGACAGAAAATCATTTACTGTAGCTCAACCATCACCCAACTGTAGAAGGTACAAGATGGAGCCCACAAGCAAACTAAACTGGACCTGTTCCCCTCTAGTGCCCCTAAAGGCAGAAATGAATGTTTCTCTTGGCTGAGAACTGCATTGAAAAGTACAGTGTTACTTGAATTGTGTTCCAGGATTTGCTTGCTTGTTTTTCCTAATATTTCAGTTTTTTTTCCAGGCCTCCCCATCTTTACCCCTAAAACAAATCCCTTTAACCCAACCAAACCTTACCCTTAACCAAACCCTTTAACCCAACCCACCCTTACCCCTGACACTAAACACTTTAACCAAACCCAGGCTTATCCCTAACAATGAACCCTTTAACCCAACCTAACCTTACCCCTAACACTAAACCCTTTAACCCATCCTAACCTTACCCCTAGCACTCAACCATTTAACCCAACTTAACCTTACCTGTAACATTGAACCATTTAACCCAACCAAACCTTTCCCCTAACACTGAACCATTTAACCCAACCCAACCTTCCCCCTAACACTGAACCATTTAACCCAACCCAACCTTCCCCCTAACACTGAACCATTTAACTCAACCCAACTTTACCCCAGCCATTATATCATCCTGAGCCATACTCTCACTAGTCCTATCACATTATTATAGTGAGCACTGATATCATATTGAAAGCTATTTAGGCAAAAAAAATAAAAATCTCTGCTGAAATTTTTGTGCTGAATACTGAAAATCCCTCAAAGAATGTCAAATCTCCTTACATAGAAGATTTGGAGGAGAATGGCATTGCCGAGAATCTGGTCCATTTATGAAGCATGCATAATGTTCCTCCTCAGTATCATTGTTGGACAAATCCTCTCATTCCACCATTTGTGCCGTTTAATAAAGCGGATGGGGGCTCTTTGTCCCGCCGCAATAGGACACCTATAGAATTTTATACAGTCTTTGGAGTTCCTGGCTGCGCGGCACTGGATCCTCCTCACAAAGGCTTTTATACTCGCCTGCATTGGCAGCTATTTCACGTTATCCATTGCTATAACTCGCATTCCGGTGGCTTACATCTTTGTGGAATTACGCACTGTTTTCTGTTTGGAGGACGGAATGTCACAATGCTGCAAAGAAGTAAGCTCCAGAACAACAGAGGAATCTGGATGAGCACAAAAGATGCAAAATTACTCAAACCCCCCCCCATCCTTTACATATAGCACTAAGTAGTCATTGGGTTTAACCCCTCCCTGACAGCTATATGCATATATGCAGCAGCACAGAGGTGGTCTTCAACATGAGCTGCCATACATGTGCACACAGCTGTCATCCAAGTCCTGTGCTGGGAGCATGCTCACTTGTGACTTGTGACTACACTATAGCTCCCAGATTGTGGGCTCCCAATCCCATCAGCAGTGTGCCAGCCAATCGCAGTGTTCACATCACCGAGAAGCCCATGCAATGTCTCCAGCTGGTTCCTGCTGAATTCTTTGAATTAGCCTATTTAGCTCCTAAAGGCCATTTTCCATTGACCCCACCTCCACCCCACCCTCCACTCACCCATGCTTGCATTTATTTTTATTTTTAATAAATGTTTCCTGAAGTCTTCAGGCTGCTCACTTGACACTCAAAGTCCCCTTCATTGGAGCAGTCCTCAATAAAAGAGTGTGTGGCACTTACAGTGTAAACGCCACCTTTTGTGCAGGCATCATCCAGAGTCACCATCTACTTCCTGAACTGAGATGCCGGCTCAGAGAGGACACAATCAGGTAAATTCTGTGCAGTTCTTGGTTGTGTTTATAAATGTGTGACACAGATCAGCCCCTGCTGCAGCCTTACCTTGTGACATGCTACAAATTTACAATGCACGTGACCAGTGCAGATGTCCCCTACTTTCTTTTTATCTGCCCGACCATAAGTACTCACCCCCACCCCTTCTCATTACCTTGATCAGCGGTCTCCAAACTTTTTGAGCAAAGGGGCAGTTTACTTGTAGGGGGCCAGACTGTGGCCAGTGGGAACACAAAATGCCTCAACATCAGTGAAAGAAAGTAATGCCCCATCATTGGTATCAGTTGGAGTAGTAGTGCCCCAAGGGCCAGATAAAGACAGGCAAAGGGCCGCATCTGGCCCTGGGGCCACAGTTTGGAGACCCTGACCTAGATTAACAAGACCAGATGTGAAATGGAGTACAAATGGCCATAGCAGCCTTTTTATTACCCAAAACACTTATTCAAATAACATTCTTTACATCAACATCTTAAGCCAAAATAAACAGTCCTCAGGCCTGTTGGTCTATGACGGCAACCCCAACATCCCAAAACATGTTCCACTGCTACACTGCGGGACCTTTACCATGATAAGGCCTCCAGCCGTGAACACCAGCTCAGAGACAACCCCACTACCCGCAGTGCAACCATTACCCTATTCCAGCGAAACCATGTTAACTGGAATCCACTAGAGGGGCACATATCACTGATGAGTTACCCACACTTCCATCTCGTAAGTAATTTTTTACACCGTCACAGACCAATCTACCTCCACCGCCCATAAGGGTGACCCCTTACCTTTAAGTGCCCCTCCATACCCTAAAGGCACTTTAAATCCCATCCTGCAACCCCAGGGACTACAAATCCTTCCCCACCACGGATAGATGGACTCCATCCCCCCTTAGATACATCCTGGTATCAGACTCCAATTCCCTATGGCGAATGACAATGCCCCTATTTCTCATAAAAAATTGGCCCACCACTTTATTGACTTTAATTCGAGTCTTGTTGAGTCTTGTAACCGACCTAGCCATGCGCCAAGTCGTCCGAGCCACTGTGTCGGACCACAAGATCAGCATATCTGGGAAGGCCGTACGGAGCCGCAGGAAATCTAACTTGATGTCCATAATAAGTTCCCTACTGGAACGAATCCCCGGATCATTCCCTCCAACATGGAGCTCTATAATGTCAGGTGACCAGTCAAGGCGCGCAAAACTATGTACCTCCGGCACCACCCTGTTCCACATCATCCCTAGTATGCCTAGCCAGCGAATAAATGCCTCCCTCATGGAAATACCTAGCTGTCTGCCATCCAGCCTAAAATCAGCTCGCCTGGCCCCTCAAAATACGTATGAGTGGCCCAAAATCCAGGATAACCCCAAAACACCATAAATACTCACCCACCAGCAAGAACCAACGCGACCCGTCCTCTATTGTGTACCCCCCCTTCCCCCATGATCGGCTAATCGGCTAACAAATGCGGGCAAATGTAGGTATGAAATCTCCTTGAGTCCCACCTACCAATCCTCCTTACAGATGCCTCATCCAGCCTGCACTGAGTGGCATCCGCGGCTGTCCCGATATGAAAGGCGTGCAAGGCATACTGTTTTTCTTCCAAACCTAGCGCCCAAAGACTCTTCCTGAATATAGCAATGAACTGAAACTTGGACAACAGCGACCCATCCCCGTGTAACAGAAAGGGCCCTGTCATGCCCGGACACACATCCAAAAGTTCCCGTACAACACCCACCAGACAAACACCATGCAACCCGGCAGTTGAAACAGCTGTACCCGTGCGCCCTTGCCTGTCTGGTCCGTCTTTGACCTGCGTAGCAAAACCTGCGCCCTGTCCTCCAAAATCCCATCCTTTGCCAAGATTCCCCCTGGAACCTTCCTAGAAGGACTGACCAGCTCGCTGATCTGAAACGCCCCAAAAAGTGCTAAGGAAAAAGCTGCTGTAAACAAGAATACCTCATATCTGGAAGTACAGATGGTGCCCAATTGCACAAAAATGGCCTGCAAGATAGCACGGGCCGCCTAGCATCCTTGCATGTATGAAACTTGCATCGTTAACAGAACCTCCCTTCGGGAAGGATAGGTGATGGATCAGTCGGAACTTGTTAGGTTCCTTCTTAGGCACCATCCCAAGTGGCAAGACCACTAGGTCTGGCAGCAGCTTCACTGCAAAAGGCCCACCCATGCAACCCAGCACCGCCTCCTTAGCCAATTTTTCAAAAACCACCCCCATGCTGTAACACCGAAAGCAAATTCTGCGCCATAGACGGCACGGCTGCCAAGGAACATGGGATGCGAAAGCCTTCCAAGAATCCCTCCCTCAACAGGTGCGCAGCATCCTGGTCAGGATATCTACTTTGGAAAGGATGCACCCTTACCCCACTCACCAAAATCATTCCCCTTGTTTGCAAAATCTCCGGCACGGCCCTTGCCTTTTTTAAAGTATTGGGACACAACCCAAGCATTCATGTTTAAAACGGCATGATCCCCCCACACTTACATGATCCCTCATTGAATTGCCAGCATATGCCCCATTTTTTATTGGCCGGTTGTCCAGTGGATGCTGCACCACTCCATTTTCCTGAGACCTCCTGCGCCACTCCCGTCTTCTCAGGCACCACTAACCTGAGATGGCACAGACTAGCCCCATCTAACACTGCTCCTCCACCCGGCTAGAACCAAGGCGACACCTGTGGGGACTGTAACCCCATTCCCCCCCGCAAAATGCTGCACGAGATCCTGCAGTCCTCCCAGCATATTGCGCAGCTGTGCATCCGTACCGGAAGTGGCAGGTGTATTACCTGCCCCTTGAGGGCCAGCAGTCGAGCCCCCAGCCTGTGTGGGACCCTGACATCCACCGAATCCCCCCCATCCCTCACAGCCAACCCCAACAGCCGCCGCTCCTGAATCCACTGATGCTGACTGGTTCCCCTACTCTTCCTCCTCAGAGCATGACAGCTCTCCCTCGGACTGCTCTCCTAGAAGCTGCTGCTCCTCCACTCTTAGCCCCCCAGGCATGGATGTCCTGGATGTCGAGGACCCATGCCGGCGTTGGCCCCTCCTCGCAGCACCGGATCTGCCCCCACACAGCTTCTGTGTTGTTGTGCCCTTTCCGTTGCCCCCGGAAACCACCGGCGCCCTCCTGTAGCTTCTACCCCTTCTGCCTCCTACTGGGGGAACTGGCCTGGTGTTGGAGCCGCCGGCCGCATCTGGTGACAGCCCGGCAGCCATGGCTGATCATCTCACTTGCCAGGGACCCCCACCCCCTCTGCAACGTCAGAGGGGGCGGAGTCCGCTGGCTCCCAACAGTGACGCAGAGCAGGCAGGGGCAGAGTTTGAACGTTAACCTGCTGATCCTCCACTAATGTCCGAGAGCCCTGCCTCTCCCTTAGGTAAACTACCAGACCCCTCCTTTTCCTGCTTTTCTCAGCCAATCCTCTCTCCTTCCTGCTTCTACAATTTGAACTTCCATAACCCATTCGTTGCCTCACCTTCTCACTCTGTCATGCCGGCCCTTCACTATTTCCATTACATTTCTATCACTCTGGGCCTCACTTTCTGATCACTGGGGGAGGGGAGACTGTGGAAATGCTGCCTCCTGCCTGCAGTAGGCTGACTGAGTGTAACCTAGTCCCACAGAACAAAAAGCTTTCAGGCAGATACTGTAATTTGTATCCAGATTGGGATTCCTCTCTCATGGTTAACCAGAGTTGGAGTCGGAGCTCTTTTTTTAGTTTGATGCCTTGCAGGCATTTGAAATAACAACTGAAATGTTGAAGTCTCTTCGGTGTAATCCGCACTTTATGATATTTTCCTGACACTGTTGCTGTCACTTTCAGGTTATCACAGCCTCTGACTTCCCCTCCATCACTGTCTCTAACACAATGCTCTCTCCCTCTCTTCTCTCACCCCTCTCCTTGTCTCTCCTCCTCTCTCCTTCACTCTCTCCTCTCTCTGTCTCTCCTCCTCTCCTTGTCTCTCCTTTCCTCTTCTCTCTCTTCCTTCTCCTCTCTCCCTCGCTCTCCTCTTCTCTCTCCTCTCTCTCTCCTCTTCCCTCTTCTTCCCCACTCGCTCCTCTTCTCTACTCTTCTCTACTTCTCTCTCCTCTTCTTTTCCTCTCTCTCCTCTTCCCTTTCTCTCCTCTTTTCCTCTCTCTCCTCTTCCCTTCTTCTCTCTCCTCCTCTCTCCTCTTCTCTCCTTCTCTCTCCTCTTCTCTCCTTCTCTCTCCTCTTCTTTCCCTCTCTCTCCTCTTCTCTCTCTCTCCTCTTCCCTCTCTCTCCTCTTCCCTCTCTCTCCTCTCCTCTTCCCTCTCTCTCCTCTTCTCTCTCTCTCCTCTTCCCTCTCTCTCTCTCCTCTTCCCTCTCTCTCCTCTCCTCTTCCCTCTCTCTCCTCTTCCCTCTCTCTCCTCTTCTTTTCTTCTCTCTCATCTTCTTTCCCCCTCGCTCCTCTTCTCTACTCCTCTCTCCTCTTCTTTCCCTCTCTCTCCTCTTCCCTCTCTCTCTCCTCTTCTCTCCTTCTCTCTCCTCTTCTCTCCTTCTGTCTCCTCTTTTTTCCCCCTCGCTCCTCTTCTCTACTCCTCTCTCCTCTCCTCCTCTCTCTCCTCTTCCCTCTCTATCCTCTTCTTTACCCCTCTCTCCTCTTCTTTCCCCCTCTCTCCTTCTCTCTCCTCTCCCCCCCCCCTCTCTTCTCTTCTTTCCCTCCCTCTCTTCTTCCTCACTCTCTCCTCTTCTTTCGCTCTCTCGTCTCCTTTCCCTCAATCTCTTCTCTCACTCTCCTCTTTCCATCCCTCTCTTCTCTCTCTTTCTTTCCTCTTTCCTCTTCCCTCTTGCTCTCTCCTCTTCTCTCCCTCTCTTCCTATTTCTCCTCTTCTCTCTCCTCTTCTCACTCTTGCTCTCTCTCTATCCTCCTCTCTCCTCTTCTGTCTTACTCTCTCCTCCTCTCCCTGTCTATCCTCTTCTCTCTCTCTCCTCACTTCCTCTTTCTCCTCTTCTCCCTCTCTCACTCTCTCCTCTTCTCTCCCTCTCTCCTCTTCTCACTCTTGCTCTCTCTCTCTATCCTCCTCTCTCTCCTCTTCTCTCTTACTCTCTCCTCTTCTCTCCCTCTCTATCCTCTTCTCTCTCTCCCCTCTTTCTCTTTCTCCTCTTCTCTCTCTCTCGCTCTCTCCTCTTCTCTCACTCCCCTCTTATCTCTCTTCTTGTCTCTCTTGCTTTCTCCTCTTCTCTCTTTTTCACTATCTCCTCCTTTCTCTCCCCCCCCCCCCCCTTCTTTTCTGATCTTGATGTTATTCTTCAGATGAAACACCAATCTGATTCTGAGGACCTGTCAGAGTTCTACATCTGGTGACCCAGATATGACAAGGATGGAAATACACTAATGAAATACACCAAAAAATTAAAGAACCTGTTTACAGAGATACAAGCTCAGTGTCATGCTGATCCAACAGCTTCAATCACTCAGGAGGAGGATGCAGGTCAGGAGCCCTCCCGACTCTGGGGGTCCTTCCACACCATACTGCATATAGACTCCACTGACAGTACAGGTGCAGCAATGTGCATTTGTATGGGGGTTGCATTCTATTTATACACAGTAATGTGTGTTGCAGTGTGAAGGAGGCACATAGAGAACCATTGTGTACATTGTATTCTAGCAGTGACCTGCGGTCATCCAGTGCGGAAAAATGCCGATCACTGGGCATGGTGTGAACGAGCCCGACTCTCATCATCTGTGTGTTGGGAAAGAGTTCATCCCAGAGACAGCCAGGCAGCCGGTATTTTCAGAAGAAGGTCAGCAATGGCAGACTATCTATCTATCTCATATCTATCTATCTCATATCTATCTATCTCATATCTATCTATCTCATATCTATCTCATATCTATCTAATATCTATCTAATATCTATCTAATATCTATCTCATATCTATCTAATATCTATCTAATATCTATCTATCTAATATCTATCTCATATCTATCTATCTATCTCATATCTATCTATCTATCTCATATCTATCTATCTATCTATCTATCTCATATCTATCTATCTATCTATCTATCTATCTCATATCTATCTATCTATCTATCTATCTATCTCATATCTATCTAATATCTATCTATCTATCTCATATCTATCTAATATCTATCTATCTCATATCTATCTCATATCTATCTATCTATCTCATATCTATCTCATATCTATCTAATATCTATCTCATATCTATCTAATATCTATCTATCTATCTCATATCTATCTAATATCTATCTATCTCATATCTATCTAATATCTATCTATCTCATATCTATCTCATATCTATCTATCTATCTCATATCTATCTATCTATCTCATATCTATCTATCTATCTCATATCTATCTATCTATCTATCTATCTCATATCTATCTATCTATCTATCTATCTATCTCATATCTATCTATCTATCTATCTATCTATCTCATATCTATCTAATATCTATCTATCTATCTCATATCTATCTAATATCTATCTATCTCATATCTATCTCATATCTATCTATCTATCTCATATCTATCTCATATCTATCTAATATCTATCTCATATCTATCTAATATCTATCTATCTATCTCATATCTATCTAATATCTATCTATCTCATATCTATCTAATATCTATCTATCTCATATCTATCTCATATCTATCTATCTATCTCATATCTATCTATCTATCTCATATCTATCTATCTATCTCATATCTATCTATCTATCTCATATCTATCTATCTATCTATCTATCTATCTATCTATCTATCTATCTATCTATCTATCTATCTATCTATCTATCTATCTATCTATCTATCTATCTATCTATCTATCTATCTATCTATCTATCTATCTATCTATCTATCTATCTATCTATCTATCTATCTATCTATCTATCTATCTATCTATCTATCTATCTATCTATCTATCTATCTATCTATCTATAGATAGATAGATAGATAGATAGATAGATAGATAGATATAGCTTGGTAAAAGCAGAGTGAATGATGTAGCGCAATATTCTTTTATATGAACAAGTGCTGCAAATAGTAAAATGCATACTTACATTAAGAGGTGCTAATATGCTAACACCAACATGTACAGCATATCACAGGGACAAAAACATTGATCCTCCACATCTCAGCGTATGTTCTACCACAAAAAAAACAGAACCAACCATTCTGGAAATGACAGCAGTAAAGGCGATCTATCTATCTATCTATCTATCTATCTATCTTGAAATGTTATAATTTTTTCCTCTAGATATTTTCATGCAGATTTCAGATCAGATCTGGTCTTGAAAACATGAAGCTGAAAAGCAGATTTTTGTCTGGGGGGTAATTTGGCCCAAATATTAAGACATCTGCGGCCCTCGTATCAGACAGTCTGTGAACGCCGATTATTCAGTACAGAAAGCTGCTGTGTTTATTTCCGGAGATGTATGGAAGAAGAGCTCTTATCAGGTACAAATTGCCTGTAAATTTTCATATCCACGTGGCATTCATTCATTCCCCATCATGAGCTACAAAGATGCATGTACTGTAGGTTACATAACAGTTCACTGTAGATACATACCTGGCTTGCAGTTTGGTAGGTCATTGTGTATCAGTGTCGATACTAAGCATTTGCACGACTATTGATACTCGTGCAAATGCTCTGATACTTTCAGGCTCGGTTCTTTCAGCCGTCAGCGGGATTCCCCCACTGACAGCTGAAATGTAAAAACCCCCCCAAAAAATGCAATTTACTGGTTGTTAAAGCGGAGTTCCACCCAAAAATGTAACTTCCACTTTTCAGAATCCTCACCCCCTCCCCCCAGTGTCACATTTGGCACCTTTCAGGGGGGAGGGGGGGAGCAGATACCTACCTGTCTAATACAGGTATTTTGCTACCACTTCTGGGCATAGATAGCCGAGCCACCCGCAGGTATCTACGCCACTTCTGGCGCCTTCTCCGCCCCCCCCCCCCACTGTCTTCTGGGAGATGCAGGTCCCAGAAGACACCAGGGACCAGAGGGCTCACACATGCGCAGTAGGGAACCAGGAAGTGAAGCCGCAAGATGACGGCGCCTCCACCGAGAGCCGAGGGATGGGTCTGCTTCGGGTGCCGACATTGCGGGCACCATGGACAGGTGAGTGTCCTTATTTTAAAAGCCAACAGCTGCAGTATTTGTAGCTGCTGACTTTTAAAAACAAAATTAGGCGGAACTCCGCTTTAAGGAGTGTGCCACCACGTCCTTAACAATGGATGACTCTTTCAGCTGTCATTGGGGTTCCCCTGTTGAAAGCAGAAGTGTAGAAAAAGTCCCTGCAATTGCAGCCATCAACAAAAAAGCCACCATCCCTTTCACGATTTGCGGGTCCCTTGTCTATGTATGCAAACTCCTATCAGGACACAGGTCCCCACCCTCTCTCCTACACTTTGTGGGTCCCTTGTCTACCCATGCAAACATCTATCAGGGCTCAGGTAACCAACCTCCCTCCCACAGTTTATGGGTCCTATGCTTTCCCATGCAAACTACTATCATGGCACGGGGCGTGGCCTGGCGCGCGGCGGACATGGCAGCTTGATTGAAGAGCTCCGGAGAGACCTCGGCCCTATAACCGCCCCTTCCGCACACACTTAACCGCTGATAATGAGCAAGCTCGGTGGCCGAACACCGGGCACCAGATCCCGACGGACATCGGAGGCATTCCGGGGCTGAAATATCTCGAAAATCTTTCGCAGTCAGCCCCGAACGCAGCCGGAGACAAACGGATCCAAGATGGCGCCGACGCGTTTATCGGAGGATTTCAGCGAGGACTCGCAATCGGCACCCGAAGACAATGGTAGGGGACCTACGCACCCTAACCTCCCACTAACCTATGCGGACATGGCCACTATAGCGGCAGACATAAAATCCTCCTTTTCCACGGCTATCACGGATTTGAAATCCAGCCTGGTGGTTCTGAATGACCGCATGGTGGCTGCAGAGGCGGCGGGGAAACTGAGGGAGAAGGCTATCCTCCGGTTGGACAAGGTAACCCTCACACACTCAAATCAATTTATTGATATGAATAGACACCTCGAGGACCTCGACAATCGGGGTAGAAGGTGCAACATCAGAGTGAGGGGGATCCCTGAAACAGTGGAGACCGATCAGATTGTACCAGCACTGCGGAGAGTTTTCAACAGCTTATTGGACAGACCGGAGGACACAGACATAGAATTTGTTAGAGCGCACAGAGCTCTGAGGGCCAGAGGTCCTGATAATATGCCCCCACGTGATGTCATCTGCTGTCTGCAAAGCTTTTCCCTGAAAGAGGAGATTATGCAGAAGGCGCGCAGGAATGAACAGATCGTATTTAATGGGGAAACCATAATGCTGTTCCAGGATCTTTCTCAGATCACACTAAAAAAGCGTAGGGCGCTGCGCCCTCTGCTGGACAAGCTCCGTGCCAAGGAGATGAGGTACACCTGGCGCTTCCCGTTTGCGCTGCTAGTGAACCACAATGGCAGACAGTTCACCTTGCGCTCTCCAGAGGATTTACCAGAGTTTTGCCATGCACAACACTTGGGTCCTGTAGAACTCCCAGAGTGGTATCAGGAGTTTCGCCTGCCTCCTCCCGAAAGGAGCCCCCCGGAATCACTGTCGTCTTCCCCAGAGAAGAGACTGCCCAAGAAATCAATACCCAATCACCACGGAGGACCGGCTGTTGGCACACCGAACAGCGGCAGAGCGCACAACTCCAGTGCGGGATGTCACATACTGAGTTTACCTGGATTAGCTTGCACCGACTACCGAGACCACCTTTACTTAATGTTTTGCTCTCCTGAGTCTCCAGGATTTTTTAGACATTAAGCAATGGGGATCATTCCCCCCCCCTTTTTTTTTTTTCCCCCAGCCCCTTCCCTTCCCTTCTCACCACTGTCCCTATCCTTCACGCTTATATGTCCCTCCCACCCCTATCCCTCCCCTTCTCCATGTATCACAAACGTGAACTGAGATTTGGAATAGGCGAGACTCACTGAAAAGACTTTGAGTGTATATTCACTGAGAATAAGTGAGACCTTCTTCAGTGGGAGAGGCTTGTTAGTAGTTATATAATGGTAGTTGGTCTTGGATACCACAGTATGGTTTACTAGTTGCTAGATAATCATCTTCCTTCTTTTTGGGGTTTTTTTCTTTTTTTTTAAGTTTACTATTTGTTTAAATATTTAAAGTTTAGCTCCGTGGTGAAATCTGGCAAGCCAGTTGGAGACTGGATCTTATAGGCTGTTTGATAATGTTCGGCCACTCAGCTAACAGAAGGCTGTAGTGCGGAGGGGCTATTTTAAGCACATTCTAACAACAAGTGAGGTATGGCCGAGGTTCTCCACCCTTTCATGCCAGGTGTTTTCCTTTGTTTTCTTTGTATCACCGGCCTGACAGGTGTGAAGTTTGGCGGTTGGTTCAGCCGCTCGCCTCCCTTAGCCCTCTACAGTGGGGCAGGCGGGGTCGACTGGATCCTGTCGGTCCCACAACAGAAAACCTCTTAACAGTATATTTACAGTATAGGTTGAGTACTGATAACTTCTCTTTACCCTTTTTTTTTTCTTATTTTTCTTTCCAGTTCTTCTTTCCCTCTCCTACTCTCTCTACATAGGACTCTCCTTTCAATTCCAGTGGCTGCAGGCAGTGTTCCATGGTCAGGGTTATGAACATTGGCACCTTCCTATTGTTTAATACACTCTGCGTTGTTTTTGTACACAGGTCTTATTTTTTTGGGTCTCCGGATCTTCACAATATGGCCTACTCCGCACTGGGACGTAACCCCATGGTGATCTCTCAGAATGTGCAGGGCCTGAATGTCCCGGAGAAGAGGTCATCTCTTTTACAGGAACTTAAGAAAGGTAGGCCACACTTCGCCTTTTTACAAGAGACTCACTTTCGGACAAATAACATACCCAGACTTACCGACTCTTTCTTTGTTGAGGCCCACCATGCCACGAACGCTCAAGCAAAAACGAAAGGCGTGTCAATTCTTATCAGTAAAGAAGCACCCTTCACACTGCTAGAGAAAGTGGCGGACACTGAGGGCAGATTACTTTTTCTTAAGGGCCAGTATAAGGGAAACCCTATTACATTGGCCAATGTTTATTTCCCCAATAAGCTCCACTTATCCTTCTGTAGGAAAATAGTCAGGGAACTGGAAGGGTTTTGCACAGGATGTACAATCCTGGGGGGTGATTTTAATCTCCCTCTTAACCCCCTGATGGATACCTCTACGGGCAAATCTCACATAACCTATAAAATTCTGAAACAGATAAAGGGACTCCTACATTCCTTACATCTGATGGACTCATGGTGTGTCCTCCATCCAGAAGGCAGGGATTACACATTTTATTCCGCTCCGTATGCTAAATATTCCAGAATTGACTACCTATTTGTCTCACGTAGGGACATACACCTACTGACCGGAGCAGAAATAGGAATCCAAGGTTTTTCTGATCACTCCCCAATATCTCTTGCACTCAGACAACAATACACAAAAAAACCCTCTACATGGAGGCTGAACTCATCCCTCCTGACAGACCCAAAGTTTCTACCCGAAATATCCTCTCAACTGCAGGAGTTCTTCACACTTAACTCTACGCAGGATATGGACCCTTTGGTGGTGTGGGAGGCCCACAAATCCACTCTTAGGGGGGTTCTGATGAAAATGGGCTCTCAACGCAAGAGGAACAGGGAAAATGAAATAACCAATATAGCGAACAAAATCTCGAATCTTGAAACCTTGCACAAGCAATCTTTATCTGCACAGACGGCAACAGACCTTTTAACAGCCAGGAAACTCCTACAACAGACTTTAGATGCCACGTCGAAGAGGTTCTTATTTTTTCGTCGGAAAATCTATTATGAGCACGGGGACAAAACGGGCAAGTTTCTGGCGAGAGCGTTGAAAGGCCCTCGCTATCGAAATAGCATATCGGGCATAACCAATCAGAAGGGCAAACTTGACATCTCGGATGAGCAGATAGCTAGACATTTCCAGACATATTATTCCAGACTATATAATCTGCCGCCCCAACATAGACCTAATGACTTGAAGGGGTCCAGGTTCCAAGCTATACAGGACTATCTAACCAAATCCAAATTACCTCAGCTATCCACAGAGGACTCTGAACTTTTGGAGGGCCCGGTTGATGTGGCTGAGGTTCAAGGGGCGATAAGGGACTAGACATCAGGGAAGAGCCCTGGCCCTGATGGTTATACTTCTATATACTATAAAACTTTTATTGACACCCTGTCAAATCAACTAACAAAAGCACTGAACTCCTTCTCAGCCCCCAGAGAAATACCTCCAACGTTTCTGGAGGCACACATCACTGTCCTGCCCAAACCAAACAAAGACCCGACCCTATGTGCTAATTATAGACCAATTTCCCTATTGAACCTGGATGTCAAAATTATGGCTAAAATTATGGCGAATAGAATGAAACCCCTACTTCATACTGTAATTGGACCAGAACAGGCCGGATTTATGCCGGAAAGGGAGGCTAAAGACAACATGACAAAGTCACTCAATCTCATCCAGGCGGCCCACGAGCGAAAAATCGAGGGCCTTCTCCTTTCTATGGATGCGGAGAAGGCCTTCGATAGAGTAGCCTGGGATTTCATGCTGGCAACCTGCAAATTTATTGGCCTGGGCCCACAAATGATGACATGGATTTCTGCCTTATATAAAAATCATACTGCAAAACTACGCATTAACAGCTCTTTATCAGAAACAGTCCATATTTCCAATGGAACGAGGCAGGGTTGTCCCTTATCGCCCATCCTATTTATTATCTCACTGGAACCCTTTATTAGATTACTGAAGATGACGGACGATCTATTATTTTTCTTAACAAAGCCACACATTTCAATTCCAAACCTTCTACAGGAGTTCTCAGTTTACGGTTATCTATCTAATTTAAAAATCAATCTCACCAAGTCTGAAGCCCTAAACATTAGTATCCCAAACCACTCATTGAGGCTGCTGCGGAATAATAGTCCCTTTAGATGGGAGACCGAGGCACTCCAATACTTGGGCGTATGGTTGACTCCCACGCTTCCCCAAGTATTTGACTACTATCAGGGCACAGCTCCAACCCTCCCTCCCAAACTTTTTGGATCCCTTGCCTACCCATGCAAATTCCTATCAGGCACAGGGCCCTACCTTCTCTCTTAAACTTTTTTGGATCCCTTGCCTACCCATGCAAACTCCTGTCAGGACACAAGTCCCAACCCTCCCTCCCAAACGTTGTTGGTCCCTTGCCTTACCATGCAAACTCCTATCAGGGCACAGGTCCCCATCCTCTCGGTCAAACTTTGTGGGTCCCTTGTCTAGCCATGTAAACTCCTATCAGGGCACAGGTCCAAACCCTCCCTCCCAAACTTTGTGGGTCCCCTTGTCTTACCATGCAAACTCCTATCAGGGCACAGGTCCCCATCCTCTCTGTCAAACTTTGCGGGTCCCTTGTCTAGCCATGTAAACTCCTATCAGGGCACAGGTCCAAAGCCTCCCTCCCAAACTTTGTGGGTCCCTTGCCTTACCATGCAAACTCCTATCAGGGCACAGGTCCCCATCCTCTCGGTCAAACGTTGTTGGTCTCTTGTGTAGCCATGTAAACTCCAATCGGTGTAAAAGGTACCCACCCTCTCTCCCAAGCTTTGTGGGTCCCTTGCCTTCCCATGCTAACTCTTATCAGGGCACAGGTCCCAACCCTTCCTCCCACACTTTTGGGTCCCATCTCCAGCCATTCAAACTTCTATCAGAGCTCAGGTCACCACCCTCCCTCCAACACTTTGTGGGTCCCCTGCCTTCTCATGCAAACACCTATCAGGGCAAATGTGACTACCCTCCCTCCCACACTTTTGAGTCCTGTCTTCAGCCATGCAAACGCCTATCAGAGGGTATAGGTACCTACCCTCCCACACTGACCGAGTTAGCCTAAAATGCAATACTTTTGCTGCTGCATGCCTATGGTTACACATCCGTATCACAATGTAACTGTCCTTATATCAACAATACTAAAAAAGGATCAATGAGTGGGGGCATCTATGAGGCCATGGGCTGTGCCATCATTATATAATGTAATTGCCCATTAGCCCATTTTTTATTTTACCCACGGTTCCACATTCACTTTTAGCAGGTGCACTGAAGTGGGATTTATCAGCATCTACATTAGAAAAGCAAACAAGTCTGCTGAAACATATTTCATTTATTTAATTGAGCTGTCGGGGGGATTGTTTTATCCTCCAAAAGAAAATAGTGTTGCGCCTTAAGGAAAGAGTATGCGCCTTAAATCCTTGCCACCCCCCACTCTTTATAAATAAAAAAAATCTACTTTTTACCATATGAAAATATAAAAAATTCAGATATTTATTCAGTACATAAAGACAAAAACATGAAAGCAAATTAGTGGAAACATAAAAACAGCTTTAGTGTTTCTGGCCCTCTCCATCCCGGGGTAGGAGTATATAGCCTTGGGTTTAACACAAACATATTTAGAATTCTGAAACTCTATTAACCTCTCTTCCCGCGGCTGGGCAGCTGGTGTATTAATCTAAAAACTTTTCCTGGCAAATTACTTTTCTCAATATGTCTCCGGAGGGGTCCACCGCAGCAAACCTGGCCCCATACTATAGTCTACGGGACCCATAACAGTTTGCTATATGAATCTGTCCTAAAGTTTTGATTGCATTGGTTTGGTTTCATTTTTTTAAGTATATTGTAAATCCGAACCTTTTTTTTTTTTTTTTGGACAGTGTAGGCCAGCCTTTCTCAACCTTTTCAACAAAGAGGAACCTTTCAAATAGTTCTCCAGTCTCGGGGAACCCCCAGCTAAAAATTAGAAACCTACAACTCATGATACATTAGTGTGATGGTCAGTAGGAAGAATGGTCCTTACACTTGTGATCATTGGGAAGAATTACCCCCTTACAGATAGATAGAAAATATCAATGGTGTCGGTGGGAACTTATCCGAGAGGCAGAAATGGTCCAATGCTGAAGGAACCCCTAGCAACCTCTGGAGGAACCACAGAACGTTGGTTGAGAATCACTGGTGTAGGCAATGGTTTGGACCTTTCAATTTTTTATTTCTGCCTGTGTTCCTTTTAGCCCTTGTACACACGGTCGGAGAATCCGTCGGAATGTGTCCTATAGGACCGTGTCGTCGGATAATCCGACTGTGTGTGGTATGCATCGGACTGATTCCGTCGGAATATCTGTCGGACCCAATTTTCCAACATGTTGGAAATATTTCCCGACCAACTGGTTCGATCGGACATACTCCGATCATGTGTACAGAATTTTGATCGGACCAAGTGCCATGCATGCTCAGATCAAATTCCTACATCAAAGCTATTGGCTACTAGCCTGAATGTAGTCCCATCGTAACGAAATTACGTCATCACGTTCTGAATGATCGGATTTTTCGACAACTTAGTCCGACCGTGTGTATGCAACAGTTTCGGACAAGATCTGACAGACAAAATCCGACGGATTTGGTTGTCGAAATCTCCGACCGTGTGTACAGGGCTTTAGAGAGATTACCCTTTACTTGCCATTCCAGACACACAACAGGAAATAAGAGAACATCACTCCAAAGTGAGAGGAAATCCCCACTTACATGGTTGTCACTGGAACAGATGTCCCCATTGGAAGATTATCTTTTCTATTGTATTCCTGCTCTGGTGACAACTTTAAAAGTTTGGATTTCCCTATCACTTTCTGTCCACGTGACACTGCTAACCTGGACAATTAAATACTATAAAAGAAAAGGTTTGGGACTTTATATGAAGCATGTGGTTGCAAGTAGGTAAATAAGTAAATTGATATACAAATTAATATTTATTGATTCATATACATGTTTGTATATTTCATTGTATATCAGAATCCAAAAAAAGTTTTACATAATAATACATCATCCAATAAAATTCATGTATATACATAACTATATTGCAAAGTTATACCTATATGACCTATAGCCTCTCTAATCTCTGTCATTGATAGTAAAAGTAACAGTAGCATATTGCGAGAAATTCATATAAAATCCTGTAAAAACATATTCTATAATCAATTCCATACATTTTTTTATCTGTACATGATTGGTATAAAACAGCATCTGGTAGCTCAACGCGTTTCGTGGCTTAGAGATACTCTTCAGGAGAAAGCACGTGGTATATATCTATAGTAAGAAATATGAATTCCTCAATGATCTAACATAATAAGGCAATAACAACAAGGACCCCCTATAACATGTTACTTACAAAGCATTTGTGTGTTGATGGTATGGTACTGGGGCTTACGAGCCACCCGGGGACATTAATTCCGGGAACTGTGGCGGCGTGCTCAGCGACGAACGCCCACACAAAGCATCCAAAGTGGATATGTGTCCATAAGTGTAATCCTGGTACGTGATAAGGAAAATAAATAAACCAACCACGTGGGACCTCTGTGAAAATTTAATAATATAGATACAAATCCATAGATCCATAGATACAAAGTGGCCCATACTCATGTTAGACTAAAATAGGTATGCAGCTAGTGGCAAGGTAAAGTGTAACAAATGTCTGAGAAGTACAACCTGCAAATAACTTTGTTAGATTTCCTCAGGAGTTGCAGCCCATCAATTTATAAATACCATGAAAACACCCACCAAGAAAATAGAAATTTAAATGTACGTGACTCAGACCCAAGTAACAGAAGTGGACTCAAGGCTCAAGGGAAAGCCATCCTTCACCACAAGGATGTCCAAATTCAGAAACCCCCAGTCCCTCTCACTTTGGGGACCTTCTACTATTCCCGCTTGTACCGTCTGCTATTCCAACTGCATTGTTCCACTTCTCTCTTTTAGAAATTTACCCTCCATAGGATTCAACGTGTTCAGAAGTGAGCACACTTAGGGAAGAACCTTTTTTTACCACAAGGATGTCCAAACTCTACAACAACCAGTTCCTTCTACATCAGGGTCCTTCTGCTATTTCTGGGGACCATCTGCTACTCTCACTTGTATAGCAAATATCTCGGAAGTAGAACCCACAAAAAAAGTTTGTTACATTTCCTCAGGGGTACCGACCCTAGTTTGTAAATACTGTGCAAACAACCACCAAGAAAGGGGGGCTTTAAATATATATGCGACTCAATAAGTCCTGGCGCTCAAGTAATGGAAGTGGGTCCACTGAGGTAAGAACCACCGTTCACCACAAAGATGTCCAAACTCTACTACCTCCAGGCCCTCTCACATTGGGGGACTTCTGCTATTCCAGGGGACTTTCTGCTATTCTCACGTGTACCTTCTGCTATTACCCAAGGCAATGTCCCTCTACAACCCCCAGTCCCTTCCACACTGGGGACCTTCTGCCATTCCTGGGAACCTACATGGGATTCAACTCTCCACGACTCAGTAAAACCTGGTGCCCAAGTAGTGGGAGAACCTTCTGCTATTCCCATGGGACTTTTTGATGATTCCACTTGTACCTTCTGCTATTTCTAAGGCAGTGCCCCACTTATTGCCCTACTTCTCCCTTTTGCAAATTTTCCTTTCATGGGTTTCAACTATTTATAAGTTCTGGCGCCCAAGTAATGGAGTTCACTACCTGGACATCCAAACTCTACAACCTCCAGTTCCTCCCACATTTGGGGCCTTCTGCTATGACTGGGGACCTCCATGGGATTCAACCTTCCATGACTCAGCAGGTCCTGGTGCCCAAGTAATGGAAGTGGGAACACTCAGGGAAGAATCACCCATCACCACAAGGATGTCAAAAGTCTACAGCCCCTAGTCCCTCCAATACTGGGGACCTTCTGCTATTCTCACTTGTATAACAAATGTCTCAGGCCCTCCCCCATGTCGAGAACCTTCTGCTATTCCCATGGGACTTTCTGCTAATCCCACTTGTACCTTCTGCTATTCCTTGAGCATTGTCCCACTTATTGTCCTACCTCTCTCTTTTGCAAATATTTCCTTCCATGGGCTTCAACTGTTTATGACTCAGTAAGTTCTGGTACCCAAGTAACAGAAGTGGGCCACCCTTCATTACAAGGACATCCAAACTCTAAGACCCCCAGTCCCTCCCACATTGGAGACCTCCATGGGATTCAACTTTCCATGACTCAGTAAGTCCCTGTGCCCAAGTAATGGGAGTGGGCCCATTTCGGGAAGAATCACCCTTCACCACAAGGATGTCCAAACTCTGCAACCCCCAGGCCCTCCTACATTGAGAACCTTCTGCTATTCCCATGGGACTTTCTGCTATTCCCACTTGTACTTTCTGTTATTCCCACTGTTATTCCCATAACAAGCCCAGGGCATAAAAAAGAGAGGGCCTGGGCCTAAAAGGGAACTAATATCCCCTTACAAGTCTCACCCCGACCAAAGGTGCAGGTGGGTGGAACTGGGAACTTTGGTCAGATAGCTTAAGGAGCTTGGCTGACCGTATAATGATCAGAGCTGAAACAGTGGCAAAGATTATCCTTTTTTTGGCTTCTGAATGTATTCCCAACTTCAAAGGAATGTCCTACTGCAAGAAAAATAAAAGACAGAACACATAGGAAGACCTGAAAAAGCAAGGTACATAATTAGTAAAAGTTGCAGGATAACCGTCCACAAACAAAGTAATTAAAGTCGCTCGAGGATGAACGCACTCTTCCAGAACAGTATATAACCTCAAAGGGCGGCCGCTGAGAGTGTTTCATCAATTTCCTCCATCTTTGCCGCTCCTCGCCTAATAAATAAAAAATCTTTCGTTTCGGAGGCTCGGCGTGAAGTAGATCACGCAGCGCCTGTCCTGTGTTTCAAGGTGCGGCACGCTGAGATTTATTCCTTTTTTCCAAAAAATATGCAGCGTTCCAAATAAACTCCTAAAAAAAGGTTTTCTTCCCTTTATTCTACAATGTAATAAAGGCAGCCACTGTGCAAATAACCCGTTTACATATTTATCAGCAAATCGAATGTGGCTCCCTGCGCAAACACGTCTTCAGGGGGAGCGGAGAACGTCCTTTCGCTGTTGTTACTTGTAACGCAGATAAATATTTTCACTCCCGCGTCTTTTATTTGGTGGGGGTGGGGGGGGGCGCCGGACACGCGTGGAGGATGAGGGAAGAGGAGATGTCTGTGAATTCCTAATCACTGGTGCAAGTGAAGGACAGAAGAGAAGACACTTGAGAGACTGGAGGGATCGCAGCACAGTAGACGCCAGGGGCCCGTTTCCATTTCTCTGGTGCATTAAAGTGATTGTGGACGATTACTTTGTAAAGCAACCCATTTGGTTTAAAATAGAAATGAAAGGCAAAACATTTTTCTATAGATATAAAACATTATAAATACATTTTTTCGCTTTTTTATAAGTGATCACATTCCCTCTGTTCTCAGCTGCATATGAGCTGGGGAAGGAGAAGCAGCACACTAAGCTTCCCAGTGAATGACTGTGCAGCAAGGGCGTGTCAGGATATGTGGCTGTTTTACCATTAATTTGTATGAGAAAGTCCCCTGTTCTCTTTGTTTTTCTTCCTTTCAGTACAATCCCTGTTTTTTTGCAGCTAGTTCCCTTGCTTTTTTATTAAAAATTGCACTAGGCAGGAGAGCACAGTGTGGTCAGTTCTCTAGCTGTGCTGAGAACTCAGCCTGCTCTCCTCCAATGATCAGACTTGTCCTGACCCCCACCCCTCCTCCCCACTGCACAGCCATTCACTGGGAAGCATAGTGCGCTGTAGGGTTGCCACCTGTTCGGGATTCACCTGGACAGTTCGGGTTTTGAATCATGCGTTTGGGTTTCAGTCCACCTGAAACCCGGACACAATATTCAGACAGGAATGTGGCTTAGAACAGGGCCCCATAGGAGGCCCTGTTCTAAGGGCCTCCTATGGGGCACTATGCAAGCCACATTGCTATTCTCTTTGGAGTGCCCAAAGGTGTCCCAGGCCTGTTACAATCCTATAGATCAGGGGTCTCCAAACATTCTAAAGAAAGGGCCAGTTTACTGTCCTTCAGACTTTAGGGTGGCCAGACTGTGCCCAGTGTGAGTAAACCATGTTCGATCTTTGGTATTAGGGGGAGAAACAGTTGGTGTCCATGGCAGGAAATGTGCCCAATTTTTGTTCTCGTTAGAAGAAATGATGCCCAATCGATGTCAGTGGAAGGAATAGTGCCCATTGTGGGTGTCAATGGTAGGAATAATGACTCAAGGATCCGATAAAGGCACGCAAAGGGCCACAGTTTGGAGACTACGGTTATAGTGTATAAAATATATATTTTTGCTAAAGCGTTCGGGTTTGGCTTGAAGAAAAAGTGGCAACCCTAGTGCGCTGCTGCTTTTCCTCCTCCCCCAGCTCTTATGCAGTGAGTATATATATGAAATAGCTCAACTTTAGTGGGGAATTGGAGACACTGCCCACATCCCTAATAATGCATAGAAAAAACAAGACAGAAAACCTCTGGCGGGACTTTGAAAGGAAGGGTTGCAATTGTGACCCCTGCAACCCCTTATGCTACACCCATGACTTTAAGGCTCAGAAACTGATCCCCCCTCTTTCTTCAGGGGTGATCTCCTCTCTGCCTCTGCTTGTCCTATTGGATGTTGCACTCCTGACAGCAAGCTATAAGTAAGCATTTTCTACATACCAACAATATATTGCTATTGGGGTGAATATATATTCCTATCTGGGTTCGGAGATAAAACATTTTATATCTATATATTCCTTAATTATAGATCATTTGATCTGCCAACATATTATCTACCGGCTTAAGGCATAGTGACCTCCCTCCCCCCACTGCGAACCCCATCAGTCCAGTGTATTAACCACATCTAAGTGAGGTAGGTTAAACTACGAATATTCTTTTAAATGTATTATATGTGGGATCTGTTTGTGATTAAATTCATATGCTCTGATTTTCATGTACATATGAATTTTTTTCCCCCCACACAGGCCGAGTGTAGTTTCTTATTCTATTTATGTTCTTTATAGGATCATCTAGATTTGGGCTTTACCTTTGCTACGGACGGTTAGACCGTGGGTCAGACCTGTCCCTTCTCCTCTGGCGCCCCCCTTTGATTTCCATTGTTTTCTGGCCTTCCCTGGCCCCGTCTTCTGGGTCATCGCTGGGTTCGGATTTTATCATTGTAGGTTGTTGTTAACCTTCAACCTCGTTCAAGATATCTGCTTTCACATTTCTGGTTAGTAGACATGGTTCATAAAACTATAATCAGGTGCCTGGCTGTTTAACTGAGGAATTAATTGAGAAATGTAAGGATCTGTCTGTATATATATATATATATATATATATATATATATATATATATATATATATATATATATATATATATATATATATTTTGTATTTATTGTATTTTTTGATTTGTAGATATCATAAACCTTTACGCCAGTTACTCGTGATGAAGAGGAATGACGCACAACCTTGAAACGCGTAGAGTTTCCTCCTGTATATTTATACAAGAGTGAAGTTAAATGTCGTTTTCTATGATTTCATGTGAACATATCATTGAACTCAGATATTTGTGATATCAATGTCATGGTTATGCAATAGAGTTCATCTGCTTACCTGTCTCCATGTGTTCATCTCTAGAGACCAGCCGACCCTCACCTGACTGCCTTTGTAATCCATCCTCTGGCATGGCTCCGCCCTAGCTCCTATCAGACAACTCTATATTAACCTGTGCACTGCAGGCCAATCCTGCTGATCAACCTTTGTGTGTAAGCTTCCTGTTACCTGCCGTGTGCTCTGCTGTTATTCCGTTACCGACTTTGGCGTGTCCTTGACTATCCCTGTTTGCCTGTGATCCTGACCTTTTGGCGTGTCCCCGACTATTCCTGTCTGCTTGTGGCCCCGACCTTGGCTTTGTCCCTCGCCATCCCTATCCTCCTGTTGCCTACTGTGGGTGTGAGCTGGGGGACCCTGGGGGTCGTGACCTGGAGCCAGTTTCAGCCAAGTCCATCCTCACCACTCGAGGCTCTGGTGAACACCTGCTGGCTCTTAGACTCCGCGCCCCAGGGAATCTTACGCTCTAACCCCGGTGGGATCCATCTTGGTGTTCTGGCGGCCCTGCCTTCCTATCACCTTGGCCCCCGTGTGCAGCAGTCAGCCGTAGGGTCCACAACCTTGCGGTGCACTCCTAAAATGAGAATCGTGATTTTTTTTCTTAGAAGATAGATCACGATTCTCTCACAATCCTCGCGGCGTAACATCATCTTTCACATTAAAACCCAAAAAATTGCGCTATCTTTACTGTTTCTTTTTTTTTTTTTTTCATTGAAATGTATTTTTTCCCCAAAAATTGCATTTGCAAGACCACTAGGCAAATACAGTGTGACATAAAATATTGCAGCAACTGACATTTAATTCCCTAGGGTCTCTGCTAAAATATATATAACGTTTGGGGGTTCCAAGTAATTTTCTAGCAAAAAATATTGATTTTAACTTAAGAAACAAGTGTCAGAAAAAGATTCAGACTTTAATACGTGCACACAATCCGATTATCGGACGAATGATCGTCCTTTTTTTTTGTTTGTTTTTGTGCATGCTAATCTCACGTCAAATCTGATGAGTTTACTAAAGTCATGAAAATTCTCGTACGACAGAATAAAAATTCGGAAGTGACGTCATATGTTGTAATGCATTTCCAAATGACAGCTGTACTGCTTAAACGAAAATTGTACAATCTGTACAACTCATGGGGCCCCCGGACAATAGAAGATTATGGGGCCCCCGGACAATAGAAGATTATGGGGCCCCCGAGCAGTAGGAGAAGATTATGGGGCCCCCGGGCAATAGGAGATTATTGAGCCCCCAGGCAATAGATTAGGGGCCACACAGTATACACACACATACAGTATACACACTCAGACACATAATATACCCACACAGTATACACACACAGAATACACACACACACACTGAAAAGGTACTGGAAAGGCGGGGCAGCTATAATCTATTGATTTTTTTAAAAAACACAGATTTTTACATACTGTCCCTGGTTTTATTGAGGCTGGCAACCTTATGGTCAGTCCGCCCCTTTCTGACATTGTACGAAAAACATTTCCGTGCATGTCCGATAGAATAATATTGGATGAACTGTACTGATCGGCTCTCAAAATCTCTGTAGTAACGATCTGATTTTCGTCCGATCGATTTGAATGCAGCATTTTTCGTACGATTTTCAAATCATGTGTACGGGGCTTAAGTGGTTAAACTTCCTGCATTTATACGATGTTTAAAAACTTGGCAGACTGCCTGGATTTTTTTCTTTACACACAGAAGTTTCCCTTTGATCTAAGCAGGAAGAGTTATGCCGCGTACACACGGTCGAACTGTTTGACGTACTTAGTCCGTTGAAACACATTTCAGCGGACAATCCACTCGTGTGTGGGCTTCAGCGGACTTTTTCAGCGTGCAGTCGGGAGTACTAAGAATTTCGGTTTTTCCAAAAATCTTTCCGTCGTACTTTGGTTTCAGCGGACAATACGGTCGTCAGTATGCTAGTCCGACGGACTAAGAATGGCGCATGCCCAGAAAGGATTTACAGGGCTTTGCTGTGTCTTGGACTTCCTATTTCTAGTCCCGTCGTACGCGCTGTACGTCATCGCGCAAGCTTTCGTCGGACTGTTTGGGTATCCGTGTGTGGTCAAGTCCGTTCAGTGGAAAGTACGACGGATTGTCCGTCGGATTGTATGACGGACTAAGTACGTCAAACAGTTCGACCGTGTGTACGCGGCATTAGTTGCAATGTTTCATGTTAAAAACTTGGCAGACTGCCCAGATGTTTTCTTTTGACAGCTGAGTGAGCAGATAAGTCTCTTCACTTGTTATATGAAAGAATTGGCAAACTCTGCAATAAAGATCATCAGGGAGGTTGAATCGAGATCACGATTTTTTAACGATTAATTGTGCAGCTCTACTATACATACAATTTTTGGAATCATTGTCTTTCAAAGTCCCACCGAGGGTTTCTGTTTTTTTTTTTTTTTTATTTATAAAAAGGGAAAAAAAGGTATTTATAATGTTTTTTTTTATATCTATACAGAAATGTTTTGCCTTTTATTTCTATTTTAAACTGAATGTGTTGTTTTACAAGGTGATTGTTTACAATCATTTTAAGCCAGATTCACACTATTGTGCGGTATGCATGTTGTTTGTGTCCCACCGTGTACCTTACCAACACACCGCATCATACTGCTGTTATTATGGTGCGTTGCATTGCCAAAAATACTGCATGCATTTTGTTGGTGCTGTTTTGGTGAGATAGGCAGCCCAATCAAATGAATTTGAAAAGCAAGCCTGGGTTCACACACACACAGGAGCAGTGCAAGAAATTGCATGTGATTTTTTTGCAGTGGGATTTGAGCCCATTCATTTTGTACGGGCTCAAATCACACCACAAAGGTTTTGGAACATTTGCACAAGTACTCGCTATCGGCATCGGTGCAGCCCTACCTGTAAGTAGCTTTACAGCTCATAAATAAATGAATGACTTCACAATACACAGCAACAGTATTATTTCTCAGAACAGCTTCACCTCTTATCATTAAAAGCCAACTTTGAGGTCCAGTCTAGTGACATTGCCTAGGCTGAGATGATGTCATCAGTCCTTTCTATAGTTTCCCCTCCCCCAGTGATCAGTCTGCAACATTGTAACTTTGTAGCTAGTCACGGGCCTGGTCCCATCTGATGCGACACTCATTCTGACTTTGGAGCACTTATGCCATCAGAAGTCAGACCCCATTCAGTGCAATGGAACCATTCTAATCGGTGCAACTCGAGTCGCTCTGACTTAGAAAACGTTTCCTGTACTCCTTTTAGTCCGACTTGCATTGATTTCTGTTAAAGAAGTCGCATGCAGGTCACGCGGAAGTCACGCTGGGGGTTCGACTTCAAAGTCGTGGGTAGTGTGAACCCGGGCACAAGGTGAGAGGCTGCAGCAGCAGGGGCTGATCTGTATCAAAATTTTGCAGCCAAGAACTGCCAAGTCACCAGGATTTCCATGATAATGTCATCTCTATACTGCCATCTCAATCCAGGAAGTAGATGACCCTGAAAGATGCCTGAACAAAAATGGTGCCATCCTGGAGGGAAAAGCAGATGAAGGCATTGTCAGAGGGAGTACTGTGATTTCTGTGAGAGGTAATAATACCTGGAAATGTTACACTGACATGCACTGACATACTGCACATGCTTAGGGTTGCCACCTGTTCGGGATTCACCCGGACAGTTCGGGTTTTGAATCATGCGTTCGGGTTTCAGTCCACCTGAAACCCGGACACAATATTCAGACAGGAATGTGGCTTAGAACAGGGCCCCATAGGAGGCCCTGTTCTAAGGGCCTCCTATGGGGCACTATGCAAGCCACATTGCTATTCTCTTTGGAGTGCCCAAAGGTGTCCCAGGCCTGTTACAATCCTATAAATCAAACATTCTAAAGAAAGGGCCAGTTTACTATCCTTCAGACTTTAGGGTGGCCAGACTGTGCCCAGTGGGAGTAAACCATGTTCGATCTTTGGTATTAGGGGGAGAAACAGTTGGTGTCCATGGCAGGAAATGTGCCCAATTTTTGTTGTCGTTAGAAGAAATGATGCCCAATCGATGTCAGTGGAAGGAATAGTGCCCATTGTGGGTGTCAATGGTAGGAATAATGACTCAAGGACCCGATAAAGGCAAGCAAAGGGCCACAGTTTGGAGACTACGGTTATAGTGTATAAAATATATATTTTTGCTAAAGCGTTCGGGTTTGGCTTGAAGAAAAAGTGGCAACCCTACACATGCTACACTTAACATATCATACTCGGTCCACTTTAGCAGTGCAGACAGACACAGCTTTTGAGGGAAACAAGACAAATGGTTTACTGACTGATCTTCTCGGATCTCTTTAACATTCCTCCATGCTCCTGGAGAAATATGAGACAACTTTCTATACAATACAGTGAACATCTCATTAATAATGGCTCCTGTGAATGAAGGGTCATGTGTCCCCTCTTGTGAAGAAACATTAGAAGACTCTCTCACCATCCCTGGGACATTGTAACAATTCTCTTCCTTTATCGTCTCCACCAAATACCGGGATGATCCGCCGCATTCGGAAAATGATAGGTGATAATTTAGCCGCAGTCACAGAGCGGAATCCATCCGGCTATTCACTACCCTGCACAGGAACGGTAATGAGACTCTCTGAATAGTCCCATTGATTTGACAAATAAGGTCAGGCCAGAGGAAAGACGCGGGTTTCATCTATCTTACCCTGACGTTTCTGCAGCCACCTGTACGGGGAGGAACACCAACCTTTACAAGGTCTGCCAGTTACAGCAAAACTAAAATACTAGTTAATGAAAAGAATGTAAAGGGGATATTTGTGATACACTGTGCAGCGAGTGACATTTTGGATAAAATGTCACACGCATGTAAATTTAGTTTTTGCCTCAGAACGGTAGGGGTTCTGAGGGCTAATTGTGTAGGTTGGCCTTAACACCAGTCTGGCCGGGCTGTGTTTGGAAGTTCTGCCTGGTCATGTGAGCGGTGAGGTGCACATGACAGGCCAGAACCAGGTCTGGTTGGATGTTTAGGTATCAGCCTTCTCGGAGTCAATCAGTGGTAGTGCCGGGGCCTGCTGAGGAGTCTGGGAGAGGGTACTTAAGGGGTGTGGGTCACGTGTCCGGGGAGAGGAGTTCATGAGACCCGTGGGGTCTGGTCTGGTTCCAGGACCGGGGTAGCCCCGTGAGGGGTCCCAGTCATGGGGTGTTCGACATCAGACAACATGCTCCTGTTAATGGCCCCTGATAGACCCGTCTGGTCAGGGGTAAGGATCCGTCTGTTCCTGAGTCTTGGACCTGGCTAGTCCGAGGCGCTGTAACTGAGGGAGGATTCAAAATGTCCGGGTGTGCTTTCGGCTTGGAGGGACACCACAACTCGTGGAAGTGACCGGGGGAGGACTCTTCAGAGGAGGGCCGGCAAGTGGCATCCTGGGAAGTGCCTGGTTACTGAGTTGGGAAGGACATTGACAAATTCACACTTTTCCAGTACCATTGAGGAGACGGGAAATGTTCCAGGTAGGATGGAAAAGGGTTCCTGTTCACCCTTAGTTGATTGTTAAAGTTTGAGTCAACGTGCTGACTGCCATGATCTCTGGCTAGAGATTTGTTCAGCCTTGAAGTACCCATCTGCGAGTGGCTACTCTCTGGGTGGAAATAGAGACTTTGCTAGACCTGCAGTCCAAGGTGTCTGAGTTCTTCACCCATGCCCTATGGAAGTAGTTGCTGCAAAATAAAACCTTTTAAAGAGGACTTCATCTGTGTCAATGTTCAAGTCATTGGGTATCAACCCTGGGAACCCCTAGACGTGGAAGAGCAGGCCAAGAGAAGGTAACTGGTAAGCCCAATAAGTCAAGGCCGCCCTGCAACGGGTTATGGCCGCTACACTATATTACCAAAAGTGTTGGGACGCCTACCTTTAAAGAGATGGGGTTACCACCGCTCCAGGTAGGTCTGCTGAAACAAAAAGGTTTTTCCTCCAGGAAATGAAGAGCCCCAGGTGCCGGCTAATGCATATAGCAAATCAAGGTGAGTAGAAAATTCTGAGTAAGCACTACGTTTAGTGTGAAACACGTCAGCTGTTTTTGGTTCTGTATTACTTTGCTGTGACATGTACAGTGTGATCCTGATGTTCTAATAAAGGCACGAGAAATTTCATTTGGAGTGCGGCTGTCCAGAATTTTCTACTCACCTTGACGCCTGGCTGCCTTTACACGCACATGAGGTTTAATGGCATCCCAGTCTTAGTCTGTAGAGTTCCATATGGAGTTGGCCCACCCTTTGCAGCTACAACAGCTTCAAATCTTCTGGGAAGGCCGTCCACAAGGTTTAGGAGGGTGTTTATGGGAATGTTTGTCCATTCTTCCAGAAGCGCATTTGTGAGGTCAGGCACTGATGCCAGACGAGAAGGCCTGGCTCGCAGTGTCCGCTCTAATTCATCCTGTGCAGGCCAGTCAAGTTCCTCCACCCCAAACTCGCTCATCCATGTCTTTATGGATCTTGCTTTGTGCACTGGTCCAAATCATTTGGTGGAGGGAGGATTATGGTGTGGGGGTTGTTTTTCAGCAGTTGGGCTTGGCCCCTTAGTTCCAGTGAAGGGAACTCCTTATGTGTCAGCATACCAAAACCTTTTTGGACAATTTCATGTTCCGAACTTTGTGGGAACAGTTTGGGGATGGCCTCTACCTGTACCAACAAGACTGCGCACCAGTGCACAAAGCAAAGTCCATAAAGACATGGATGAGCGAGTTTGGAGTGGAGGAACTTGACTGGCCTGCACAGAGTTCTGACCTCAACCCGATAGAACACCTGTGGGATGAATTAGAGCGGAGACTGCGAGCTAGGCTGTCATGAACGCACTGCTCATAATTCTGCAGCTAGTCTAAGGCACACAGGATCACAGAGGGGCAATAGGCATCCAGCGATGAACAGACGTGCACCAATGCGCTTGCGCACGCACAGTAACTATTCCATGGCGCCCAGTGGCCTTTAAAAGGGGCTTTAGCTGCACTAGTTCTTTGCTGTTTGATCTGCAGTTTTACCCTGTATCCTGACCCTGAGCCTGCATCTGATCTAATACTGACCAGGGCTTCCTTATTTTGCTGCTGTCTCCACTCGTGACCCTTGGCTTCCTTAACCTTTCTCTGTTTACTTGTCTGCCTGAGCTTCCGTTACCAACCCAGCCTGAACTCTGACCATCCCTTGCCTGCTGTCTCTGCTGACTGATCCGCTGTGTATGACCTGGCTTGTCTGACCTTTCTCCTGCCTGCTGTCTTGCATCTTTAGTGCATCAGTATCTGCTGCCCCTCAGCGCTCCTGCGTCCACTGACCTGCATCCACAGCATTTCCACCTATGACTAGAGTGTCCCTTCAACTTCACAAAGGCCAAGCGATTCCCTTCTATTTATAGGTGGGTCCTGAGGCTTCCTGCGACATGAAATGTGACGCCTAGCTGTCCAAGCTCAATGTTGTCTGATGGCTGTTGGTGAAACTGCATCTTGATGGACCTTCTACAGACGTCGTTAATGTTCTTTGACTGAAACATCCCCGAGACCAAAATTCCGTAGCTAAGACTTTCCTACAAGCATTAAAGCAGCCCAGACGAGCATGTTGCCTCCATCCCCATCTTCACACATAAATCACTGGGAAGTCACTCTATACAGCCCTAAAAAATATTTCACTCTGAGGACCTAATTACAATGCCGGGCGATTGGTTGCACGTATTATGAGCCGCGTAGGCATTGATTCTCTAGTAGTATGCAGCACTTTATTTATAGCTCTCAGGATTAGGATTACAATGCGCAGATAAAAAACCAGACTAGCACATCGAACCGCGGATATAAAATTCTACAGGGGGCACAAATCAAAATCAGGAAAATATAGTTTATGGGGGTGAGCTAAGGATCTGCATGCTATTGTTTGCCATGGCTGGACCATCTGCGTTGGCAGTGTAGGTTCACTATAAGGCTTTAAATAGAAGAGTCATTTTTTATTACAATGTTCTGATCCCCAGGGCACAAAGTTCATGTAGTATGATGTCCCATCTTCCTTCATGCTGTGGAAGGCTAGCTAGCTACATACACTATATTACCAAAAGTATTGGGACACCAATATGCTGTACTGATGGGGTTGCACTGGTGGCCTCTGATGAGGCTGCGCTGATGGGCTGCATTGGTGACCTCTGATGAGGCTGCACTGATGGCTACTGATGAGGTGGCACTGATAAGCTGCACTGATGGGACTGGACTGATAAGGAAGCACTGATATGCTGCACTGATGGGCAATGATATGCTGCACTGATGGGCACTGATGAGCCTGCACTGATGGGCACTGATAGTCTACACTGATAGCCATGGACTGATAAGGAAGCACTGATATGCTGCACTGATGGGCACTGATATGCTGCACTGATGGGCACTGACGGGCACTGATAGTCTACACTGATGGCCAGTAATGAGGCCGCACTGATGAGGCTATTTCACTATTTTATTTGATGATTATTATCTCTTAAAATAATAGATACAACATTTGAAATGGTATACAAAACCACAAAATATACAAATAGGCACTTAGTATGCACTTTTAATGTACAGAGAGGAAGAGGTGGAGCTCTAAGAGGAAAAGGCAGAGCCTAAAGAGGAAGGGGTGTGGTTTAAAGATGACAGGGTGTGTGTTAAACATGAATGGGTGTGACCTTGACAGGAAGGGGTGGGTCATATTTAAATTAGGGGGTGCACGAGTTTAGTTAAGCCTAGGGCAGCACAAAGACTAAATACACCATTAGCCCCAAGAGATAGATAAAGGCAAGTATAGCGCACTACCCCCTTAGGAGCTGCTGATTTTGTTAATTTTACCTTATGCCAGCTTTTTCCGATTCTGATCCTCCCATGCGATTCCATAAAAGTAGCACTTCACACTCTGAACTTTTTAAATGGCTTTATTTGGGACACATTTGTAAGGCAATAGAATGAAGCATATGAGATGCCCCGTTGAATCCCATATTTGAAATAGAAAAGGGAAATATCAAATTGTAGCCGTAGCTTTGTAGATTCAATTCCCCCGTTAGCGATCCTTCTCTGATTTCTGAAGTACACTCTCACTATGGGCAGCTGAGCATCGCTCTGAATAATGCAGTGATAGTTGAAACTCAAAGTCCTAGGCCTCACCACCTATTTCCGTGACTTGCAGCGTCCGACCTCCTCCACTAACCCCGAGAAGTGTTTCATACTGTGGTCCTTGGATACACAGCAAATAGCTGAATATCCTCACTGGTAAGGTGACCAGATTTTTAAAATTAAATCCGGGGACATATTTTTTTTTTCTTTTTATTGGCAAATGGTAAACTATTTTATATGCATATTTTCCTCAAATTATATATGCAGTCAGAAGTATAGCGTGGGTTGTCAGCGCCCGGGACAAGGCAAGAAATGTGCACCTCCGCCACACTTTTAGCAGTGTCCCTTCCTGTACTGACCAACTTGATTCCTACACTGACCTACCTGCCTATTGAACTAACCTACCTGGTTTCCTACCCTGACCACTACACTGACCTACCTTATCCCTACATTGACCTACCTGATTCCTACACTGACCACTACACTAACCTACCTGATTCCTACACTATCCTCTACACTAACCTACCTGATTCCTACACTGACCTACTCGATTCCTATACTGACTACTACACTGACCTACCTGAGTTCTATACTGACCACTACACTGACCTACCTGATTCCTGCACTACTCACACCCCCCTACATGAACAGCGTAGATTGGTTGATTTTGCTCACCTCTCCATGGCCTCCATGATAATCTAGCAGAGCAGGGCTTTCCCCAGCACCAGGTACTGTTCCCAACACCCAGCTGCTCCTCAGTATCCCCTGCCAAGAGCTTCTCCAATAGCCACCGTATGCTCTGCACTGCTCCTCCCCTCCGCTGTTCTCTCACACACACGGGCCGCCCTCACCAGAGGGATCATGGGGGACAGGCTAGACTACAGGAGTCCCTAGGCAGGGGGGGGGGGGACACAGAACACTTGGAGGGGCACAGTAATGATTGTACGCCCCCCCAAATATTTCACCCAGGGCAAGAGTAACAGATGCCCCCCATCCATACCACTGAAATCCGGGGACAAATCCGGGGACAAATCCGGGGACAGACTGGCTCTGGGGACACTGTCCTCAATCCGGGGACTGTCCCTGGAAACCAGGATGTCTGGTCACCCTATCCACTGGATTTGCACTCCCTTTACACTCTCCCAAAAACAGTCCATGTTCTACTCACAGAAAGTTGTTCCCAGTATTCTTCTTTCACTTGGTTGCTACTTCCTCCTGCGTTACATGATGACTCTTGCTTCAGGGAACCCGACCTTGGCCTCCCTAGAGTCACCTTCGCCTATCCGACTTGGGGATCTCTGAACTCCCGGGCCTTCAAGCCTCCTCCCTGGAGGCGCCAGGGTCTCTGAACCCCCGGGCCTCCAGTCCCGAACCTCTGGACCTTGCACTCTTTTCTGGAATCCCCTCAAGGACATGTCACTCCCAAGCAGAGGAGGTATCCCTGAGCCCAAGTGTAGGCGGCCACACCCCCTTCTACTCTATCACTCCCAATCTCAAATTCACAACCAGGCCCAGTAAAAAACACATAGTCCTGGTTAAATTTACCTATTTCTATTTCCTACGCTATCAAAAACACCACTAAGCATCTACCAAAATGGTAGGAGCGCTACACAAGCGAACGGTCATATCCTGGCCCAGGGGCCGCAATTTGGAGATCACCGCCCTGGAGCAGTAATAGAGTCTTGTACTGATTTAGCAATTAATAAAAAAAAATTAAAATGTTTACTTTAAGTGATTTCTTTATTGGCTAATTCTAGTTATTGCAAGATGCAAGTTTTCAGTAAGTCTTTGATCCCTTCTTCAGACTGTAAGTGATACAATGTATAAAGGGAAATGTATAAGCCCTGAAGAAGGGATATAAGCTACCCGGAAACGTTGTATCTTTAATAACACAAGTTAGCCAATAAAAGATATCACCTTAACTCCAAGTCACTCTAGAGATAAATACACTCCTGAACAAATCCTCATTATATGTATGGCAGCGCTGCAGGATCCGTCACCGAGCTAGACTCTGCACCTGAACGGCAGTTGGGCCTGCCAATCCCGCCGCCAACCTCAAATATTGATTAGTAATTTGCATAGGACCTCTGCCTGCTACATACCTCCCCCCGAGACCTATCCTCACAATCCGCCTTTAATCCACAATGTTATTTTAAGATTTAAGGAATTATTTATTGGCTTGACACATAGAGAACGGTATAATTCTCTTAAGCCATCGGCGGTTTACTTGCTGTGGCCTTTTGAGGCTATCTCACGCGGCGCGACGATTTTTATCTGCCGGTCACAGGATCAAGTTTAAAATGTTAAGCTCAAAGTTTTGAAAAAAAAAAAAAACATCTTTCATAGTCGCTTTTTTGATGTGGCGTCGCCGGAATTCCGGGTGCTTGTGAAGTAGAGGAATCATTGAAGAACTGACACATGTGACATCTCTATGGACCCGCCACAATGCTCCTTAATTAAATAACCAGAAACGAGTCGCAGAATTCAATAATACACATTCTCTGTATAGGGAGCGCGGCTTTCATCTGGCTGTGTTTTGTTTGGTGGCTCATTATCGGGAAAGGCGCGTTATATATACTGGACTACAGATAACGCAAAATTCTACCTCTAACGTGAACTTTGACATAGGCGCAAAAGACCAGTTTAAACAAATTTTATTTTGCTGCAGAAATAATAAATTTGCCTTCATTCATTTAAATTAGCCTAAAAAAATTGCCTTAAAATGTTCCTTTTTAACCATTTCAATACCGGGCATTTTCACCCCCTTCCTGCCCAGGCCAATTTTCAGCTTTCAGCGCTGTCACACTTTGAATGACAATAAAGCGGTCATGCCAAACAGTGTACCTAAATTACATTTTTATCATTTTTTTCCACACAAATAGAGCTTTCTTTTGGTGGTATTTGATCACCTTTGCAGTTTTTATTTTTTGCACTATAAACAAAAAAAAGAGCGAAAAGTTTGGAAAAAAACACAATATTTTTTACTTTTTGCTATAATAAATATCCCAATAAAAATAAAAAAATGTTTTCCTCAGTTTAGGCCAATATATATTCTTCTACATATTTTTTATCAATTATATTGATTGGTTTGCGCAAAAGTTATAGCGCCTACAACATAGGGGATAGATTTATGGCATTTTCATTATTATTTTCTTTTTTTACTAGTGACGGCGGTGATTTTTATCATGACTGTGACATTGCGGCAGACATATCGCACACTTTTCACACTATTTTGGGACCATTGACATTTATACAGCGATCAGAGCCCAAAAAATCCACTGATTAATGTATAAATGTCACAGGCAGGGAAGGAGTTAACACTAGGGGGCGATCAAGGGGTTAAATGTGTTACCTAGGGAGTGATTCTAACTGTGGGGGGATGGAACTGACTAGAGGAGGAGACTGATTGGTGTTCCTATATACTAAGAACACACGATCTGTCTGCAGTAACAGGACGTGGATCTGTGTTTACACACACAGATCCATGTTCCTGCTCTGTCACAAGGTATCGCGAGTGCTTGGCGGACATTGCGGTCGCCGGGCACGTGCATTGGTTCCTTGGTGTCTCCTATATTGTCGGGAAGCCGAAGACGTCATATGACGCCTGCCCAGGATGGGAGATCCAATCTGCGGACGTCATATGACAATGGTCAGTGTTGAAGTGGTTAAAGAAAGGCTCTTAGCAGTGAGACTTTGCCTACCCCACGTGTGTGAGATTGCTTTGTTTATAAACATTGGATTAGTGGTAGGGATATAGCCACTTGCTGACCGCCTAACTGGGAACTTACATCATTACTAGGCATGTGCAGAACGAAAAAATGTGTCTAGCTTCGATTCGTTATTTACATAAATTAGTTTAGTTAAATTAGTTAAAATTGTTTTCAAAATTAGTTTTGATTATTCAAGTTCAAATCGATTCAAATTTTCTGAATTTGATCGAATTGAACTCAATTTGACTGCCTTTGGAAAATTCAAATAGATTCAAATTCAATTCTAAATCAAATTTGTTCTTTTGGAAATTTGAATTTTGAAAGAAGGTTATATTCTTCTATTCCATTATTTTCTATTATTTTTTTCTATTCTTTTCTTTTATGTTCTATTATATTCTATTCTTTTCTATTCTATTCAAATTCATTCTATTTGAAATTTGAATTTCAGACAATGGTTATTTTCTTTCTATTCTACGCTATTGTTTTGTCTATTCTTTTCTATCATTTCATGTTCTATTCTATTCCTATTGAATTTGCTCTATTCGAATTTGAATGTATTCTTTTCAAATTTGAATATATTCTATTCAAAATTGAATTCCGGAAGATGTTTATTCTATTCTATTCTTTTCTATTCCATTCCTTTTTTTTTCTATTCGATTTTATTCTCTTCTGAAATAAAAATTTTATTAGAATATTATTCCAATTAGAATTTCGTTTGAAAATTTTCTTTCGTTAACTCAGATTCGCTTAAATTCGTTACTATTGGAATGAACAATTTGCCAGAATTTTTATTCAGAACGAAACTAACCGCACATGTTTAGTCATTACTTTGACGTTCAAAGGGGAGGGCCACCCTGAAAAACAAAAAAATGTTAAAAATTACAAAAAATCTAAAAAAAAAAAAAATGAAAAAAAATTTTTTTTTTTACTTACCAGAAATGCCTGTTGCTAGGCACTTTCTCCTAATCTTCCTCTTCCTCCTCCGCGGAGATCTTCTGTCTTCGTCGCGGCGTCTTCTGGGTAATGAGTCGCGCTGTGTTCTGGGAACTGTGTGTTCCAGAACACAGCGCGTCCCATTCAGAAAGCGCTGCGGGACTCGCGCATGCGCAGTAGCTGCGGGACTCGCGCATGCGCAGTAGGAAACGGGCAGTGAAGCCATAAGGCTCCGCTGCCTGTTTCCCTTACAAGGGATGGCGGCGCCGGGACCCGAGAGCCGAGGGACGGGTCGGCCTCGGGCGGCCGACATCGCGGGCGCCCTGGACAGGTGAGTGTGTTTATTAAGTCAGCAGCTGCAGTGTTTGCAGCTGCTGACTTTTTTTTTTTTTTTTTTTTTTTTTTTTTTTTTTATAACCGGCCCTCCGCTTTAATACTGGGCTTTTGGCTGCAACTAGATGCCATAACCCCGGAATAATTTTCTAAAGCCGCCGTTCTTTCAGTTAAAAGTGATCTGAGTGGCTCATTAGCCACTAGATCACTTTTAGAAGCGATGGGAGGGGTTGCCTGCCTGCCCCCCCCCCCCTTTCAGATGCTTTCTGGTGGTTCTCAGGCTTTTACCTGGCTCATTGGCAAGCCTGAGAAGTAATTCTACAGTGGCGGTGGCTGGCCATAGCTATAACCAGAGAAAAAAATGGCCCCCGCTCATCTCTATAGCCTAGGAGGCCCAGAGTGAAATCATGACGTCAAGTTATAGCTGCAAAGGGTTGGCCAACTCAATATTCAACCCTATGGACTAAGACTGGGATGCCATTAAAGTTCATGTGTGTGTAAAGGCAGGGACCCCAATACTTTGGTAATATGGTGTATATGAAT
Organism: Lithobates pipiens; assembly: GCF_037356315.1. Taxonomy (NCBI): domain Eukaryota; kingdom Metazoa; phylum Chordata; class Amphibia; order Anura; family Ranidae; genus Lithobates; species Lithobates pipiens. Next base: position 23,350,366 of record NW_027507686.1, read on the forward strand.
TGGGGCTGACAGTGGAGGAGTCTCTGCTTTAATACAATAAAACGGAAGGGAGGATTCCTTCATCCAACTCACTTGCATAGATGGGGGAGTCCTTTCAGTTTTCAGTTTTTTTGGATCAGCCCATTTGTTGACTGAAAAAAAAAAAATTCTTCTACACCGTGGCAAGATGTAGTGATAAGGTTAAGGTAAGCATTGTGGTTAGTGTTAGGGTTAGCATAATTCCGCATACACACGACCGGACTTTTCGAGGGACTAGGTCCGACGGACTTTCGGCGGAGTTCTGACAGAGTTCTGACGGACTTTCCGGATGAACGGAAATCACACCAAAGTCCGACGGATTCGAACGTGAAGACGTATGACCGGACTAGAATAAGGAAGTTCATAGCCAGTAGCCAATAGCTGCCCTCGCGTCGGTTTTTGTTCGTCGGACTAGCATACACACGAGCGGATTTCTCGGTAGGAACTGGGTCCGGCGGAGTTCCGGCGGAAAAATTTGAAACATGTTCCATTTCTAAAGTCTGTCAGATTTTTGCAAATCAAAAGTCCTCTGCCGGAATCGTTCCGTCCTACCTTTGATGTCGAAAAGTCCGGTCGTGAGTATGCGGCATTAGGGGCAGGATTAATGACCAGTTTAGAGTTACCATTAGGGTTAGTGTTGGTGTCAGAGTTAGCACTAGGGACGGGATTAGTGGTAAGGTTAGGTAATCATTTTTGTTAGTGTTTGGGTTAGAGTTAAAATTAGGAGCAGTGTTCACGCTAAGTTTAGGTACTTTTAGGGTTAGAGTTAGCATTAAAAACAGGATTAGTGGTAAGTTTAGGGTAACCATTGGGGTTAGTGTTAGGCTCAGAGTTAGTATTAGGTATAGGATTAGTGGTAAGATTGTGTTGACCATTAGGGTTAGTGTTACAATTAGAATTAGGTACAGAATTAGGGCTAAGTTTTGGGTTCTCATTAGAGTTAGTATTAGAGGGTTAGGGTTAGAGTTAGCATTGGGACAGGATTAGTGGTAAAATTGGGGTAACTGTTAATGTTAGTGCTAGGGTAGTATTAGGGACAGGGTTAGTTCTAAGTTTAGAGTTAGGGACAGAATTAGCAATAGGGAAAGGATTAGTGATAAAGTTAGGGTAACCATTAGGGTTAGTGTTACAGTTTGTATTAGGGGTAGAATTAGGGCTATTTTTGGGGTTGCCATTAGGATTACAGTTAGTATCAGGGCAGGACTGGTGTTAATATTAGGGTAACTGTTAGGGTTAGTGTTCGGGTTATAGCTAATATTATGGACAGGGTTAGTGCTAAGTTTACCAATAGGGTTAGAGTTAGGAACAGGATAGTGGTAAGGTTACAGTTAGTTATAGTTAGCATTAGGGAAAGGGTTAGTGCTAAATTTAGGTTTACCATTATTGTTAGTGTTAGGGATAGAGTTAGTGCTAAATTTAATGTTACCATAAGGGCTACTATTAGAGTAATGACGCGTACACACGGTTGGAATTTCAGCCAGCAAAAGACCGATGAGAGCTTATCGTCGGAAAATGCGACCGAATTTCTGCCAGCAAAAGATTCTCAATTTTTCAGACGGAAAATGTTTCTATCGGAAATTACGATCGTGTGTATGCAATTCCAACGTGCAAAAACTCACGCATGCTCGGATTTAACTACGAGACGGAAGCTATTGGCTACTGCGTATTGAACTTCCTTTTTCTAAAACAAAAAAGTGTGGCGCTTAGGTGGCAACAAACCACATGAACCAGTAAGGCACTAATTCAAGCAAAGAAAATTACATACACTTCAAAAAAAAGAAATTATGTGTAAATTCCGTTGTATATTAAGAGATCTTACTCCCAGGTGGAAGAGTGCATGAACCTCATGCACACAAAAGGTTAAGGTAAATAAAATTAATTTAACATATACAGTCCATCAAGTGAACGTCTAACAGTCCTTGAAATGTGTAATATCAATCACAATTCCAAACTTGAGGTGACGTGAAAAAAGGTGAAATTCAACTTCTGATGTGTAGAATAATACCACCACCACCGTGATAAAGAAGGGGAGAGGAGGCTTACCAAATGACGTGGACTCAGAGGAAGGCTTACGCCTCTCGAGTCATATGGGCCTGTAGGTTAGCAAACCAGATAATCATACATCTAGTATGTAATCTCCCGCAAGTCTTCAGGTCATGAAATCATCCGTAGCGATCCTCCTATAGTGCTCATCCCACGAAAATAGGGGGCTCAGGTATCAAAGACCATGGAAGTAGAAAACTAGCATAGCGTGATACCGTTTTAACATCCAATTTATTAAAAAAATAATAATAAAATTACACTCACATTTGGTTCAATCGTAATAACATAGTCAGAAAGTAGCGATGTCTGTAAGGGGGTCCACCCGACGCGTTTCAACTAAACAGCCGTCCTCTGGGGTCGGGGCTCCCCAGAGGACGGCTGTTTAGTTGAAACGCGTCGGGTGGACCCCCTTACAGACATCGGTACTTTCTGACTATGTTATTACTAGATGTATGATTATCTGGTTTGCTAACCTACAGGCCCATATGACTCGAGAGGCGTAAGCCTTCCTCTGAGTCCACGTCATTTGGTAAGCCTCCTCTCCCCTTCTTTATCACGGTGGTGGTGGTATTATTCTACACATCAGAAGTTGAATTTCACCTTTTTTCACGTCACCTCAAGTTTGGAATTGTGATTGATATTACACATTTCAAGGACTGTTAGACGTTCACTTGATGGACTGTATATGTTAAATTAATTTTATTTACCTTAACCTTTTGTGTGCATGAGGTTCATGCACTCTTCCACCTGGGAGTAAGATCTCTTAATATACAACGGAATTTACACATAATTTCTTTTTTTTGAAGTGTATGTAATTTTCTTTGCTTGAATTAGTGCCTTACTGGTTCATGTGGTTTGTTGCCACCTAAGCGCCACACTTTTTTGTTTTAATTTTTGTATGTTACTGTGTAGTCTTCAGTAGTGTTGGCAGCTGGGTAGAACACATCTTTTCACAGCGCAGTATTTTTTTACACCTTTAACTTCCTTTTTCTAGTCCCGTCATACGTGTTGTATGCCACCGCGTTCTTGACGGTCGGAATTTGGTGTGACCGTGTGAATGCAAGACAGCTTGAGCGTAATCCCGTCAGAATTCCGACGGGAAAACCATTCGTGATTTTTCCAACCAAAATTCTGATCGTGTGTACGAGGCATTAGAGTTAGCTTTAGGGACAGGGTTAAAAATAAGTTAGGGTTAGGAGTAACCATTAGAAATAGCATTTTGAGAGGTTCCCACCATCCCCGTACTGAGTTCCAGGGTCTGTACCCCTGCTGTGCCCATTATGAGTGGTCTTTTCCATCGCTGTGCTGAGTTCCCGGGTCTGTACACCTGCTGTGCCCTTTATGAGGGGTTCCCACCATCCCTGTGCTAAGTTCTGGGGTCTGTACACCTGATGTGCCCATTATGAAGGGTTCCCACCACTTCTGTGCTGAGTTCCCGGGTCTGTACACCCGCTGTGCCCATTATGAGGGGTTCCCATCATCTCTGTTCTGAGTTCCTGGGTCTGTACACCCGCTGTGCCCATTATGAAGGGTCCCCACCATCCCTGTGCTGAGTTCCTGGGTCTGTACACCCGCTGTGCCCATTATGAAGGGTTCCCACCATCCCTTGTTTTCATATTATGGAGAACATACAGGAGGAGTTGGGACACACAAAGATGGGTGGACATGAGAAGAGCCAGAATATTATGGCAGAGAAATCTCACTGTTGAGAATATCCAAGACCTGTAAGAAGTCAGGTACTGAACCCACTGGGCTCAACCTGTAAATGGTCACTTTGGGTGGGTTTAGCCTCTGAATGTTGCTTGCTCTGGGTCAGTTGAGGACGTGAAGTCCTCGTTCTGAGAAGTGAACAGAGAACTCTGATAAGTCGGCTCTCCCTTTAGTCCCATACTTGATGGAAACATCATTACAAAGATGGATGGAGTATTCGCACAGCCCGTATTAATTATTCATCATAAAACATGGCGCGTTACCCTGCCGGGCCGGGGTAAGAATTAATGGGGTGACACCGCTTCCTAATTACCAAACACCTGATAACTCATTCCTGTCCTATATCATTACCGATTATGTCATTCCATTAACGCTGGAGGATGAAATATGCCGGCATTTGTTGTTTTAATAGGTTGCTGCTTTTAATAATTATCCAAAACTCCACCATCATTAACGCTGCTCCTGCCAATAAGAGCGGTGCTGGCCGCATACACTGCTGTATAGGTAATAGGAAGCGGGGGATGGGCCTGGTGACACCCTCCCTGTAAACCCAATCGCTAAAATCTCATTGAAGTTTTAACATGTTAATGTCCTTTCAAACGTCAATCTTTTAAAACTGTAGATCCTGCCATAAAGGGCCTTGTTCAGGCACTTCCTATTATAGGGTGACAACGCTCTGTCTCTGTCTCCAAATTGTGTTCCTGCGTTGTCACCCTATCACAAAGGTTTCCAATGGAGACTACAGATGTCTGTTTCAATCCACCAGGAAACTTGCCCTGAGAAATGCCATCCAGTCGTCATTGGGGAGGCATGTAGACAGGAAGTGGCTGTAGAGAGGCTGGAGGAGATCTGCGACACCGAGATGCCGGTAAGGATAAAAAAAATTAAAAAAAAGGCCAAAAACAGTATATAACAACCTGCCAACTGTTTATGATACACAGTGCTTTATAAAACAACATATCATCCTGGAGAGCTGAACCGCTGCTCTAACATAAGTGACTCGGGTCTTTAGTGGTCCCACAATTCCTCTGCACAGCACTTCAGTCAATACTTACGTTTCTTGAGGCTGGGGGTGGGGAGGTGACCAAGCTGCACTGATTAAATGCAATAGAAAAAAAGTAAAGTCTTGAGCCAAGCTGTGCTGTGCGACAGAGCTCTGTAAATATCAGGACTGGATGGACAGAAATACAAATCCCTGTATATAGCTGTTAGAGTGATTTCGATTTTAGTTCAGTCATCACCCATAAGGGCAGTATATACAGAAATGTGCATGCCATAGCCGCCCAGCAATTGCTGTCCTTGCTGTATTGTAACAGCGGTCAGCGGGGAGGTCTGACACCATTATTTTCACACATTCACCCCCTGATGGTCCTGAATCCAGAAGAGATGAGACAGATTGCAGACAGAATGTTCTGTTCCATTCCGGGAGGATTACAGGCTCTCTGGGTACCAGTGTCAGGGACTGTCATTATTCTGAAATGTCCTCAGGCATCAACAAGACAGAACCTGTGATTTCTACCAGACCTGCCCTGACCAATCCGGGGAGCAGATGTCACTCCGGACAGCCGGAACGTCACCGATACATAAAATATAGAGTATAGTGTTCACGTCCTATAGTGAGCACAGTATATATATTGTAATGTTCGGGGGACCAGGTAGACCGCAGGACACAGGCTTTTCATACAACAAAGGGTTTATTAACTTAAATAGCTTTACAGCAGCCAAAAACAAAAGGAAAAAGATTTGTAGTCTCACCGACTTGCAAAGTCCAGAACAGCTGTCCTTATCAGAAACAGAGCTTGGTCTTGATGGCAGGTAGCTTCTCCTACCAGGAGCCTTCCAAACAGGACACTGCTGTCCACTTCATTTGCTGCAACCCAAAACAAACGCCAAACACCATCCACCATGTGTTCTCCACTCCTCCACACCACTCTACAACTTCCTGTCTTGCCTTTTAAAGACACTTCCTCTAACAGGTGGGTTAATCAATTTTCATTCCCTAAAGAGAGCACAACCCAAACAGAGGGGAAATATAGCGTCCTTCCAGGACCCAGCCACGGCGTCCATTACAATATATATATATATATATATATATATATATATATATATATATATATATATATATATATATATATATTAATAGTACAAACATGTATATATATAGATATAGATCTATCTATCTATCTATCTATCTATCTATCTATCTATCTATCTATCTATCTATCTATCTATCTATCTATCTATCTATCGATAGAGAGAAAGAGAACATCACTGATAAGTATAATGTATAATATGGAGCATCACTGATATATAATGATCATAGCATAGAGATACAAGGCTTAAGATGTGGCAGTCATAAAAGAGTGAGAAATATAATGCACTGTAAAGGTAAAGTAAAGGGCTAAAGGGCAGAAAAGGAATGAAAGGATCGGAGGGATAAAGAAAGGAAGAATGGAAGGAAAATTGACATTTCTTATAATTGATTAAAGGATCTGTTGCAAGAGAGAGAAAAATTGAGAAAAAAAGAGAGAGAGGAAAAAGAAGAGAGAGCAAAAGAAAAAGATAGAGAGAGAAAAAAAAGAACGAAAGAATAAAAAAAGAAAAAGAAAGAAAGAAAAAAAAAGAAACAAAGAAAGAAAGGGAAAGAAAAAGAAAGAAAAAGAACGAAAGAACAAAAGAAAGAGGTAGAAAAAGAAGGTGAAAGAAAGAAAAAAAGAACAAAAGAAAGAAAAAGAACGGAAAGAAAGAAAGAGGGGGAGAGAGAGAGATTAATTTTAAAGCAGAATAATCCAATGAGAAAGGAAAAAAAAGAGAAGAAAAAGAAAGAGGAGAGAGAGAGCGAGAGAGGGAGAAAAGGGGAGGGGGGCTTATTTTAAAGCAGAACATTCAGTTTAGTACAATGATTACTTTTATTTCATCTAAGTACAGATCGTTCAATGTATATGCCAGCGGCGGATCCAGGGGGGGGGGGGGGGCAACGGGGCAATTGCCCCCTCCGAGAATATGGCCAGCGGGTGCCAGCGCGGCCGGTTCCGTGGCCGGTTCCGCGGGTGCCAGCGCGGCCGGTTCCGCTGGTGACTGGCTGCTCTGAGTGGACGGGTGAGGGGGGGGGGGCAGCTGGGTGGCTTAGGAGGGCTGCTGGCCAATCAGGAAGCCAGCGGGCAGGGGAGCAGGGAGATGACATCATCTCTCACTGCCCTGCATCCCTCCAGTTCCGCCCTCACTGTGCAGGAAGCTGTGTGCAGCAGAGAGATTACATCATCTCTCTGCTGCCTATCTTCACTCTGGACTCAACAAAAGAACACCAAAGCAGAAAAGTGACACAGTAGGTGACAGACCGCAATGTGTGGCAGGCTACGTGGCAAGTGGCAATCCGCAATGTGTGGCAGGCTACGTGGCAAGTAACAATCCGCAATGTGTGGCAGGCAACGTGGCAAGTGACAATCCGCAATGTGTGGCAGGCTATGTGGCAATCCGCATCTGGTGGCAGGTGACGTGGCAAGTGGCAATCCGCAATGTGTGGCAGGTGACGTGGCAAGTGACGATCCGCAATGTGTGGCAGGCGACGTGGCAAGTGACAATCCGCAATGTGTGGCAGGCTACATGGCAAGTAACAATCCGCATTTGGTGACAAGTGACGTGGCAAGTGGCAATCCGCAATGTGTGGCAGGTGACCTGGCAAGTAACAATCCGCATTTGGTGACAAGTGACGTGGCAAGTGACAATCCGCGTTTGGTGGCAGGCGACATGGCGAAAGAAACCCTCAGGGCTCCCACTGATTCTGCATTATGGTGAGTTGAACCATTTCATTTTATATTACAATGTATTAATAGAAATAATGCGCTTCAATCATCCTGACACCATAACAGCCATGGTGCCGTAATGAATGAAGTGCCAATACCAGCCATTTCCCATATAAATTGAACCCAGAAAAACATATTTTATAGAAGTGCCCCTCCCGAGACTAGACTCTGGATCCGCCCCTGGTATATGCAGTATGTATGACCATGGTAGGAAAGAAGGGAGGGAACTAGGAAGGAGGTGAAGGGAAGGAAAGAAGGAAGGAAATAGAAAGAAAAGAGGGTAATGAAAGGGGGGAGGGGATAAGAAGGAAGGATGGAAGGGAGGATTGCTGTCCCCCCAGAATCAGGTTGTATGATCTCTCCAGTACTGTAGCGGTGATTGGAGAATGTCGATCATTCATCCCTCCGGTCTGGTGACACGACAGAGACCGATGCGATGTACAAGCTCCCGCCCCCTCATCCCGGTGGGGTCAGCTCCTGATCCGGCCTGGAAATGGAGAGGGTACTCAGCCTTCAGGGGGTTAATTAGGACTGGCAGGCCCAGAATAATCAATTATCCGGCGTTGGGCTCAATGTTATCCAATGATAAGTTAAATCGGGAAATAAGAACGGTGTTTTTGGTGTTGTGGAAAGGAGATTAGTCATGAAGAACAATGGGGGCTTTCACTTCTAAAACGATTGTGAATAATGAAGGGATTGTGAAGGGTACTAATTACATCCATTCAGCCGCTGTATCCGAGGAGTTATGAATTATGACAAATTATTTTTATGGATTGTTTGGAAGATTAGCATAAAACCTTATTTAGTCTCTTCTATTATTTTTCTTCATTCGATGTATTTTATTCAATGCCGCGTACAATCAAACGCCTCTATTGTGACACAGACATGTAGTGATTGTACGGTGGAACTGAAAGTCCTAAATTGCAGCTGTAAGAATCTTCTGCGATAAAAGGCATATTTTTTTATTTTTTTAAAAGTAGACCTGTGTCTCCCTAACAATGCCTTTCTTTGCTTTTCTCTCCAGACGGATGGCACCATTTTTGTTCAGGAATCATCTAGGGGTCACCATCTTCTTCCTGGACTGAAATGCTGGCTCAGAGATGACACAATACATGTCGATTCTGGTTTCTGTGCAGTTCTTGGCTGTGTTCACAAATATCTGACACAGATCAGCCCCTGCTGCAGCCTCTCACATTGTGACCTGCTTCAAAGTTACAATGTACATTATGCTCACTGGGGGAGAGGAGACTGAGGACATGCTTCCTCCTGCCTGCAGCACACTGATGACATCATCTCAGCTTTGGCAAAGTCATTGGACTGGACCTCAAGGACAGGGCTGGTGCAAGGATTTTTGACGGCCTAGGTGAAACCTAATTTTGCCACCCCCATTGGCTCCACACATGACTCCACCCCCTTTTCCCTGCCCATGTGACAAAAGGCACCGCTATACAGGAAGCATCGGCTCTGCTTCCTCAAGCGCTGGCTCCAGTGCTGCGCTGCAATTCTAATTACACTACTGGTCGGACTGAGTTAGTTACATACTGCAGCCTGCAGAGCATGCAGACGTGGAGCGAAACCAGCAGCTGGGCGCCCTTAGGCAGCAGTGCGCCCTAGGCAGCTGCCTAGTTTGCCTAGTGGTAGCACTGGCCCTGCTCAAGGATGGCTTTTAAATGATAAAGTGATAATATTGCTCTTTTTTCCTTGTGCTATAAACGTATTACATTCAAAAAATAATTGTCATTTGATGACTCTTAACCCCAAGCTTTAAACTCAACCTCTAAGCATGACCTTTAACCTCAACCTATCTCCTAAATGTAACCTTCAACCTTAAACTAACCTTTAACCCTAATCTTCATGGTTATCCATGCCATTGTGTGATGGAAATATATTTTATTATGGACACATTGATGGAAATACTACTCAATGTCGCAATGCATATATCAACATGTCCAATAAACCTCACCGAGAGATCTGCGGCAAGCATAAGGGATCGATTCCAAGGCCTCCTAATGTTTTAAAATTGTATTAAAAGTTGTTGTTTTTTAAATTTGTAATTACTTTAATTATTCACATTCGTATTACTCATAAAACTTTATGTTTGGCCCTTAGGCGCCTTGCCTATGGGCATAGGTGTGCACAGCCTATTGCAATATTTTACCCTAAAGCTCAAACACACGTGAGTCTGTGTATATACTGTACACCCCTCACATGTTTCTAAATATTTTATTATATCTTTTCATGTGACAACACTGAAGAAATGATATATGAACCAAATTAGGATATTGGATAGCCGCACTCCAAGAAAATTCCTTTATTGAAGATCCAGTCCATACAAGAACAGGATAAATGCAGACTGCCAGCGCGTTTCACATTACTCTCGCTGGTGCTTAATCACTTGCCCCCCGCCAATTGTCAAATGACGGCAGCAAAGTGGTTTCAAAATCCTGACCGGACGTCATAGACCGTCCTCAGGATTTTGAGCCACTGCGCGCCCCCGGGGGCGCGCATCGCGGCGATCGTTGTTGCGGGGTGTCAGTCTGACACCCCGCAACTAAGATCTCAGTAAAGAGTCGGAGACTCTTTACCACATGATGAGCTGTGTCCAATCACGGCTGATCACAGTGTAAATAGGAAGAGCCGGTGATCGGCTTTTCCTCACTCACGTCTGTCAGACGCGAGTAGAGGAGAGCCGATCGGCTGCTCCTCTGACAGTGGGGGTCTGTGCTGATCGATTATCAGCACAGCCCCCCCCCCGAGGATGCCCACACTGGACCACCAGGGACGCCACCAGACCACCAGGGATGCCCAGCACCAGGTATGCCACCCTAGACCACCAGGGATGCCAGTCAGTGCCACAATGGATGCCAATCAGTGCCCACAATGGATGCCAATCAGTGCCCACAATGGGAATCACTGATTGTCATGCATTATTGTTTGGCACTCATTGGCATCCATCAGCACAAAACCATACAATACAATGTCACCTATCAGTGCCAATCCATGTCACCTATCAGTGTCCATCTGTGCCACCTATCAGTGCCCATCCATGCCCATCTGTCTTGCCTATCCATGCCCATCTGTGCCACCTATCCATGCCCATTCATGCCGCCTATCTATGCCAATCCGTGCCAGCTATCAGTGCCAATTTGTGCCACCTATCAGTGTCCATCCGTGTCGCCCATAAGTGCCACCTATCAGTGCTGCCTATCAGTGCCACATATCAGTGCCCATCAATGCCACCTCATCAGTGCTACTTCATTGGTGCCAGCTCATCAGTGCCCAGCAGTGCCGCCTTATCAGTGCCTGTCAGTGCAGCCCCATCAGTGCCCATCAGTGAAGGAGAAAACGTACTTTACGTAAGTTTTGAAACTGAAACAAAAAAAATACATTTTTTTTCAAAATTTTAGGTCTTTTTTTATTGGTTTAGCAAAAAATAAAAACTGTAGAGGTGATCAAATACCACCAAAAGAAAGCTCTATTTGTGGGAAAAAAATTATAAAAATTTCATTTAGGTACAGTGTAGCATGACCGCGCAATTGTCATTCAAAATGCGACAGCGCTGAAAGCTCAAAATTGGTCTGGGCAGGAAGGTGTTTAAGTGCCCGGTATTGAAGTGGTTAATCATAGCTAAATCATAAATGTGATAACCTGGTATATATAAACACATACATGACATGAAGAGCCAATTTAGGGACTTGCTGACGTCCACATCACAATAAGAGGATTCGGCTTCAATTAAGATAATGGGACAGCTGAGTCCGCAGTTATCTGTGCAGCAGAAATTATACTTTGTTACAATGTAAAGTAGTGAGTGTACAGCTTGTATAACAGTGTAAATTTGCTGTCCCCTCAAAATAACTCAACACACAGCCATTAATGTCTAAACCGTTGGCAACCAAAGTGAGTACACCCCTAAGTGAAAATGTCCAAATTGGGCCCAAAGTGTCAATATTTTGTGTGGCCACCATTATTTTCCAGCACTGCCTTAACCCTCTTGGGCATGGAGCTCACCAGAGCTTCACAGGTTACCACTGGAGTCCTCTTCCCCTCCTCCATGATGACATCACAAAGCTGGTGGATGTTAGAGACCTTGTGCTCCTCCACCTTCCGTTTGAGGATGCCCCACAGATGCTTAATAGGCTTTAGGTCTTGGCCAGTCCATCACCTTTACCCTCAACTTCTTTAGCAAGGCAGTGGTCGTCTTAGAGCAAGGTCCATAAAGACATGAATGAGGGAGTTTGGGGTGGAGGAACTTGACTGGCCTGCACAGTCCAGACCTCGACCCTATATGACACCTTTCGGATGAATTAGAATGGAGACTGTGAGCCAGGCCTTCTCATCCAACATTAGTGCCTGACCTCACAAATGCACTTCCAGAAGAATGGTCAAACATTCCCAAAAAAGACACACTCCTAAACCTTGTGGATGGCCTTCCCAGAAGAGTTGAAGCTGTTATAGATGCAAAGGGTTGGCCAATTCAATATTGAACCCTGTGGACTAAGACTGGGATGCCATTAAAGTTCATGTTCATGTACTTTTGGTAATATGGTGTATATGAACTAGGGTTGACAGTGGAGGAGTCTTCACTTTGATGTAATAACACAGAAGGGAGGATTCCTTAATCCAACTCACTTTCGTAGATGGGGGAGTCCTTTCAGTTTTTTTGGATCAGCCAGGCGTCACAATACTTTTGGTAATATAGTGTATATACAAGTCCTAAAAGGACCACTATTGGTCCTCCGTAAGAGGACCAATAGGGAGCTGTTATTTCTTCCCCACCACGTTCTATAAGTCCCATCTTTGTTGCTCCTGACCACTTTTTGCCCTTGTGGGCTCCTTGCATCTCTTCCTGTCACTCAATGCTGGAACTTCTAAATATCATCACAAGGGCACTTAGAAGAGGCTGTTAATGTGCATGCTGGGACAAGATAATATCTCTTTATTAATAGCACGCCTGAGGAAAATTAAGGATTAACAAACTAATTGCATGCGGTATTCCTTCTTCTGCAATATCGCAGTGATCTAACGCCTTGAACGGGTCTCTCTCTCTCTCTCTGTATTCCTCGGCCTTTCCCTCGGTCTCTTCCTCCGCCGCACCAGCCACTTTGTCTTCTCCAGACAGATGTTCCCCAAGTGGGGACAGATAAATCTGAAGATTGTTGTACTGCAAAAACTTAATGAAGCCCATCCGTGTTATAACTAATAATAGCTGTGCGCGGGGAAGCGAGCTTCCTATGGCGCCTTCTCATAAGCAAAGGAAATGAAGAAGAAAAATAGTGGTGCCCGCTCTGGCTTGGCTCTCCCTGAAGATGGAAATCATCTTTGGATAATGGACAGTCAAGCCTCCTTAATAGGGCAACATGAAAGCAATCGCGGTGAAGCAGCCCGCTGTTCTGTTTTTATATTCTGACGTTGCTTTCTTGTCCTTTGCTGTCGGTTTTGCTGGATTTTTCAGAAAGGGAGGCCCGTAGTGAATGGACTGCAAGGGAAGTAATGGAGGGCCGGGCATGACGGAGATGGTTAAGGGACCTAGAGGGTTAAGATAGGAGAGGTATAGGCTGAGGGGAGGAGCTGGAGAGCGTCTATGGGACGGGGGGGGCGGAGCCATATAAAGGGTGGAGTGGGCGGAGCGGAGCTCAGTCCGGCGGAGGCGACAGAGAGAGGAGGCAGTTTTCCCACCCTCCCTCCCTAATTTTAGGCGTTTGAGGTGTCTGGTGTTGTTGTTTTTGTTTTTTCTTTCAGGTGGTGTTGCTCGGATGTCATGACAGCGGTGCGGCAGGAGTTGGACGTTGGCGGTGTGTGTCTGGTGGTCTTTGACGGTTGGCGGTAAATCAGAAGTCATCTGATATGGGGTGGGGGCCCATTGCTAAGATGGGTCCCACCGGTGTATTCCTGAACGTTGGAGGGAATACCGTTATGGTTGTCACTGCGGAGGTTGTCTCCGAGCGGTCACAGCTGGAGGCCTGGAGAAGTGGGAAGTTGGTACCGCAGTGACTTGTTTGGTTGGTAAAAGTTATGGGTCACCGTCAGAGATCACCAGACCAGGCATGTTAGCTATATGCTATTCGTTACCAGATGTGTGTTATTGGTTATATGTATATGGTCATAGTTATATTTATATTGTACATTGTTTTGGTTATTTATATATGGAGATATATTTATATATTTTGGTTGGAGTATTTGAGTATTGTAATAAAGGCTGTTATGGCCATTTTACTCCAAAGCAAGGTGTGGTCTCTTACTTATGGGTGGAACATGGGGTGGCGGTTGGAGTGGAATGGGTAACAGGTAATAGTGGGACCTTTAGACTACCCTGGTCATGGAGCGCCTTGTGGTGAAGGGACACTGCTGCAACTTTGGATTGGTCCCTTTCCCATTACTAGAATCACCTTTTTTAACCTCCACCCGAGCAAATGTTTGACGGAGGTAAGAAGATCCGCCATGAGAAAGCTGATGATTCCTCCCTTGAGCATGTCATGCCACAAGTCTTGTTTCATGATCATGTACAATAGATGCATGGGGACTACCAGTGACCCAATTTCTACATTCTCTGGATGCTGGTCAGCTAGGGCAAGAAGGGACACATGCTCTGTTATGGTGCCTCCTATCAGGTGATGTAGTATCATCCAAGACATGGAGTCCATCTGGTCTTCACCAAAGCTCCTGATGTTGGAGATGGGCTGGAAACCCTAGTGGTCTATTGTTTTCTACAAAGCCTATTGACGAGGTGATGTAGGCCCATCCAAGACACAAAGTTTACGCACCAGTTCGTCATCCCCAAAGCTCCTGATGGTGGAAATGGGCTGGAAAAACTAGCGGCCCATGGTTTCCTACAGAGCCTATTGAAGAGTTGATGCAGGTTCATCCAGGACACAGAGTCTAAATATCGGTTGGTATTCACCAAAGCTCCTGATAGTGGAAATCGGATGGGAAACCCATTGGTTTTCTACAGAGCCTATTGACGAGGTGACACAGGCTCATCCAAGACACAGAGTCTAGGTACCAGATGGTCATCACCAAAGCTCCTGCTGGTGGAAATGGGCTGGAAAACCTAGTCATCCACAGTTTTCTACAGAGACTGTTCACAAAGTGGTAAATAAGAGAGTAGTTGGGCTAAGGCACAGATTGTGGCAGGCAGCAGACAAGAGAGTAGTCAGGTCCAGGTAGAGGTCATGGCAGGTGAGAGGGTAGTCAGATGTGGTCAGAGTTCTAATTAGGTAGCGAGAAACAGGGTAGTCAGGTCTAGGCAGGGGTCTTGGTAAATGGTAGCGAGAGGGTAGTCGGGTTGCTTTGGGTCAGCAACAAACAGGTAGGGGAGTATTATAGCGCTTTGCTCTCAGGTATCTGGGGAATGGCGATAAGACACATCAAAAGCTGGTGCTTAGATACCCTTTTAGACAGAGGACATGCCCTGCATTGGTTACTGGGAACTCTGGTATCCTTGAAGGCAGTAAATTTCCTTTGAATCCTTGAAGAACCAAGAAGGATCCTGCAAGGAATCCTGGAAGACCCAGCATTGATCCTGCAAGGGCAGGCTACTGATTGCTGGTAAAGGGAACTGTGTCCAACTAAGGCTGGCCATAGATGGTGCTAATTTCTTTCCTGCAGCCACAGGTTGCAGGAAAATCATTTTGCACAATTCCCCCATCAGCACAGACAGCGCTGACAGGGGAATCCCTCCTGCCAAGCCCTTTTCTGCTCCAGGCTGGGTGGGCGAGAGTGGGCAGGGGAAGTTGTTCCCACAGGTAGAAGACAGTGATTATTCGAAAGCGAATCGAGCAGGCTGGTTGTACCCAAGTTGATCAATCGATCGATCAACTTGGTACATTCAACCTGCCCTTTAATGGTTCGAATCATGGCCGGTTCCTGCTGAATTTGAACTGTGTATGGCCGGTTTAAGACCCAATAATATTGAAGAAGGACAATTTGCCTCATTTTAGTCTGGACAACTGTAATAATCCAATGACTAGTTCTTTCTCCTCATTCTAGTGCAGCTGGATCTCATCCTTTATCGCCATCTAATGCTACAGGTTCCAACACCTGGCCTCATTAGCAGTCTTTAAAGTGAGGCTAGAACCACTAACCTGTTCCTACTCTACTAGACCTTCTCATGTCTTACAGCAAAATGTGGCAGCAGGTTTTCACACCTAAACATTTCACAACAAACTCGGTGGAAGAAGATCCAGCCGGGGACACTCTCGAATAACAACAGCGTGCAGTGGAGCTGGTATCAAACTGACAGCGTCTGTCAGGAGGGTCAGAACACGGCCTGGCTATGTCGTACCCAAATATGAAGAAGATGTCCAAGGTGATTCCGAGCCATAAGCTTTCCCTTTCACATCTGGTACCTTACCCTGCCGCTAATACTGTCCCTGACAGTTGGAGGACCTGTCCTTACAATACCCACACGCGAATGAGTGCCAAAACCTGAGGAGTAGGGACTTAAAAAGATGTCTGTCAAGGGCCACATGGATGCAGCACAGCCAACTGGAACACTGTCTTCAGGAATCAGCAACCCACAGAGAAATTGAGTTTCCCCTGACTTCCAATACAGGCTGTGAAGCCACTCTGGTCTGGCACCACCTAAAGTGGAGGTAGTAGACTGTACCTGCCCACATGCTCACTGTACTGAACTTGATCCCCTCCAGCATCTGCCCTGCATGCCTGTTGCCAGCTTTCTGGGAGTCATACCCTTGGGCATTAGTGGCCATGGTGAATACCTAACACTCCAAGGTTGTGCTTTGGAGGGAGTTTGGACTCACAATAGAGGGTCCACACATTGTGACACCAGCCTCCATGTCTGAACAGGCATAGCGTTCCCAAAAAGTTTAATGTTGGCCTAACTGCATTGAAAACATACATACACATAAAAACACACAAAACAGTATCTCAAAATAAATATAGTATAAAAAGCACAGGTGAGAGGAGCATACACAGCTTAGTTATTTGACGCCATTCAAACCTGATTTAGATGAATCGGACTTTAGATCATTCCTTCCATTGTCTGCGTTCTCTTTTCTTTTTATAATCTGGAAAGGCAGACTTTGTATATTGCTGTCTGACAGAACAGGAACCCCACTGTTCCTCCAGCCACTGAGCAGAGGTGCAAGGGGTCCGAGAGCCGCCAGGACAGAGATGAATGGCTCTAGCAGGTAGGAAAATAGACTCAATTTATTCAATCTGATGGAGGATTAAGAAAGAAGAAACAGGGAAATAACGAGAACGTTAAACGCAGAGCCTGGAAAACTGGAAGAAGGAATATAATAATGTGCATTTAAAGTGTACCTGTCACAAGAGAATTATGTAGGGAGCTATCGCTGACTTTTGTCAGGAAGAGTGTTCATTGCCAGGCTTCAAAGCTTTCTAAGTCACTGAGATATGAACTGAGACCCATTTACAGAATAACTTCCCAGGTCTATGAATCAAATGTACTAAAACCAGGCACAGCCAGAGAACCAGCATTTTTAGCCGGTGGCTGATTTACTATGTAGCACCCTCTAGTGTGTGCTAGTGTTAGTGTAAGAAAAACGTAGCTCAGGGCTGTTGAATCTGGGTCAAGGTTCAGCGAGTCAGGGCTGGATGACTCATCCTGACAGCGCCTCTGGTGCCTCCTCCTGGTCTAGAAGGTGGTAGAAACTTCTAGAGCTAGTGGGCAGGAGATTAGCAGGAGCTGCCTGGAATATTTATGAGGGCCTCGGCCAACCCCCACTAGTGGGCTGGCAGGGGGCAAGGCTTACCTCATAAATAGGCATGAGTCATGCCAGCAGGGAAGTCGGGCGGAAGATGGAGATGTAGTGCTGTGGAGGATGTTGGTGGCCCTGAGGGGTACCCCATAGTCTGGGGGGAGGTGACCTTGGGCCAGGGCTTGGGTGCTGGAAGGATCCTGCCACAGCACACAGAAGAAGAACATAGAAGAACACACAGAAGAAGAACTTCCTGGATGCACAGAAGCAAGAGAGAGGTCAGCGTGAATAGGTCAGCACTACTGGGGACTTATAAGAGGGGAGACTGCTACATGTAGCCAGTTCTCCCTAAAGACAGTGGTGTGCTTAAAGCGGAGCTCCACCCGAATTCCTAGTCCTATGCCTATGTGATCCCCCCTTCCCTAATCGCTAGATATCCCCCTTACCTTGCTGATGTCTTCTTCTCTTTTCTTCTTGTTTCAAATCTCCTGCCCCTGGAGATTCCGGAAAGGGGCGGTGCTGCTGCGGATATGGGCGGGGCTTCAGCAGCAGGTCAGTTCTTCCTGTCGGCCGCAGGGGCTCCTGGGATCGTTGTTTTAATTTCCCAGGAGTCTGTGCGGTGCCCAGGCTTGAGTTCTCGCTGTTGTCAGCGCTCGAGTGGTATAATCTGCGCATGCGCGAGATCGCAGATTATACGGGCGGTGCATGCTGGGACATTAGCTGCACTGTGTCCCGGAAGACAAACAGGCAAAATGGAAAACATCTGGAGACGTTTTTCTAAACACTTTATGCGGGCGAAAAACTGATGCAGGACACTTAAAGAACAGATACAAGTAAGTAACTAAATTAGAATAGTTACTTATGAAGATTAAGACTGAAAAAAAAAAAAACGGCGGTGGAAGCCCGCTTTAAGTCTTCAACCCTTTCCTGGGAGATCTGCAGATTCAGCCGGGTGGGCTGGTGAAGAGTCAGTCTGGAGGACTGTAGAGGAAAGTTAGCCAGGGTGCCTAGCCTAGTAAAAGGGGCAACTGTAGCCAGGTGGGTTGGCAGTGCCTGAAGAGGTGGTGCTGGGACCAGTAGCCACAGGAGGAAAAGTACAAGCTGTATTCTGCTAGACAAGAGGCTTTGAGTTCCTGCCTGCAAAGGGCCATCTGACTGAGAACTTGTCAGATTCACTACCAATGATCCAGCTGGAGACTGCAAGCAAATGGAGTGCAGGAGGGGTGTCAAGGAGACTGTATATAGACTGTATATAGGAAAATGTCCCTGAAGCTTTCCCTTTTTTTATTGCTGAAGTTTGGTTAAGTGAAATGGGCATCTCATAACCCCCCAACCCTATCCAAGTTATTAACCTTTAATAAATAAAAAAAACAAAGTCATGGACTGTTTTCTGTCTCTGGAGTGCCTGTGAAAATTTGGTGTGCCTGGCTGTGCAGGGTGGAGTGATCCCAGTTTTTTTTTTATCAAAAACAAAGCTTTATCGAGTGTCATACAACATTACACAAATTTACTGTAAAGTACATTGTATACATAAATATACAAACCAATAAATAGAAACAAAGAACAAAAAACAAAGAAAACCCTGGTGACAAACATTTCCATAAAAAGTATCAGCTATACGTTATTCACACAACTTTGAGCAGAGTAAAAATTTCATTATGTATTATGCCTTTGTCTGGGGGGGGCCCTTTGTCTGGGTGGGGGGGGGGGTCATGTTTCAAGTATTTCCGTTATGATGAGAAAACCCAACATCTTTATAAACTTTGACCGCGGCCCTAGAACAAGCACTTGGTGTTAATAACAAAAAGTACACCCTACAATTTTATGAAACACAAGTCGATGGTGATTGCAACCACCTATCGCATATTTTGTTGTATTTGCCTGGGCTTCCCCTATTAATATAGATAACCTTTTTTTATAAGGCAAGGTGTTGTTTATTTCAGCGAGCCAAGTGGCAAGCATAGGAGTAGCGACTTGAACCCAGCTCCAGGCTATGACCTTTCTGGCTGTAAACAGTGTTTCGTGGAGAAATTTACGCATGTGTTTCTACAGTATCGCACAAAAGTGAGTACACCCCTCAGATTTTTGTAAATATGTTATTCTATCTTTTCATGTGACAACACTGAAGAAATTACACTTTGCTACAATGTAAAGTAGTGAGTGTACAGCTTGTATAAATGTGTAAATTTGCTGTCCCCTTAAAATTAATCAACACACAGCCATTAATGTCTAAAGCGCTAGCAAAAAAAAGAAAAAAAGGTGTGTACACCCCTAAGTGAAAATGTCCAAATTGGGCCCAGTTAGCCATTTTCTCTTCCCGATGTCATGTGACTCATTAGTGTTACAAGGTCTCAGGTGTGAATGGGGATCAGGTGCAATAAATTTGGTGTTATCGCTCTCACTCTCTCATATTGGTCACTGGAATATCAACATGGCACCTCATGGCAAAGAACTCTCTGAGGATCTGAAAAAAAAATTGCTGCTCTACATAAAGATGGCCTAGGCTATAAGAAGATTGCCAAGACCCTGAAACTGAGCTGCAGCACAGTGGTCAAGACCATACAGCGGTTTAACAGGACGGGTTCCACTCAGAACAGGCCTCACCATGGAAGTTGAGTGCATGTACTCAGTGTCATATCCAGAGGTTGTCTTTGAGAAATAGACATATGAGTGCTGCCAGCATTTCTGCAGAGGTTGAAGGGGTGGGGGCTCAGCCTGTCAGTGCTCAGACTATGCGCCGCACACTGCATCATTGGTCTGCATGGCTGTAGTCCCAGAAGGAAGCTTCTTCTAAAGATGATGCACTAGAAAGTCCCCAAACAGAAGATAAGCAGACTAAGGACATTGATTACTGGAACCATGTTCTGTGGTCTGATGAGACCAAGATAAACTTATTTGGTTCAGATGGTGACAAGCGTGTGTGGTGGCAACCAGGTGAGGAGTACAAAGACAAGTGTGTCTTGCCTACAGTCAAGCATGGTGGTGGGAGTGTCATGGTCTGGAGCTGCATGAGTGCTGCCGACACTGGGGAGCTACAGATCATTGAGGGAACCATGAATGCCAACATGTACTGTGACACCTGTAGGACATCCTCAAATGGAAGGTGGAGGAGCGCAAGGTCTCTAACATCCACCAGCTCAGTGATGTCATCATGGAGGAGGGGAAGAGGACTCCAGTGGCAACCTGCGAAGCTCTGGTGAACTCCATGCCCAAGAGGGTTAAGGCAGTGCTGAAAAATAATGGTGACTACACAAAATATTGTCACTTTGGGCCCAATTTGGACATTTCCACTAAGGGGGTGCACTCACTTTTGTTGCCAGGTGTTTAGACATTAATAATGGCTGTGGGTTGAGTTATTTTGAGGGAATGGCAAATTTACACTATTATACAAGCTGTACACACACTACTTGTAGCAAAGTGTAATATCTTCAGTGTTGCCACATGAAAAGATATAACAAAATATGTGTGTACTCACTTCTGTGAAATAATGTATATCAGTGTCAGGAAACATGCCCAAAAGGCATTGTTTAGGGTCCATTGCTACCGATGAGCCCATCGAAGTAATCCCCTTAAAGGTCCTCGTGGGCGAGAATCCTGTGAAGAACAATGCGTGCAGTAGTACTTAGGCGGTATACTGAACGTGGTCATTGAATAAGGGAGATGGAAATCCGACCACAGAGCAACTCCAATCCCATTGGCGGCAATAAAACATGATGTAGGACCATTTATGATGATAGAGTTTTTCCAACATAAAACCTCCAAACGTGGATGAAAAGGAGGTGCACTGAAACAAAGGGGAAACAGAGTATATGCTAAAGTCATTGTTCACAGCATGAGTTCAGTGCCCTCCGTTTAACATAAAACATATTTAAAACAGATTGGTTTCATGTGCAGTATCCCCTGAGCAGGGGGAAAGGAAATGCAGGGCAAGGGCCCACAAAGTACTCACATCTCAAGTGGGGTTTAGCTAGCTGATCCAACCAGTCAGTGGCCGCCTCCGGTTCCTCAAAAAAATGAACACGATCCTCTCCAACTACACAGAGGCAAGCGGGAAACATTATTGCATATTTCAAATGGACACATAGACGCTGCTTAATTTCTGTGAACCGACTGAGTTGCCTCTGGATCTCCGCGGAAAAATCCGGAAATGCTAGGATCTGATGATTGTGCAGAGGTATGTTACCCTTCTCCCTAGCTAAGCGGAGGATAGTGTCACAATCTTTGTAGTTGAGGAATTTTGCGATGAAGGCCCGAGAAGGTGCTCCCTGAGGTGTTTTTTTGCAGCAGTCATCTCCCACCAATACGTAGCAGTAAGTAGCTCTTTGAGAAATTTAGCAGGGTTATTGTCTACTCTGAACCTTGTGGAAGGCCTATGAGGCGTAGGTTGTTTCGCCTCATACGATTCTCAAGGTCATCCTGCTTCTGATGAAGTTGTGCAATATGGCGGGTTGTCTGGTCCTCTGACTCCTGCAGGGGAGGAAGAGCGTCCTCTACACAGCTCAAGCGGTGCTCAGATTCCCTAACTCTATCCTTCAGCTTCTACAGATCTTGAAAAAGCAGGGAAAGGTCCACCTTCACATCCTCTATCTTAGTAGCAGTAAGAGAGGCTTGGCAGGCAGAGATCGCCTCCAGAATCTTGCTCTTGTCAGCAGCCTGCGTGCCTGGAGAGGAGGATGGAGATCTGCCATCTTGGGCCTGCGGGTCCTTGTCCTGACGAGGGAATCTATACAATTCTTTAGCTTTATCTGTCGTTCTGCAGAGGTGACATGTCTCTACGGTGCACCGGGACACCTCAGGCACAAATCGGGCCAGACAGCTCGAGGTATCAAGGACAGAATCAAATAGAAAGTATACCGCCGACGAAGCTCAGTTCAAACATATCCTACTGCATGCAGCTCCAGGCCACGCCCCTGGGGGATCCCAGTTTATCTGCGGCTCCTAAGGGGATGCGCAACAAATATGAGAACAATTTTCGGGTGCACCATTTAACTGATTGACCATGGTGTATAGATAGATAGGTGGATAGATAGATAGATAGATAGATAGATAGATAGATAGATAGATAGATAGATAGATAGATAGATAGATAGATAGATAGATAGATGCAGGTGAAGAAGACGTGTTTTGCAATCACAGTCAGACAATGAACATTCCTCTTTCTTTTTCCACCCATAAGGCATCAAAGTGAAAAGCATTTCTGGGTGCTTTGCAAGTGAAGGGATTTCTCTCCACCTGACACCACCATCATGAAAAATGACCCTCAGTTTTAGCCTACCTTAGATATCTACAGTGTTAAAGTCTACACAACGGTAGAAGGAGGTCCTAGCACTTGTCCTAACAAATTTTGTGTTTATGGTTTCCCCTAATCACAGAGTGCCCTTGGGCAACTGCACAATCCAAATGAATGGGGGTGTGCGCCACTGTTTTCAGCACCTAGAGATGCCTATGGAGTACTTCTGTCTGTTTCCAAATGCCCCTCAAGCCCAGGAAGCTCAAGTAAATACCTAAAAAAACACATTCCAGTATTTATGCTCTAGCGCTCCCCAATGCAAAGCAAGCCTATCCATTAGTTAAAGAGATTTGGGAACTTTGTTAAAGTCGTATTTAGACACCATACTGTCCTAGGCAAACCAAAAAGTGGGGTGCTCTTTTGTTCAAGCTCTGCCCCTTGTGTCATGCCATCTTTCTTGCCTGGATAGTCTGGCAACCTGATACTTGTGTTATCCAGTACTAATCTGGATTCACTGACAGCATTTAAGCCCTGATAAAGAGGGATGAGACCTCTGAAACAAGTTGGTTTTCTGATGTTATGGCATTAAAATAGAGATGTTGTTACTTATTCAAGCTCTGTGTCACTCCCATCCTTCTAACATTCTAAAGCAGACAGTCTCAAAAGGATGTTAGGATTTCTTGAGCTGTGGCTGACTGACTTCCTATTGGATGATTCCTGCATATTTCAAGGTCCCACTAATCACCAGTGTAAGGGATAATTACCCCATTGATCCCAAATGAATTGGTTTTGTTTTTCCTTGAGACCTGAGCATTATTTTAGGGGTTCCTCTGGTGTAAAAGGTCAAGAAGGGCTATTCTATATAGACTACTCCAGGGACCCTTTTGGATACCCCATTGGGTAGAAGGTTGGTCCTAAAAAGTTTGATTCTGGCACCAGATTTTCTTCCATCTGGGGTCCACCAACACAGACCCATCCTTCTTGCATTGAGTAACCATATAACTGAGCAGATCTCTGGAACCAGATGCTACACTTATCTCCTCCATTACTACATACTGGCAGTGCAGCTCATGCAGGAGCAGACCAGGGAAAGATGCCATGATGGTATAATAGCTGTATGGTTTTATTCTTCTGCTTGAACCAGCTCTGCTATGAAATGCTGAGAATGTAGGAACAAAAATACAATTTCTATACACGTACCTGGTAGTTAGAACAAATTTTTTTTTTTTTTATTGGGTGGAAAGCATTGCAGTTTGTTTAATAGCGCTCAGCATTTTTATTCACTGGTCATTTTAGACAGAAATTGTGCTTAGCAGGGCTGTCTGAAAGTGGCAGGCGATGTGCAGACAATAATACCAACAGCAATCAGAGCTCCGCATCTATCGCACAGAGCGCACCAAACTGCTGACGCCGTGTTCGGCTTTAGAGGTTAGCAGTTTGCAGTGTAGTGCTGTCAATGAAAACAAAAGGCAGGGCTTCAGGTCAGCTCTGTGGTGCATCTGCGCATGCATAGGTTTCCCGCACCTCTGCGCATGCATAGGTTCCCCGCGCCTCTGCGCATGCATAGGTTCCTTGTACCTCTGTGCATGCATAGGTTACCCGCACCTCTGTGCATGCATGGGTTCCCCACACCTCTGCACATGCATAGGTTTCCCACACCTCTGCGCATGCACCGGCTTCCCTACACATGTTCAAAGACGGGCTGTTATGGAAGTTCTAAAATTGAATGTGCATGTGCAGAAAATTCTTTGGATGAGCAGAGATGTGCCAAAAGGGCTCTGCCATGAAGGTCAGGTTCAGCACATCTGCACACACAACATAAATATGAAAATGGCGGCACCAAAGGGGTGTGGGCAGGTCCGGACTGGGAATAAAAACAAGCCCTGGATATAATTTCATACCAGCCCCAGGGCTGGACTGGGACAAAAATTTGGCCCTGGACTTCATCCAGACCAGCCCACTTTAATTTTGCAAACAAGCACAAAAACTGTTCATGAAACTATACGCAATTGTGCAAAAAAACATAAGTAGTATAACATAAGGAGTCCTCACTAACCTCTTTTATTATTTCACTTATTCTCCTCTGTATTTTTCTCATCTTTCTCACATCACTGCGTGAAGTTGAGGGCGAGCCTCGCAGCCATTACTTTGTCGCTGAAACCGGCCCACTGAGCCATCGGCCCACCGGGAAACTCCCTGTAGTCCCAATGGCCAGTACATGCCTGACCAGCCCTATAGCATTATTTTTTATGTCAAAGTATTTGATTGATTTCCAGATAGAAAAAATACAGTATAACGTGTACATCAACTTCTGAATCACCAAATTTGAATAAAATTAATAGAACATTCAACTCTTACATTAAACAGCTGTGTGAACTACATTTGGGGATTGATGAGGGCCCTCGACCACCGACACCCTCTTTGGGTTCTAGCTGTGTCGGTGGAAGCGGGGACGCCCCACCTCCTGTTTTGAAGGTGTGAAAGACAGCCTTTGGTTAGCCCTCGAGATTGTTCAAATTAGCAGGACCTCTGGATCTCCCAGGGTGGTCTGGAATCAGCTTGGTTTACATTTGGTTCTAGTCCGATAAGCTTCACGGTATGATCTATGGTGAAAGATTATAGTGTGGAGCACATCAAAGGAGAAGATGGAAGAGTAGACGGAAAAAGAAGAAGGAAAGGGTCGCCAACCCAAGAGGAATTGAGTCTTATCCCTTATGCCGTGTACACACGACTGGACTTTCTGGGAGAAAAGGTCAGACTGAATCATTTCATCGGATATTCCGATAGCGTGTGGGCTTCAGCTGACTTTTTTATTAAAAAATTCTGACGAACCTAGAAATAGAACATGTTTTAAATCTTTCAATTTCTATTGGGAAAACCGTTCATCTGTATGCTATTCCGACGGACCAAAAACTATGCAAGGGCAGCTATTGGCTATTGAACTTCCTTTTCCAGTTCCGTCGTACATCATCACATTCTAAACGAACAGACTTTTGTGTGATCGTGTGTAGGCAAGTCAGTTTCAGCGGAACTCTGACGGAACTCCATCGGAAAGACCGTCAGAGTTTATTCTGACGGAAAGTCCGGTCGTGTGTACGCGGCATTAGTGATTGTTTATTCCACATATCAAGGATATTCCCACATATTGGGCCCAGGGTTCCTAGATTGCTTCAAAGTGATTGGACTTATCTAGGAGTACATAGGTTAACCTTTCCTGAGCCATAATCCAGGATATTTTCCTTTTTGAAGCTGCAACTAGTGATGGACGAACTTCCGACGGGACGTTTCGCGAACGCGAAACGCGAACGGGCACAAACGTTCGCGAAAACGACCGTTCGCCGCGGGCTCCATTGACTTCAATGGGAGGCGAATTTCGCAAACCTTTAGGTCGAATTTGCGGCCACGGGGTAATTATTAGGGGGTAGCACGTAGTCCCACCACCTGGACAATAGCATAATACATGTATGAGGTGAATTTGGGATCGATAACTACAAGCATTTTTTTTTTATTTGGGAAATTGTTCTGACAATTCAGGACTATGGAGCTAATGAAGGCAATGGAGGAGAGGGAAGGTCAGGGACCAGGGTAGGCAAACAAGAGGGTGCAGGAGATACAGAGCACTGACAGCAGCACCGTAATACAGAGCACTGACATCAGCACCGTGACATACAGCGCTGACAGCAGCTCCGTGACATACAGCGCTGACAGCAGCTCCGTGACATACAGCGCTGACAGCAGCTCCGTGACATACAGCGCTGACAGCAGCTCCGTGACATACAGCGCTGACAGCAGCTCCGTGACATACAGCGCTGACAGCAGCACCGTGACATACAGCGCTGACAGCAGCTCCGTGACATACAGCGCTGACAGCAGCTCCGTGACATACAGCGCTGACAGCAGCTCCGTGACATACAGCACTGACAGCAGCTCCGTGACATACAGCGCTGACAGCAGCTCCGTGACATACAGCGCTGACAGCAGCACCGTGACATACAGCGCTGACAGCAGCTCCGTGACATACAGCGCTGACAGCAGCTCCGTGACATACAGCGCTGACAGCAGCTCCGTGACATACAGCACTGACAGCAGCTCCGTGACATACAGCGCTGACAGCAGCTCCGTGACATACAGCGCTGACAGCAGCACCGTGACATACAGCGCTGACAGCAGCTCCGTGACATACAGCGCTGACAGCAGCACCGTGACATACAGCGCTGACAGCAGCTCCGTGACATACAGCGCTGACAGCAGCTCCGTGACATACAGCGCTGACAGCAGCACCGTGACATACAGCGCTGACAGCAGCTCCGTGACATACAGCGCTGACAGCAGCTCCGTGACATACAGCGCTGACAGCAGCTCCGTGACATACAGCGCTGACAGCAGCTCCGTGACATACAGCGCTGACAGCAGCTCCGTGACATACAGCGCTGACAGCAGCACCGTGACATACAGCGCTGACAGCAGCTCCGTGACATACAGCGCTGACAGCAGCTCCGTGACATACAGCGCTGACAGCAGCTCCGTGACATACAGCGCTGACAGCAGCTCCGTGACATACAGCGCTGACAGCAGCTCCGTGACATACAGCGCTGACAGCAGCTCCGTGACATACAGCGCTGACAGCAGCTCCGTGACATACAGCGCTGACAGCAGCACCGTAAGCAGCCCCAGGAGGAAGTCAGCACAGCACAGGGATGGTGTGATCCCCTCATAATAAGAACCCCCAGGAGGAAGTCAGCACAGCACAGGGATGGTGTGATCCCCTCATAATAAGAACCCCCAGGAGGAAGTCAGCACAGCACAGGGATGGTGGGAGCCCCTCATAATAAGAACACCCAGGAGGAAGTCAGCACAGCACAGGGATGGTGGGAACCCCTCATAATAAGCAGCCCCAGTAGAAATATGACACCGCTCAACCTCTTCAAAGAGGAGGGTAGGGGCATATAGTACGGTGTGCTTTTTTGGGTCAGGGAAGTGAGCCAAATGAATTAAGAAGGTCTGTGTGCTTGATTCCAAAAATTGTTTATAGACATATACATGGTCTACTGATCACATGTGTTGAATTCCTCCGAGATCCATGCCTCATTCATTTTTAGAAATGTGAGGTAGTTAACACTGTGGTGAGCTAGGCGAGTACGCTTATCGGTCACAATCCCCCCTGCTGCGCTGAACGTCCTTTCGGACAGGACACTGGATGAGGGGCAAGCCAACAGTTCGATTGCAAATTGGGCAAGCTCTGGCCAGAGGTCAAGCCTGCCCACCCAGTAGTCTAGGGGTTCATCACTCCTCAGAGCGTCCACATCGGCCGTTAACCCAATGTAGTCGGACACCTGACGGTCTAGGCGTTCCCTGATGCTGGATCCGGATGACACCTGTCGATGGGTCGGCTGAAAGAATGACCTCATATCCGAAGTCACCAACACATCTTCAAACCGGCCTCTTCTTGCAGGCGCTGTTGGATTGGTACCCGCAAATCCTTCTCTGGGAGTGGGAATTGCTCCTCTGCCAGCGCACGCAAAAGCAGAATGCAGCATTTCTCGAAGCAAGGCCTGGAAGTGCTGCATTCTGACAGCCCTCTGCGACGGCGGTAACATTTCCGCCATTTTGTGTTTGTACCGGGGGTCTAAGTACGTTGCCACCCAGTACTGGTCCTTGACCCTCATGCTTTTTATACGGGGGTCCCTATTAAAACACTGGAGCATGAAGGCCCCCATTTGCACTAAAGTGGAAGCGGTGTGGTGGCCTGGCTCCTGCTCATCATCCAGGATAATGTCGTCCTCTTCATTCTCCTCTCCCCATCCTCGCACAACAGGGATCCCAGAAAGGTTTAAAGCATGCTCTTCTTGCTCCTGCTCATCCGCCCCGGCACCATCCTCCTCTGACTCCTCATCAGACTCCTGTTGTTGACTTGTCTCAGATAGAGTAGCCCCCCCTGGGAATTCATCCAGCATTGCGACTTCCTCATCTTCCCGCTCCTGCTCCTCCACAGCCTGATCAATGACACGACGCAATGCACGCTCCAGAAAGAAGGCATAAGGTACCATGTCACTGATGGCGCCATGGCTGCGACTGACCAGTTTGGTGATCTCCTCAAATGGCCGCAGAAGTCTGCATGTGTCGCGCATGAGCAGCCACTGGCGCGGTGAAAAAAAACCCAGCTCCCCAGAACCGTTTCTTTCGCAGAGTTCATACAGGTAGACGTTAACTGCACGTTTCTGCTGGAGCAGCCTATCAAGCATATAGAAGGTTGAGTTCCATCGCGTCGGGCAATCGCAAATAAGACGTCTGACCGGCAGATGGTGTCGCCGCTGAATGTCAGCAAGGCGAGCCATGGCCGTGTAAGATCTTCTGAAATGGGCCGAGATTTTCCTTGCCTGCCGCAAGATGTCCTGGACCCCAGGGTATTTGACAAGGAATCGCTGCACGACCAAGTTTAAGACGTGTGCCATGCACGGCACGTGCGTGATTTTGCCCTGTTTCAATGCGCTAAGCAGATTGGCACCGTTGTCACACACCACTTTACCAACTGTCAAATTGAGCGGTGTTAGCCACTCATCTGCCTGTGAACGCAAAGCTGAAAGGAGTGCCGGGCCAGTGTGGCTCTTTGCTTCCAGGCACAACAGACGCAGCACGGCATGGCAACGTCTCACCTGGCATGTGGAATAGGTTCTGGGGAGCTTGGGCGGTGCAGTGGAAGAGACGCTAGCAGCGGAAAAGGAGGAGGCAGCTGAGGAGGAGAGGGAGGAGGATGGAGTAGGAGGAGGAGAAGAAGAGTCAGGCCTGCATGCAATCCGTGGCGGTAAAACCAAATCTACACGGGTGCCACGGGTTACATGCTTGACGGCCGTCAGAAGGTTCACCCAGTGGGCAGTAAAACTGATATACCTTCCCTGCCCGTGTTTGCTAGACCACGTGTCTGTGGTCAGATGTATCTTGGCACCGACACTGTGTGCCAGAGATACATTCACTTGCCGCTGAACATGGCCATATAGCTCTGGGATGCCCTTCTCTGAGAAATACTTCCTTCCTGGGACCTTCCATTGTGGTGTTCCAATGGCCACAAATTTGCGAAAGGCCTCCGAGTCCACCAGTTTATATGGCAGTAGTTGGCGGGCTATGAGTTCTGACAAGCCAGCCGCCAACCGTTGGGCAAGAGGGTTATCCGGCGTCATCATTTTTTTACGCTCAAACATTAGGCCCACGGAAGCCTGCCTTTTTGCAGAAAAATGTGAGCTTGGCGTGATGGAAGGTGGAGTGGAGGACAATTGTGAGGAGAGAGGAGAAGGAGAAGTAGAAGACGAGGCTGGACGGTGAGAGCCTGCAGTGTGGCTTTGTGTGTTCCGTTGCTCCCACTGGGCTCGGTGATGGCTGCTCATGTGCCTTCTTAAGGCGGTCGTCCCTAGGTGAGTATTGGGCTTACCGCGACTAACGCGTTGACTGCAAAGATTGCAGATGGCAACGCTATTGTCAGCAGCGGACACGTTAAAAAAAGCCCACACTGCGGAGCCATGTGCCGGTGTCCTGGGAGCGCCAGATGTGACCGTACATGGTCGATGACTCGCTCCTGATACATTTGCAGTCTGCTTTGTCCCTGCTGTGCAATGTAAGTCATTGCTGCTTCTCCTCCCTATCTGCTGGTCCATATCTCCCTCTGAACTCCCCTCCTCTTCCTCTCTTGTGGGCACCCACGTGACATCACTAGACACGTCATCATCAACGTCACCTTCCCCACCGCTATAAGTAGAGTAGGCAGCAACACCGGGGACCAACCTCCTCCTTGGGCTGATCTGGGTACTGGCGTCAGACTGCTGAGTAGCGCTTGTTGCTACCTCCTCTTCCTGATCCAATACCAAGAGTGGCTGCGCATCAGAAATGTCCTCTTGATATGGATCGGAAAATAATTCCAGTGACTCAAGCGGAAGGTATGTGGTGGTGGTGGTGGTGGTCGTGTTGTTGGTGGTAGTGTCTTTGGGGGTGCACATAGCAGAGAGTGAAGAAGAGGGTGCAGATCGAGAGGATGAGGAGGGTGCAGAAGAATAAGGCTGAGTGAGCCACTCAACCAAGTCTGGTGCGTCCTTTAAAGTAATTGAACGCACCTTCTGCAACTTCCCACTTTGGCTCAAGGCTGTTGCTCCTGCCCTACCCCTACCACCCCTGCGGAAGGGCCTGCCTCTTCCTCTGCCTGTCATTTTTTAAATCACCCTGTGACAAAACTCTTAGTCCCTATACCGCTGAAGGACTGCTGCAGTATAGGGCAGCGGTCAGCAGTAGTGCACGTCAACCCTATGTATTGTGGACCGATAGCGGTCCTTACAGAACAGCAGACTGTACTGCACTCAGGCCTATGTACCGTAGCACCCTATACCAAGTTACCAGTCCTTATAAAAACTTTTGTGGACCAAGCAGGTTGTGTGTTAGTGATTAGCAGACTGTACGTCAGTCCCTATACCAATGAAGGACTGCTGCAGTATAGGGCAGCGGTCAGCAGTAGTGCACGGCAACCCTATGTATTGTGGACCGATAGCGGTCCTTACAGAACAGCAGACTGTACTGCACTCAGGCCTATGTACCGTAGCACCCTATACCAAGTTACCAGTCCTTATAAGAACTTTTGTGGACCAAGCAGGTTGTGTGTTAGTGATTAGCAGACTGTACGTCAGTCCCTATACCAATGAAGGACTGCTGCAGTATAGGGCAGCGGTCAGCAGTAGTGCACGGCAACCCTATGTATTGTGGACCGATAGCGGTCCTTACAGAACAGCAGACTGTACTGCACTCAGGCCTATGTACCGTAGCACCCTATACCAAGTTACCAGTCCTTATAAAAACTTTTGTGGACCAAGCAGGTTGTGTGTTAGTGATTAGCAGACTGTACGTCAGTCCCTATACCAATGAAGGACTGCTGCAGTATAGGGCAGCGGTCAGCAGTAGTGCACGGCAACCCTATGTATTGTGGACCGATAGCGGTCCTTACAGAACAGCAGACTGTACTGCACTCAGGCCTATGTACCGTAGCACCCTATACCAAGTTACCAGTCCTTATAAAAACTTTTGTGGACCAAGCAGGTTGTGTGTTAGTGATTAGCAGACTGTGCGTCAGTCCCTATACCGCTGAAGGACTGCTGCAGTATAGGGCAGCGGTCAGCAGTAGTGCACGTCAACCCTATGTATTGTGGACCGATAGCGGTCCTTACAGAACAGCAGACTGTACTGCACTCAGGCCTATGTACCGTAGCACCCTATACCAAGTTACCAGTCCTTATAAGAACTTTTGTGGACCAAGCAGGTTGTGTGTTAGTGATTAGCAGACTGTACGTCAGTCCCTATACCAATGAAGGACTGCTGCAGTATAGGGCAGCGGTCAGCAGTAGTGCACGGCAACCCTATGTATTGTGGACCGATAGCGGTCCTTACAGAACAGCAGACTGTACTGCACTCAGGCCTATGTACCGTAGCACCCTATACCAAGTTACCAGTCCTTATAAAAACTTTTGTGGACCAAGCAGGTTGTGTGTTAGTGATTAGCAGACTGTACGTCAGTCCCTATACCAATGAAGGACTGCTGCAGTATAGGGCAGCGGTCAGCAGTAGTGCACGGCAACCCTATGTATTGTGGACCGATAGCGGTCCTTACAGAACAGCAGACTGTACTGCACTCAGGCCTATGTACCGTAGCACCCTATACCAAGTTACCAGTCCTTATAAAAACTTTTGTGGACCAAGCAGGTTGTGTGTTAGTGATTAGCAGACTGTGCGTCAGTCCCTATACCGCTGAAGGACTGCTGCAGTATAGGGCAGCGGTCAGCAGTAGTGCACGTCAACCCTATGTATTGTGGACCGATAGCGGTCCTTACAGAACAGCAGACTGTACTGCACTCAGGCCTATGTACCGTAGCACCCTATACCAAGTTACCAGTCCTTATAAGAACTTTTGTGGACCAAGCAGGTTGTGTGTTAGTGATTAGCAGACTGTACGTCAGTCCCTATACCAATGAAGGACTGCTGCAGTATAGGGCAGCGGTCAGCAGTAGTGCACGGCAACCCTATGTATTGTGGACCGATAGCGGTCCTTACAGAACAGCAGACTGTAACGCACTCAGGCCTATGTACCGTAGCACCCTATACCAAGTTACCAGTCCTTATAAGAACTTTTGTGGACCAAGCAGGTTGTGTGTTAGTGATTAGCAGACTGTACGTCAGTCCCTATACCAATGAAGGACTGCTGCAGTATAGGGCAGCGGTCAGCAGTAGTGCACGGCAACCCTATGTATTGTGGACCGATAGCGGTCCTTACAGAACAGCAGACTGTACTGCACTCAGGCCTATGTACCGTAGCACCCTATACCAAGTTACCAGTCCTTATAAGAACTTTTGTGGACCAAGCAGGTTGTGTGTTAGTGTTTAGCAGACTGTGCGTCAGTCCCTATACCGCTGAAGGACTGCTGCAGTATAGGGCAGCGGTCAGCAGTAGTGCACGGCAACCCTATGTATTGTGGACCGATAGCGGTCCTTACAGAACAGCAGACTGTACTGCACTCAGGCCTATGTACCGTAGCACCCTATACCAAGTTACCAGTCCTTATAAGAACTTTTGTGGACCAAGCAGGTTGTGTGTTAGTGTTTAGCAGACTGTGCGTCAGTCCCTATACCGCTGAAGGACTGCTGCAGTATAGGGCAGCGGTCAGCAGTAGTGCACGGCAACCCTATGTATTGTGGACCGATAGCGGTCCTTACAGAACAGCAGACTGTACTGCACTCAGGCCTATGTACCGTAGCACCCTATACCAAGTTACCAGTCCTTATAAGAACTTTTGTGGACCAAGCAGGTTGTGTGTTAGTGATTAGCAGACTGTACGTCAGTCCCTATACCAATGAAGGACTGCTGCAGTATAGGGCAGCGGTCAGCAGTAGTGCACGGCAACCCTATGTATTGTGGACCGATAGCGGTCCTTACAGAACAGCAGACTGTAACGCACTCAGGCCTATGTACCGTAGCACCCTATACCAAGTTACCAGTCCTTATAAGAACTTTTGTGGACCAAGCAGGTTGTGTGTTAGTGATTAGCAGACTGTACGTCAGTCCCTATACCAATGAAGGACTGCTGCAGTATAGGGCAGCGGTCAGCAGTAGTGCACGGCAACCCTATGTATTGTGGACCGATAGCGGTCCTTACAGAACAGCAGACTGTACTGCACTCAGGCCTATGTACCGTAGCACCCTATACCAAGTTACCAGTCCTTATAAGAACTTTTGTGGACCAAGCAGGTTGTGTGTTAGTGTTTAGCAGACTGTGCGTCAGTCCCTATACCGCTGAAGGACTGCTGCAGTATAGGGCAGCGGTCAGCAGTAGTGCACGGCAACCCTATGTATTGTGGACCGATAGCGGTCCTTACAGAACAGCAGACTGTACTGCACTCAGGCCTATGTACCGTAGCACCCTATACCAAGTTACCAGTCCTTATAAGAACTTTTGTGGACCAAGCAGGTTGTGTGTTAGTGTTTAGCAGACTGTGCGTCAGTCCCTATACCGCTGAAGGACTGCTGCAGTATAGGGCAGCGGTCAGCAGTAGTGCACGGCAACCCTATGTATTGTGGACCGATAGCGGTCCTTACAGAACAGCAGACTGTACTGCACTCAGGCCTATGTACCGTAGCACCCTATACCAAGTTACCAGTCCTTATAAGAACTTTTGTGGACCAAGCAGGTTGTGTGTTAGTGATTAGCAGACTGTACGTCAGTCCCTATACCAATGAAGGACTGCTGCAGTATAGGGCAGCGGTCAGCAGTAGTGCACGGCAACCCTATGTATTGTGGACCGATAGCGGTCCTTACAGAACAGCAGACTGTAACGCACTCAGGCCTATGTACCGTAGCACCCTATACCAAGTTACCAGTCCTTATAAGAACTTTTGTGGACCAAGCAGGTTGTGTGTTAGTGATTAGCAGACTGTACGTCAGTCCCTATACCAATGAAGGACTGCTGCAGTATAGGGCAGCGGTCAGCAGTAGTGCACGGCAACCCTATGTATTGTGGACCGATAGCGGTCCTTACAGAACAGCAGACTGTAACGCACTCAGGCCTATGTACCGTAGCACCCTATACCAAGTTACCAGTCCTTATAAGAACTTTTGTGGACCAAGCAGGTTGTGTGTTAGTGTTTAGCAGACTGTGCGTCAGTCCCTATACCGCTGAAGGACTGCTGCAGTATAGGGCAGCGGTCAGCAGTAGTGCACGGCAACCCTATGTATTGTGGACCGATAGCGGTCCTTACAGAACAGCAGACTGTAACGCACTCAGGCCTATGTACCGTAGCACCCTATACCAAGTTACCAGTCCTTATAAGAACTTTTGTGGACCAAGCAGGTTGTGTGTTAGTGATTAGCAGACTGTACGTCAGTCCCTATACCAATGAAGGACTGCTGCAGTATAGGGCAGCGGTCAGCAGTAGTGCACGGCAACCCTATGTATTGTGGACCGATAGCGGTCCTTACAGAACAGCAGACTGTAACGCACTCAGGCCTATGTACCGTAGCACCCTATACCAAGTTACCAGTCCTTATAAGAACTTTTGTGGACCAAGCAGGTTGTGTGTTAGTGATTAGCAGACTGTACGTCAGTCCCTATACCAATGAAGGACTGCTGCAGTATAGGGCAGCGGTCAGCAGTAGTGCACGGCAACCCTATGTATTGTGGACCGATAGCGGTCCTTACAGAACAGCAGACTGTACTGCACTCAGGCCTATGTACCGTAGCACCCTATACCAAGTTACCAGTCCTTATAAGAACTTTTGTGGACCAAGCAGGTTGTGTGTTAGTGTTTAGCAGACTGTGCGTCAGTCCCTATACCGCTGAAGGACTGCTGCAGTATAGGGCAGCGGTCAGCAGTAGTGCACGTCAACCCTATGTATTGTGGACCGATAGCGGTCCTTACAGAACAGCAGACTGTACTGCACTCAGGCCTATGTACCGTAGCACCCTATACCAAGTTACCAGTCCTTATAAGAACTTTTGTGGACCAAGCAGGTTGTGTGTTAGTGTTTAGCAGACTGTGCGTCAGTCCCTATACCGCTGAAGGACTGCTGCAGTATAGGGCAGCGGTCAGCAGTAGTGCACGGCAACCCTATGTATTGTGGACCGATAGCGGTCCTTACAGAACAGCAGACTGTACTGCACTCAGGCCTATGTACCGTAGCACCCTATACCAAGTTACCAGTCCTTATAAGAACTTTTGTGGACCAAGCAGGTTGTGTGTTAGTGATTAGCAGACTGTACGTCAGTCCCTATACCAATGAAGGACTGCTGCAGTATAGGGCAGCGGTCAGCAGTAGTGCACGGCAACCCTATGTATTGTGGACCGATAGCGGTCCTTACAGAACAGCAGACTGTACCGCACCCAAGCCTATGTACCGTAGCACCCTAGACAGACCAAGTTACCAGTCCTGATAAAGAGCTTTGTGGAACAAGTGAGTTGTGAATGATTAGCAGACTGCAGCAGAAGGGCAGCAGTCAAGTATAATATTCTTTCTATATTTGGAAGAAAGAATATTATACGTGTACAAGCCTATTACCGTACCACTGATACCAGTCCTGAAAAGAACCTTTGTGGAACTAATAGTAACAGCAAGTCTTTAAAATTATCCTCACTGCCTGACAACACTGCTTCCTGCCTGTCCCTATACAAATTGGCAAAAAAGAGTAGGCTGGAACGATTAGCTGGAACAGCTCTTTTGTGGACCTGATAGTAACAGCTAATGATGATGATGATGATGATGATGAAGAAAGACTAATCTGGCTGAGCTGTCCCTAAAATAGCAGCATACAGCGCTCTGTCCCTTTATCTAAACTGACAAAAGAAACTCAGGCTGCTGACCTAACACCTATACCAGTCCTGAAAAGAACTTTTGTGTACCAAATAGCTAGCGTTTTCTCTGTCCCTACTCCACACAGGATCCTTTCCCTACAGTGACAGAAGAAAGAATGTAAAATGGCCACCGGATCGGGTGTATTTATAGGTTAGGGGGAATGTCCAAGTGTCCATGAGCTGTCATGTCTCAATTGGTTGTCCTGTAACACATGATAAACGTGTCACGAAAGGTTAAAGTTCTTGTATACATTAAACACGTAAGTCCGCCGGGGCGAACGACGGAAAAAGGCGTTCGAACCCGCGGACGGCGAAAGTCGGAAATTCGCCGCGAAACGACCGCCGGGCGAACCGTTCGGCCATCACTAGCTGCAACTGCTATTTTAGGTTGTTTCCATGCCTTGCCATGCTATGGAGAGTTTCGCCCCTGTCGGTATAAAGCGGATCAAAGTTCTTGTCTATTTGGGGATATTCGGTACGTAGCCATTCAGTAGGGCTATGGATGGATTTTGGGTAACAGGACACTTTGTGACTTTACGCATAATGTGAAAAATAGAATTCCATTATCCTCAGATTTTTGGGCATTCCCACCAGGTGTGTAACATAGTCCCCAGGTTGTGGCACTCTCTAAAGCATAGCGGAGATGTGGCAGAGAGCATGGCAGCTAACCCAGTGGGCACTAGATACCATCTTGTGAAAAGTTATTTATTGGCTTCTAAGAGTGAGGTATTGTAAATACCTTTTAGGTATCTAGAAAACGACTCATGTCAGTCTTCTAGGTCGCGTTCCTCCTGGGGATCCCTTTCCCATGATCTCATATACGGTTGTCTGCATTTTTGGCCAGTGACGCATAGATGATTGATATCCCACCCCTCTGCTCCATGGCCTGCCCGCACCATCTTTCGTATTCATTGAAATTAGGAGGATTTGGTTTGTTTTTCCAGATGGCATTAAGGAAGTGGTACATTTGGTAGAACCTGAATCTCCCCGCAGTAGGAAGATCAATTGTTTCCTCAAAGTTCCCTAGGGGTAAGGGACCTGTTGCAGAGTAAAAATGCCCTATTCGGTACATACCCTTATCCAGCCACCACATAAATGCTGTGATATTCATGCCTGGTTGAAATTGGGGATTATGGAAGATATGTGCTAGGGGTTGGAGCTCA
Organism: Lithobates pipiens; assembly: GCF_037356315.1. Taxonomy (NCBI): domain Eukaryota; kingdom Metazoa; phylum Chordata; class Amphibia; order Anura; family Ranidae; genus Lithobates; species Lithobates pipiens. Next base: position 23,387,883 of record NW_027507686.1, read on the forward strand.
GAGACCAGGGAGGGAAGCCCCCTCATGTCATCTCACAACTTAAATGAGTGAGAGAGAGTGGGGGAGAGCATTCGTGGTCTGTTTTTTGGGGGACACCAAAGTAGAAAGTCTAGCATGTGAAGCGGTGCAGCATGTCTCTCTATGGCTACCCAATCTGTTTTTTCGACCTTGAGGTAGACGGTAGATAGCTGGGCCAGCCGTGCCACTTGGTAGTACCATAGTAGGTTTGGGAGGCCTAGAACCCTAGCCAAGTTAAATAGGGTCCTTTGCGTGAGTCGTGGTAATCTTACCCTGAAACAACTTGAGATGATCTCTTTTGATCGCGATTGGTAGAGAAAGGAAGAGGTAGAGTAACTTCGACAAGAGGTTCATCTTTACCGAGTTTACCCTGCCCAGGATAACTTGTGCTGGGACCAGTTTATAAAGTCGGTCTCTAGTTTGTACTCAGAGTCACTCTGTGGATGATGAGGAAAGGAACAAAGAGCAACAAGGAAACAAAGACCTGAAGTGTGCCAAAGGTCACGTGGTCAGTATGCCTAAAGGGGGCATACCCAAGTATGAAATGTAAAGAATGAAATTAAAAGAAAAAGGGGAATGGGTGGGTGGGATACGAGACCCGACGTCCAACGAGAAGGAGGCAGAGGAGGGCAGGCTTTATGCAGCCTGACTCCTCCTACAAATACAGGCTTACCCTGCGGTCAGCCTTACACTTGTACTCAGAGTCACTCTGTGGATGATGAGGAAAGGAACAAAGAGCAACAAGGAAACAAAGACCTGAAGTGTGCCAAAGGTCACGTGGTCAGTATGCCTAAAGGGGCCAAAAAATAACACAGTAGGAAGAAAGCTCAACAACCAGATGACCCAGTGAATAACGTCTAACCTGGAGTGGTGGCAAATGAGTTATGCCTTTGCCGCAGAGAAGGAAACGCTAAGAAAGGCAGTAGCCCCTCCCCTAGCTTCAGAAATCACAAGGCCAACTATAGCACCCCCTTGAGCCCAACCCAGCGCCCAACGCAAGATAAACCTGAGAGTACGTGAACGTCATAAATGAAACCCACCATGGAAAGTCAGCTAAGCACAGCAGGGAGTCCCCACCGCTGGAGACCTGGATGGCTTCAAACGGAAAAGCCGAAAATAAAACAACCTGACAGATCATTCAACATGAAATGCTGGGACTTAACTGGATACGCCCAGAAAGAGCTGAAGGCTGATACAAGCTGGAGGAGGCCAAAAAAGGAAACTAAAACAAAACAGAAAAGCAAAGGGAACTAGACATTTCACCATCAGGACTGGAAACCTAACCTGGAAACGTGCTAAGCCGTGTCATGGGCTTTCCTGGAATTTAAAACAAACCCAATGATCAACGCTGCAGTGCCAAACCAAATGGAAAACCACAACTGGAACTGACAAGAAAGTGCGTCACTGGAAACCTGCTTCTGAGACCCGAGCCTACAGATACTAGCCCGGGCCCCGTGGTCCACGAAAGCCCCTGAGCCAGTAGAAACCGTGGATCAGTGAAAAACTGACTAACCAAACTTCCATGCCCCAGGACAACTCCTGGCCGGAGACGCAGCTAGGAAAATTAAAGTAAATAGTGAGGAAAGGCACCCAACTGATCAGGAACACAACTAGCGAGAGAATCGAGATTAAACAAAACACCTGCGACAAAAACGAAACCTGCGATAAGGAAACGTGACTGAACGGAAACATGAGAAGTGTGAACTGATCACCGTGAGCGGCTTAAGAACCGCGGCTGCTAGAAAACACGACCTGCCTAGGAAATGCAGGTTGCCCAAATTGATGAAAAACACAAAAGAAAACCCTGGGGGGGTACACAAGAGAACAGAAAAGAAAAGCATGAGACACAAAACGCGCGGCATAACGGAATATGCAAGAACGCGAGAAAAGGCAAGAAAACACGAGAAACAAAAGAAACATGGGAAACGCGAGAAGATGCATGAGACACGTAAAAAAGCATCAGACAGGTACGATACATCCGACACTAACAAGCATGAGGAACGTAAAAAACCTGAGAATCATGAAATAACACAAGGGTATTGACATGCAAGGCACAAGACATGAAACGTGCGGCACATGGGAAATACGGAAGGAAACACCGGACAACCCGTGAGGAAACATGTGAATACGTCAAAACCATGGAAAAACGTCAGAAAATGCTAGAAAAACATGGGGAAACGTCAGAGACAAGGGAAACACAAGAAGTTGCATCACGTAAATAACAGCCAAGAACATGACATCCGATACGTGAATTGCATGAGAAACGTAAACACCCTGATAACCATAAATTTATGAGAACCCTAACAGCGCAAGAACTGTAAGTCGTTAAAACCGTCAACTGCCAGCAAAACACACGAGAACGCAATTGTACGAGAACCATAAAATTCCATAGAAAACCATCAAATGTATGAGAAACACCAACTTCATATGCAAATCACATGAGAGACCTAAATCATATGAAAAACAAAAATGCGTAAGAACCGTAACTTACAAGAAACACCAACTGCATGGAAACCGTGAATTGCATAAACTGAATTGCATGAGAAAACGGCAATTGCATGTAAAACCGTAAACGAGTGAGAACCGTGCGTGAAAACAAAGCATGAGAACGTCAAATCGAATGAGAACATCGCATGAGAACGTAAAACGAAACGAGAACATAAAATGCATGAGAACGTAAAACGAAAACGAGAACATGATTGCATGAGAACGTGACCGAAACGAGAACATGGGAGTATGAGAATGTTAAAAAGAAACGAGAACATGGGTGCATGAGAACGTAAAACGAAACGAGGACATGAGTGCATGAGAATGTAAAATAAAACGAGGACATAACTGCATAAGAACGCAAAACATGAAATGCCAAAAGCATGCAACGCAAAACGCATAACGCTGGAACGCGGTAGAGAAACCTGGAAAGTGAGAGAAAACCTGGAAAGTGAGAGAAAACCTGGAAAGTGAGAGAAAACCTGGAAAGTGAGAGAAACCTGGAAAGCGAGAGAAAACCATGAAAAGCATGAGAAACCGTAGTTGCATGAACCGTCAACTGTACCACGGGAATACGTCAGAACCACGGGAAACGTCAGAAAACGCTATGAAATACGGGGAAACGTCAGAAACATGGGAAACGCAAGAAGTTGCGTGAGACACGTAAATAACATCTAATACGTAAATTGCATGAGAAATTTAACATGCCTGAGAACCATACATTCATGAGAACCATAAATGCGTAAGAACTGTACGTCGTATGAAAACCGCCAACTGCCTGCGAAACGCATGAGAAACGTAATCGCATGAGAAACCGTAAAATTGCATGGAAAACCATCAATTGTATGAGAAACAACAACTTCATAAGAAAAGTAAATCACATGAAAGACCCAAAACGCATGAAAAACAAAATTGCGTAAGAACAGTAAGCAACGTGCTTGAAACCAACAAGCATGAGAACGTCCAATCGAACGAGAACGGAAAACGAAACGAGAACATAACTGCATGAGAATGTAATCGAAACAAAACGCAAATGCAAGAAACGCAACTGCCAGAGCAACGCAACTGCTTGAGAAACGCAACTGCCTGAGAAACGCAACTGCCTGAGAAACGCAACTGCAAGAAAACGCAACTGCAAGAAAACGCAACTGCAAGAAAACGCAACTGCATGAAAATGCAACTGCAAGAAGATATAACTGCATGAAAACGCAAACGCATGAAAAACGCAACTGCATGAAAAACGCAACTGCATGAAACGCAACTGCATGAAAACGCAACTGCATGAAAACGCAACTGCATGAAAACGCAACTGCAAGAAGATGCAAATGCATGAAAACGCAAATGCATGAAAAACGCAACTGCAAGAAGATGCAAAAGCATGAAAAACGCAACTGCAAGAAGATGCAAATGCCTGAAGGCGCAAATGCATGACAACGCAACTGCTTTGAGAACGTGACCGCTATGAGAACGTGAATGGCCTGAAACCGGAAACGCATGGGAAAACCATAAAATGCACCAGAACGTAAAACTGCATGAGAAAACCGTGAATAACACGAGAACGTGGAGCTCAGGCGGGGGCACGCCACGTGGAGCTCAGGCGGGGGTTGGGCACGCCACGTGGAGCTCAGGCGGGGGTTGGGCACGCCACGTGGAGCTCAGGCGTTGGTTGGGCACGCCACGTGGAGCTCAGGCGGGGGTTGGGCACGCCACGTGGAGCTCAGGCGGGGGTTGGACACGCCACGTGGAGCTCAGGCGGGGGTTGGACACGCCACGTGGAGCTCAGGCGGGGGTTGGACACGCCACGTGGAGCTCAGGCGGGGGTTGGACACGCCACGTGGAGCTCAGGCGGGGGTTGGGCACGCCACGTGGAGCTCAGGCGGGGCGGGGCACGCCACGTGGAGCTCAGGCGGGGCGGGGCGGTAGAACCCTAGTCAGGTTTTTTTTTTTTTTTTTACTATCTGACATGACAAAATGTGGGGAATGTCAAGGGGTATGAATACTTTCCAGGCACTGTAAAGCTTCCAGCGTGCGATTCTTCTCCAACGCTCTTATTTCTCTCTCACGTGGTGCGGGATCATTTTAGTTAAGTAGGAGATCCATCTTTAAAGTTGGCCCCAGGGGCCCCACTTGCCTCTTATCAGGGGCCCGGAGCGTTCGTCCTACACACTGATCTGGGAGGATTATCTCTCAGACAAGCGCGGATCCCGGGGGGAGGATTGGATGTAAATGATGTACTGCGAGGGGAAATCTTCATGTTTCCCCAGCCTGCAGAAGGTGAACGTCTCCTTTCCATGTAAATGGAGAAATAATGAAGGTTGTCAGCGATGGTGTTCTGCCTCTGACGGGGGTGTCCGGGGGGGGGGGGGGGGTGGGCCCCACAGATGCACTGCAATCACGGCACATTCCCCCCCCCATACGGCACATGCCAATCTAGTTGGATGTCCAGTAGAGGAGAAAGATGTTCTAGCTTTAGGTTCTGTCTGCACCTATACCTCTAGCAGTAGGATGCTGTCATATTTTTATGTATATACTGTTTGATAGACCGTTTGTTACAGAAAGAGTATGTTAGGCATACTTTTATTGCTGGCCTGGGATGACCAGGATCCTTGAGAGTAATAAAAGTACACTACTAAGACAGCTAAACACATTTTCCTTACTACACAGACTGTTTCTAATCACAATTATTATTAGCCATATTCTGGCAAAACATGGCAACAGAATGCAGCTTTTACTCATCTGACTGAATCAGATCTGCACGGGGGAAGCCTGGGGCTTTTTTTGAGCGGACGGGCAGCCAAACACCCGCTCCCCCGGCGTGAACACCGGGAGGAGCGGGCAGTCCCCTCATGGCGCCGGAACAACCTGAGGAGAGAAAACAGACGGGCGGCCGAACACCCCCCCCTCCCCCAGGCGTGAACACCGGGGGGAGCGGACGGGCAGCACCCTCTGGAGCCGAAGACAGCCCGAGGAGAGGAGCGGACGTCGGCCAAACACCCCCCCCTCCCCCCGGCATGGACACCGGGAGGAGGGGCGGGCAGCACCCTCTGGAGCCGAAGACAGCCCGAGGAGAGGAGCGGACGGCGGCCAAACACCCCCCCCTCCCCCCGGCATGGACACCGGGAGGAGGAGCGGGCAGCACCCTCTGGAGCCGGAAACAGCCCGAGGAGAGGAGCGGACGGCGGCCAAAACACCCCCCTCCCCCGGCGTGAACAACGGGAGGAGGGGCGGGCGGGAGCATGTGTGAGGGGTGGGGGGGGAGGGGGAGCCAGCGCGGCCGGAAACCTCCCCCCGCCAGGAGAATCGGTGCCGTAGTGGCAAACGCACCACCGCAGCATCGTTCGCATAGTGGTAGGCAGGAGGAAGGCTCCCCCGTGCAGACAGCAGCTGCCGGCGGGAGAACTCCCCCCACCCACAGATGCCCATAAACGGAGCCGGCAGGGGCCACAAGCACCCCCGTCCATGTGCGCCGGAGCGACAGAATAACATCCTCCTCCGACCCGCCGGAAGTGACGTCAGCCATACGAGACCCGACGTCCAACGAGAAGGAGGCAGAGGAGGGCAGGCTTTATGCAGCCTGACTCCTCCTACAAATACAGGCTTACCCTGCGGTCAGCCTTACACTTGCGGTATGTGGGGGGAAAGTTTGCCTGGTACAAGTGTTCAATTTTGGGTGTGAGGTTAAGACCTAGGTATCTTATGGAGGTATCCCCCCAATTTTAATTTAAAGGAGCCTTTCAATTGAGTGACCAATGGTAGGGATATGTTCAGCGCTTGAGATTTTGTCATGTTGACCCCTAGGCCTAACACGGAGGCAAATGTGTCCAGTAAGGAACTTAATGAGGGTATGTAGGTGTTAGAAAAAACAATAGGTCATCGGCGAATAGGGCGCATTTGTGGGTTTTGGTACCGCAATCCACACCCGTGATATTTGAATTTGTTCGTATCGCTATTGCTAGAGGTTCAATAACCATGGCAAATACCAGGGGAGATAGTGGGCATCCCTGTCTACTTCCTCTGACTATTGTAATTGGATCTGTGTGGTATCCCTGCAATCTTACTGTTGCTTCCAGGGTGGAGTACAGTGCCTTTAATGTTCCTAGGAAGTTTTTGCCGAAGCCCCACTGTTGGAGGACAAGAATAGGTAAGGCCAGGAGACCGAATCGAAGGCCTACTGGAGGTCTAATGAAAGGAGCATTCCTTCCTGTTTGGGTTCACTGCTCTCCGTACTTGGTCTGGGCCTTGCCATCCTGGTATGAAGCCTACCTGGTCTTTATGAATGTATTGGTTGATGAAAGACGCTAAGCGGTTCGCCATGACTTTTGTCAGGATTTTTAAGTCATTGTTGATCAGAGAAATAGGCCTATAGATCCCTACATTCTCTGCAGCCTTGTCAGGTTTGGGAATTACAGTAATGTATGCTGAATTGAGAGGGTTACCCAGTGGCTTTCCATTTTTCTTTGAATTAAAGAACCTTGTCAGGTATGGAGTAAGGATTTCTGCAAATGCTTTATGGTATGGTACAGAGAAACCAACTGGGCCTGGCGCTGAGCCGCCTTTCAGGTTTTTGGTGACCTCTCCTACCTCTTCAGTTGTTATGGGAGATTCCAGTTCCTCAACATGTTTGGCTGTGAAAGTGAGCAGGGTTATGCCGTCTAGGAATGTTTCTATCTGCCTTGGTTTCACATTTGCGGAGGCTTTATACAAGTTGGAGTAATATTCTTGGAAGGATTTTAGTATGCGTTGTGGGTTTAGTGTGAAGGTACCATCTGTTTGTCTGCTTTTCAGAAAGGAGTATCACTTGTAATTTTTCTTGAGAGCTTAGTATCTAGCATTGTGCCTATTTTGTCCTTTTTAAGGTAGAATTTAGCTCCCACCCACTTAATATGTTTATCTGCTCTCTCTGTCAGAGCTAGGTTGAGGGCTAGCCTTGCCGCGCCTAGAGACAATATAGTGACACTAGAGGGTTATTTTTTGTGTATTTTGCATAGGTTATCATAATCTTGTTCCAGCCTAGCTAGGTCCACCTGTCTTTCCTTTTTTAGTTGTGATGCCATTTGTATCTGCTTGCCTCTAATTGTGGCTTTATGTGCCGCCCAGAGTGTTTCCGCCAAAATCTCGTCAGTGTCATTAAGCTTGAAGTATTCTTGTAGTGTCTTTAGAAATTCTGTCACTCTGATGGGGTCACAGAGAATGGATTTGTTTAGTCTCCAGTTTGGTGTAGTTTGTTTAAGTGAGTCCCTGCTAGTGATGGACGAACGTTTCGCCCGGCGGTCGTTTCGCGGCGAATTTCCGACTTTCGCCGTCCGCGGGTTCGAACGCCTTTTTCCGTCGTTCGCCCCGGCGGACTTACGTGTTTAATGTATACAAGAACTTTAACCTTTCGTGACACGTTTATCATGTGTTACAGGACAACCAATTGAGACATGACAGCTCATGGACACTTGGACATTCCCCCTAACCTATAAATACACCCGATCCGGTGGCCATTTTACATTCTTTCTTCTGTCACTGTAGGGAAAGGATCCTGTGTGGAGTAGGGACAGAGAAAACGCTAGCTATTTGGTACACAAAAGTTCTTTTCAGGACTGGTATAGGTGTTAGGTCAGCAGCCTGAGTTTCTTTTGTCAGTTTAGATAAAGGGACAGAGCGCTGTATGCTGCTATTTTAGGGACAGCTCAGCCAGATTAGTCTTTCTTCATCATCATCATCATCATCATCATTAGCTGTTACTATCAGGTCCACAAAAGAGCTGTTCCAGCTAATCGTTCCAGCCTACTCTTTTTTGCCAATTTGTATAGGGACAGGCAGGAAGCAGTGTGTCAGGCAGTGAGGATAATTTTAAAGACTTGCTGTTACTATTAGTTCCACAAAGGTTCTTTTCAGGACTGGTATCAGTGGTACGGTAATAGGCTTGTACACGTATAATATTCTTTCTTCCAAATATAGAAAGAATATTATACTTGACTGCTGCCCTTCTGCTGCAGTCTGCTAATCATTCACAACTCACTTGTTCCACAAAGCTCTTTATCAGGACTGGTAACTTGGTCTGTCTAGGGTGCTACGGTACATAGGCTTGGGTGCGGTACAGTCTGCTGTTCTGTAAGGACCGCTATCGGTCCACAATACATAGGGTTGCCGTGCACTACTGCTGACCGCTGCCCTATACTGCAGCAGTCCTTCAGCGGTATAGGGACTGACGCACAGTCTGCTAAACACTAATACACAACCTGCTTGGTCCACAAAAGTTCTTATAAGGACTGGTAACTTGGTATAGGGTGCTACGGTACATAGGCCTGAGTGCGTTACAGTCTGCTGTTCTGTAAGGACCGCTATCGGTCCACAATACATAGGGTTGACGTGCACTACTGCTGACCGCTGCCCTATACTGCAGCAGTCCTTCAGCGGTATAGGGACTGACGCACAGTCTGCTAAACACTAACACACAACCTGCTTGGTCCACAAAAGTTCTTATAAGGACTGGTAACTTGGTATAGGGTGCTACGGTACATAGGCCTGAGTGCAGTACAGTCTGCTGTTCTGTAAGGACTGCTATCGGTCCACAATACATAGGGTTGCCGTGCACTACTGCTGACCGCTGCCCTATACTGCAGCAGTCCTTCAGCGGTATAGGGACTGACGCACAGTCTGCTAAACACTAATACACAACCTGCTTGGTCCACAAAAGTTCTTATAAGGACTGGTAACTTGGTATAGGGTGCTACGGTACATAGGCCTGAGTGCAGTACAGTCTGCTGTTCTGTAAGGACCGCTATCGGTCCACAATACATAGGGTTGCCGTGCACTACTGCTGACCGCTGCCCTATACTGCAGCAGTCCTTCATTGGTATAGGGACTGACGTACAGTCTGCTAATCACTAACACACAACCTGCTTGGTCCACAAAAGTTCTTATAAGGACTGGTAACTTGGTATAGGGTGCTACGGTACATAGGCCTGAGTGCGTTACAGTCTGCTGTTCTGTAAGGACCGCTATCGGTCCACAATACATAGGGTTGCCGTGCACTACTGCTGACCGCTGCCCTATACTGCAGCAGTCCTTCAGCGGTATAGGGACTGACGCACAGTCTGCTAAACACTAACACACAACCTGCTTGGTCCACAAAAGTTTTTATAAGGACTGGTAACTTGGTATAGGGTGCTACGGTACATAGGCCTGAGTGCAGTACAGTCTGCTGTTCTGTAAGGACCGCTATCGGTCCACAATACATAGGGTTGCCGTGCACTACTGCTGACCGCTGCCCTATACTGCAGCAGTCCTTCATTGGTATAGGGACTGACGTACAGTCTGCTAATCACTAACACACAACCTGCTTGGTCCACAAAAGTTCTTATAAGGACTGGTAACTTGGTATAGGGTGCTACGGTACATAGGCCTGAGTGCGTTACAGTCTGCTGTTCTGTAAGGACCGCTATCGGTCCACAATACATAGGGTTGCCGTGCACTACTGCTGACCGCTGCCCTATACTGCAGCAGTCCTTCAGCGGTATAGGGACTGACGCACAGTCTGCTAAACACTAACACACAACCTGCTTGGTCCACAAAAGTTTTTATAAGGACTGGTAACTTGGTATAGGGTGCTACGGTACATAGGCCTGAGTGCAGTACAGTCTGCTGTTCTGTAAGGACCGCTATCGGTCCACAATACATAGGGTTGACGTGCACTACTGCTGACCGCTGCCCTATACTGCAGCAGTCCTTCAGCGGTATAGGGACTAAGAGTTTTGTCACAGGGTGATTTAAAAAATGACAGGCAGAGGAAGAGGCAGGCCCTTCCGCAGGGGTGGTAGGGGTAGGGCAGGAGCAACAGCCTTGAGCCAAAGTGGGAAGTTGCAGAAGGTGCGTTCAATTACTTTAAAGGACGCACCAGACTTGGTTGAGTGGCTCACTCAGCCTTATTCTTCTGCACCCTCCTCATCCTCTCGATCTGCACCCTCTTCTTCACTCTCTGCTATGTGCACCCCCAAAGACACTACCACCAACAACACCACCACCACCACATACCTTCCGCTTGAGTGCAAATGGGGGCCTTCATGCTCCAGTGTTTTAATAGGGACCCCCGTATAAAAAGCATGAGGGTCAAGGACCAGTACTGGGTGGCAACGTACTTAGATCCCCGGTACAAACACAAAATGGCGGAAATGTTACCGCCGTCGCAGAGGGCTGTCAGAATGCAGCACTTCCAGGCCTTGCTTCGAGAAATGCTGCATTCTGCTTTTGCGTGCGCTGGCAGAGGAGCAATTCCCACTCCCAGAGAAGGATTTGCGGGTACCAATCCAACAGCGCCTGCAAGAAGAGGCCGGTTTGAAGATGTGTTGGTGACTTCGGATATGAGGTCATTCTTTCAGCCGACCCATCGACAGGTGTCATCCGGATCCAGCATCAGGGAACGCCTAGACCGTCAGGTGTCCGACTACATTGGGTTAACGGCCGATGTGGACGCTCTGAGGAGTGATGAACCCCTAGACTACTGGGTGGGCAGGCTTGACCTCTGGCCAGAGCTTGCCCAATTTGCAATCGAACTGTTGGCTTGCCCCTCATCCAGTGTCCTGTCCGAAAGGACGTTCAGCGCAGCAGGGGGGATTGTGACCGATAAGCGTACTCGCCTAGCTCACGACAGTGTTAACTACCTCACATTTCTAAAAATGAATGAGGCATGGATCTCGGAGGAATTCAACACATGTGATCAGTAGACCATGTATATGTCTATAAACAATTTTTGGAATCAAGCACACAGACCTTCTTAATTCATTTGGCTCACTTCCCTGACCCAAAAAAGCACACCGTACTATATGCCCCTACCCTCCTCTTTGAAGAGGTTGAGCGGTGTCATATTTCTACTGGGGCTGCTTATTATGAGGGGTTCCCACCATCCCTGTGCTGTGCTGACTTCCTCCTGGGTGTTCTTATTATGAGGGGCTCCCACCATCCCTGTGCTGTGCTGACTTCCTCCTGGGGGTTCTTATTATGAGGGGATCACACCATCCCTGTGCTGTGCTGACTTCCTCCTGGGGCTGCTTACGGTGCTGCTGTCAGCGCTGTATGTCACGGAGCTGCTGTCAGCGCTGTATGTCACGGAGCTGCTGTCAGCGCTGTATGTCACGGAGCTGCTGTCAGCGCTGTATGTCACGGAGCTGCTGTCAGCGCTGTATGTCACGGAGCTGCTGTCAGCGCTGTATGTCACGGAGCTGCTGTCAGCGCTGTATGTCACGGAGCTGCTGTCAGCGCTGTATGTCACGGAGCTGCTGTCAGCGCTGTATGTCACGGTGCTGCTGTCAGCGCTGTATGTCACGGAGCTGCTGTCAGCGCTGTATGTCACGGAGCTGCTGTCAGCGCTGTATGTCACGGAGCTGCTGTCAGCGCTGTATGTCACGGAGCTGCTGTCAGCGCTGTATGTCACGGTGCTGCTGTCAGCGCTGTATGTCACGGAGCTGCTGTCAGCGCTGTATGTCACGGAGCTGCTGTCAGCGCTGTATGTCACGGAGCTGCTGTCAGCGCTGTATGTCACGGAGCTGCTGTCAGCGCTGTATGTCACGGAGCTGCTGTCAGCGCTGTATGTCACGGAGCTGCTGTCAGCGCTGTATGTCACGGTGCTGATGTCAGTGCTCTGTATTACGGTGCTGCTGTCAGTGCTCTGTATCTCCTGCACCCTCTTGTTTGCCTACCCTGGTCCCTGACCTTCCCTCTCCTCCATTGCCTTCATTAGCTCCATAGTCCTGAATTGTCAGAACAATTTCCCAAATAAAAAAAAAATGCTTGTAGTTATCGATCCCAAATTCACCTCATACATGTATTATGCTATTGTCCAGGTGGTGGGACTACGTGCTACCCCCTAATAATTACCCCGTGGCCGCAAATTCGACCTAAAGGTTTGCGAAATTCGCCTCCCATTGAAGTCAATGGAGCCCGCGGCGAACGGTCGTTTTCGCGAACGTTTGTGTCCGTTCGCGTTTCGCGTTCGCGAAACGTCCCGTCGGAAGTTCGTCCATCACTAGTCCCTGCGGAGTGACAAAGACATCATAGAATGATCTGACCAGGCTGCCTCCATAATAGTGGATTTGGTGGCTGATGGGATACGGTGAGTGTAGAGGAGAATGTGGTCTATTCTAGAATACGAATGGTGTAGGGTGGAATAATGGGTGAAATCTCGTGTGGAGGGGTTCAGTTCCCTCCATATGTCTCCCAGCCCTTGCCAATAATTCAGTTTTGCTATCTTGATACTTCCTTTGTTAGGTCTAATAAGTTTAGATTTCAGGGGGTTAGATTTATTGAAGGCCCGAATCAAAGGCCATGTTAGAATCTCCACCCAGGATCGTGGTTCCTTCAATCAAGTCTTCAGAATTTAAAACATCCGTAGGAAGATAATAATAATAATAGCGTAATAGGAAACAAATGAATACATGTGTCCGTATAGGATACCTTTCACCAGGAGAAGCCTTCCCTCCGGGTCTCTGTACTCCAGCTGTGTTGTGAATCTGCAGTGTTTGGAAAACAAGATTGCCACCCCTCTGGTCTTATCTTCTGCATTGGCTAGGTAAAATTGTGGTGTAAGAACAAAGATGAATGATGGCGTGAAGACCAACTGAGTAATAATAAATACAAAGGGAGATAATAATGAGAAAGTCTGTCTAATAGTTCCAATAAAAGTTCCAGTTTACACTGGCGGCTGCATCCTTTAGAGTAGAAGCAAAACTCTAGAAGACAAAGATAAAAATAAAAATGGATACCTTAATACTACACTGAGTCTGGCGAACCTGTTTTTTTTATTTAGGTAAAATTGTGGGAAGTGGGCATTGAGGAATGAGGTAGAGTACCTCCCTGGGAAGTGGGTTTCCTGCAAAGGACCACGCCCGCATGATGAGATCGATAAGCTTGGAAAGCTTTCCTCCTCTTCACGGGTGAATTTAACCCCTGTGCATTGTGAGAAATTATGCGAAGGGGAGGAGATACGACTTTACTAGCTGCCATGGAACAGAGAGGTGGGCTCTGGATAAGACCAACCCTTAAAGTGGGAGTGACTGAAAATCCCTGCATATTTAGAGGCGGGTCTGCATAGCACCAATCTGTATAGAGGGAGTGAATGGCGATTCCCACATATTTATAGATGGGATCTTGATGGGACCCATATGTAAAGTGGGGTGTTTGGGGTGGTTCTACATGTTTAGAGGTGGACTCTGGATGGAACCAACCTGTAAAGTGCAGTGTGATGTGTGGTTCCGGCATATTTAGAGGCGGGCTCTGGATAAGACCAACCATTAAAGTGGGGGTGACTGACAATCCCTGCATATTTAGAGGCGGGTCTGTATAGGACTAATCTGTATTGGGGTGAATGGCGATTCCCACATATTTATTCCCACATATTTATAGGTGGGGTCTTGATGGGACCCATATGTAAAGTGGGGTGTTAGGGCTGGTTCTACATATTTAGAGGGGAGGGCTGGATGGAACCAACCTGTAAAGTGCAGTGTGATCAGTGAACCCACAGCCGCGTTTTGCGTCTGAAACGTGGAAATGTTTGCGTCTGAACCCATTTTTTTGCTTCTGGAAAAACAAGGTTAAACGCAACTGCATAAAACTGGCAAAAAAGGAGACTGTGTGCATGGACACATAGGATAACATTGAATGAGTTCAGGGACAGTTGAAAAAAGTGTCCAACTGCATCTGAACATGCGTTTAACAGCGTCTTGTGTGCATGAGGCCTTAAAGGTGGCGCCTGGATGGGACCAATCTGTAAATTGGGGAGTGATAGGTGGTCTTCACATATTTAGAGCCGGTGTCTAAGTGGGACCCATCCATAAACTGGACATAATTTGGGCATGCCCACCTGAAAAGTGGGTGGATGATATTTAAACTATGGGCAGTGTTATCAGACTCCTGAGATCCGGGACCATAACATTGCTAAATATATATCTATAGAGGGGCAGTGTTGTTACTCTAAAGCCTCTTAGACACGATCGGATTTTCGGCAGGGAATTGTGTGATGACAGACTGCCTAAAATCCAACCATTAGTAGGCTCCATCAGACAATTGTTGTCCAACTTTTGGCCAACAAATGTTGGCCTATACATTCAAGAGGAGGCATATCAAATTCTAAGTCTGACCGATGAGATCAACAGGGAGTTCTTACCGCCCAGTTCTGCTTCCGATTCTGGTTCGGAATATGAGCTCGCCGAAGGCAGCACATCAGGATCTGAATCAGAGAAGGATGTAGTCCATCCAAAAAGAAGACGGTCTGAACACCAGATAGTTACCTGCAGTGCCAGCGGCACTAGGCCCCAGGAGGAAAGGCACAGTACAAGTGCGGAAATTGCACGACAAAAAATTTGGGCCCAAACCCAGCTTCCAGGTGTCTTGGCAAACCCATTGTGTCAGCACAGCCAGGCGTGCGGGTCAACACTGAAGGTTTTTCCAAAATAGATTTTTTAAATTTATATTTCCCTGACAAATTAGTTCAAGGTATCGTGGACCAAACCAATCTTTTTGCCCAACAATTCATTTAAAACAACCCCAGCTCAAGACATGCCTGCCCTTTCAAATGGTGATCTCTAAAAGTGGAGGAGTTTAAATTGTTTTTAGGCCTAACGCTCATCATGGGGCTTACAAAAAAATTAAGTGCATAAATATTGGTCGACCAACCCTATCCACCACATGCCAATTTTTGCATTTGTCATGTCCAGGTCCCAATATGAAATTATAATGCGCTTCCTGCATTTCAATGATAACTCACAGTGCACCCCCTGACCCCCCCCCCCTCAATCAAGTAGTATATCCCCAGTAAGAGGGCGAGGTATGGGTTGAAGCTCAACAAGCTCTGTGAAAGCTCCACTGGATATGTGCACTCATTCCACGTGTACGAAGGCAAACACTGCCAGCTCCAGCAACCTGAGTGTCCACCATACATGGGAATAAGCGGACAAATTGTCTGGGGGATGGCATTCCCACTCCTCCAAAAAGGGTATAACAATAACATGAACAATTACTATACCAGTTTGCCCCTTTTCCGCCACCTATACCTGAAAAATACTTTGGCCTGCGGTACAGCAAGGAAAAACAGAAAGGTCTTCCCACAGAATTTAGTCACCACAATGCTACAAAGGGGGGAATCGACAAGCTTGAGGAACTGTCAGAGCTGGGCTCAGGCCTTCCTTCTCTGGGCTGGCCGCTAAGCTGTTGGCTAATTGCCAACTTCCATCTCTCTCCACAGTTACCCAGCTGTTGTTGATTCTGCTCATCAGTCCTGTCTACTTAAAACCGTCCAGCTCACTTGATCTCTGCGTTTGCCTTGGTCACATCACAAGAAACCATCTCCTGCGTTCCTATTTAATGACTGGCTTTGCTGACATCCATTCTGGCTCCTTATCCTGCTTGCTGTTCCGCTACTTGGATCCCTGACTTCTAGCTTGGCTGACTACCCGATCCGGTTACTGGACTGGCTATGCTTTGACTACGCTTACTCTATTTACCTTTTTATTTTTATTAATAAACAAGTGTGATTTTACTGTACTTCTGTCTCAGTCTGGTTCATGGTTTCTGACAGGAACGAGTAAGTGTTGGCTGTTAAGTGGAGTGATAGGAAAGATATGTACATCATGTCCACCATCCATGATGACACCTCAGTGGAACTTCACAGAAGACGCAGCCCCGTTCAAAAGCCTTCCTTTATCCACAAGTACAATAAATTCATGAAATTCATGGGGGGGGGGGGGGGGCATGGATTTAAATGATTAAATATTGCAGCCCTATTTATCAACACGAAAATCCCTGTTCTGATATAAAAAGGTCGCAATTTACTTTTTTCATTTGGCCTCCTAACCTGGCCTTTGCACCGGAGAATGCTTCAGACACTATCACACTCTTGTAAACTATTAGGCCATATTTCCCCATTTTCAATTTCTGTCCTGAATATTTCCCTGATGGCTCAATCAACCATATCATTGCCTTCCATGTGAACCGACCCTGGCCTGTTTATCAACTATGCCTCTGCCTGCCGTCTGCATAGTTTATCCGCCATGTTTCTGCCTTTAACGTGAACTGACCCTGGACTATTGACTATGCCTCTGCCTACCGTTTATTTCTGCTTTTGACCTGCACTGACCTCGGCCTGTTGACCATGTTTTTGCCTGCCCCATGGACTGATCTTTCACCCGGCTATACAGGGGTCCAGAATAGTGTTCTGAGTTGAGAAAAACAGTTTTTGGTTTTCTGTGTTCCCAGAACAGGGTCTGGTTGTCTGGAGGCTTCAAAGAGATTTCGGTGGGAGAAACTCCTACCCCTGTCCCCATTATTTTCTGACCGATGCCCTAAGCTTGACGGTCCTGCCTGCCCCCCGGACAAATACTTTGGCTGTGCTGACCATATCTCTGCCGGCTGCCTGTACTTACTATGGACAGTATACCTGCCTGCTGCATGGATGATCCTTTCGCTGCAGGGATGTGGCTTTCGCCACATCCCTGCCTGCTACCTGGACCAATGCTTTGCTGTGCTGACATCTCTACTTGTACTGACTATAAAAAGTATTCCTGCCTGCTGCCTGTTTTGCTGTCGCTGTACATGTTCCTGTCTGCTGCCTGAACCGATGCTCTTTTCTGTGGACCACTGCACTACTAAAACTGCAGGTAACCTTTTCTTTACCCTTTTCTCAGCAGAATGTATTTCGGTTTGTAATTGGTATGTACAGTACATGCTATGTGTTCGAAATATGAAGGGCCTTCAACCATGTGATAGGTTGGCAGGAATTGATGTGTGTAATTTATGCTCCAAGAACACCTAGAGGTGCTACTTGGATGTTGGGCCTCTCTATTTGGCCAGGCTATGTAAAAGTCTCACACATGTGGTATTGCCATACTCAAGAGGAGTAGCAGAATGTATTTTGGGGTGTAATTTTTGCTATGTACATGCTGTGTGTTGGAAATATCTTATAAACGGACAACTTTGTGTAAAAAAATTGCATTTTCATTTTTTTCCCACATTTTCCAAAAACTTCTGGAAAAAAATGAACCATTCAAAAGACTCATTGTGCCTCATAGATTATACATGGAGGTGTTTGCTTTTCACAATTGGGTCATTTTGTGGGCATTTCCATTGTCCTGGTGCTCCAGGGCCTTCAAAAGTGTGATAGGTTGTCATCAAATGAGATGTGCAATTTATGGTCGTAGAACGCCTGAAGGTGCTACTTGGATGTTGGATCTCTGTATGTGGCCAGGCTGTATAAAAGTCTCACACATGTGGTATCCCTATACTCAGGAGGAGTAGCAGAATGTATTTTTGGGTGTCATTGCAAGTATGCATGTGCTGTGCGAGAGAAATAACTTGTTATTATGACAATTTTGTGTAAAAAAATAAATACATTTCTTAATTTTCCCAAGAATTGTAGCAAAAAATTACAACTTCAAATATACTCACCATGCCTCTTACTAAATAAGATGGAATGTCTGCTTTCCAAAAAGGGGTCATTTGGGCCTGTATTTGTACTTTCCTGGCTTGTTAGGTTCTCAAGAAATGAGATCGGCCGTCATCAGGTGTGATCAATGATTTGTACCATAGTTTGTAGACTCTATAACTTTCACAGAGACCAAATAATATACACTAATTTGGGTTATTTTTTATTAAAGATATGTAGCAGTATACATTTTGGCCCAATTTATGAAGAAAAATTACTTATTTGCAAAATTTTCCAATAGAAACTAAAAAAAAATGTTTTTTTTTCAAAATGTTCTCTTTTTTTTTGCTTATATTGCAAAAAAAAAAAAACCCAGCGGTGATTAAATACTACCAAAATAAAGCTCTGTTTGTGAGAAAAAAATTATAAAAATGTTGTTTGGGTACAGTGTAGCATGACTGAGTAATTGTCATTCAAAGTGTGAGAGCGCTGAAAGCTAAAAATTGGTCTGGGCAGGAAGGGTATATAAATGCCCTGTATTGAAGTGACATTCAATAAAAAAAAGACATATTAAAATAGAAATAAAAAGAAATCCATTTAGGAGAACAGAATGCCATTTCCTCTATTGCGGTGACATTGATCTTTGGAGACTCTGACCGGGCCGGTCACACGGTAAACGCTTCCTTCTATCTATCTTGTCTGATCTGGAGACGGTGGCAAAAGTTAATTTCTGCAATAATTGATTTGTGCCTTCTGCCTGATGGAATACGCCATAAATATTCACGTTTTACATGATTAAATAATGCGCACAGAAATAGCTCCCCCTCCCTCCCCCACGTCAACATTCGAGCCTTCGGATCTGCGGGAATGCGGCGCGGAACAATACGGCGGCGGCGTTAAGTATTTTTTTTTTTTTAGTAGACGCGCCCTCAGAAAGGCAGATGATTTCATTTTCTACACCATCATCAATTTTACAGGCCCTGTTCTCATTCTCTGGGAGCGGTAAGCAGGAATCAGCCGCCACAGCGCCGCCGATGTACAACAATGCATGTGGGCTCTGTAACGGGGTCATGGGGCCAAGGACATACTGGAAACATGACTTGATTTAAATTCACAGAGCTCGCTTGGGGAGGTTTAACCCGTTCAGAGGTTGGAAGATGAAACAGACGGGTGCAAGATCAGACCAGATAGAGCCCGCCTCATATCCTGGATGGAGGACCCCCAGCTTCATCTAGTCCAGCATTTCTCAACATTTTTTTTCAGCTGTAGCACCCTTTAAAACAGTGGCAGCCATCCCCCTAATCCATGCGCCCGGCCCCTAATCTACATGCAAGGCATGGGACGCATGGTTTCCAATGCTTTTTTTTGTGTTAGAAGCACATGATCAGTGCCTGAGGCTCTAATTGGCTTAAAAAAAGGGTGGGCTCAGGGCACAGATCATTGCACCCGGAGCCAACCCAGTTATGTGACATTCTCAAATTAATATTCGCTAATCACTTCCTGTTTTTCCTCCTGGCCAATCAGGAAGTGGGTCCTGAGACCCAATTGGGCAGGAGTCCTAAGACCCGATTGGCCATGAGTCCTACGTCCTGATTGGCCGTGAGGAGAAGCGACCATCGGAACTCAGGAGAAGACACAGAGAGGGGAAGCAGCAACCTGGTGCGAGACTGGCGGGGGGACTGGCGGGCGACGGGCTAGCAATGCGGCGATAAAACGACAAGGGGGGAGTGCAAATGGCGTGCAAGCAAGTTGGTTGGCTGGGGTGGCTGGCTGGCTGACGGGGTTCTGAGCCGCACTCCCCAAGAAAATTGAGCACCAGCCGCCACTGCTTTAAAAGTACGCAAAATCCAGAGACGCCCGGTGAGGAGAAAGACAGAACAGAGCTCTTCATATGTAAACATGAAAGGGCATGAAAACCATCACATCACTTAGTGAAAACATCACATAGTAAACACAAAAACACTGGCTAGGCACACAGTTAAAGTGGAGTTCCATCCTGGGGAAAAAAACAAAGACTGTAGCTGCTGACTTTTATTATAAAGACACTTACCTGTCCAGGGACCCCACAATATCGGCAACCCGAGGCATTTCCTCTATCGGTGCAGGCGCCGGCATTGCAAGTAAAGGAAACCGGCGTTAAAGCCTACAGCACAAGTGTGAGTCGGGCGGTGCTTTTTTTTAATGGTCCCATCGACTTATGCGACACACACAGGTCCCAGAAGGCAGCGGGGCGGGAGGAGGGCCGAATGCAATCGTGGAAGTGACCGCGCCGACATAGGACGGAAGTCCAGAAAAAAAAAAATGCAAAAAAGATTCTAAAAAGACAAAAAAAAATTTAAAAATCCAAAAACAGGGTGGGGGGGGGGGGGGTCAATTGTTTGAGACCGAGTTGTCTTTTTTTCCTGGAACTCTGTTTTAATCCTTTGATCTCCTTAGATGTTTAACCCCTTCCCAGCCAGTGTCATTAGTACAGGGACAGTGCATATTTTTTAGCACTGATCGTTGTATTACTGTCACTGGTTCCCACAAAGTGTCAAAAGTGACAGTTAGTGTCCGATAGTTGGTCGCGATATTGCAGTGCCGCTATAAGTCGTAGATCGCCACCATTACTAGTAAAAAGTAAATAAATAAATAAAAATTCCAGTATACACTGTATATACCATAGCTTGTAGACGCTATAACTTTAGCGCAAACCAATCAATATATGCTTATTGGGATTTTACTTACCAAAACTATGTAGCAGAGTACATATTGGCCTAAATTTATGAAGACATTTGATTTTGTTAAATTTTTTTATTGAATGTGTTTTATAACAAAAAGCAAAAAATATTTTGTTTTTTAAATTGTTGGTCTTTTTTTTTTGACAAAAAAAAACATGCAGAGGTTATCAAATACCACCAAAAGAAAGATTTGTGGGGGGAACATGAATTAAATTTATGTACAGCATTTCCTGACGGCACAATTTTCATATAAAGTAATGTAACAGTGCCGTATAGCAAAAAAAAAAAGGACCTGGTCATGAAGTGGGGTAAATCTTCCGGAGGTCAAGTAGTTAATCGGCCCTAAACTAATCGATATTATAATAGGTGACCAGTTGACTGCAGTGCAGTGTTTTATCAATGTGTTTCTCAGTGTCTCAATCCCAGGTTGGAACGGATTCTCCATAGAGCCCTTTAACCGGCGGTTTGATGTCTCACAACGATAACACAGCCCTGAGTGTGGATTTGATGTACAAGGCTGTGATTTAATAGGGAATTGTTTGCTTTCACCACGCCCCATCCAGCCCCAGTCAATTACTACAAACACCATGACAACTGCGTTATCCACGAACACTGAAGATTGAACCAGCCGAGGCAAGGAGCCAACGACTCTGCGTTCCTCCGGGAGAGAAAACCGACTGTCATTTTTCATACAATGCCTTACTGCCTTTCTGAGCTTCTCTGTTGCCTTAAAGGGAAACTCAAACTACATTCTCTGTATTCATCAAAGCAGTGGTGGCTGGTGGGTTCTTCTTTTGGGGGGCAGCCCCCCCAATCCCGCAGGCAGTCTGGCACTTACCCGCTCGTGTGGTGGGGCTGTGGTGTCCTCTCCTCCTCTCTGGCCACGATGGCTCCGGTGTCTGCTCCTCCAGCTTCCAGCGCCGTGTCTCCTCTTCCACCAAAGCGCTAGGCATCCAATAGGATCGCTTGACGCTTTGGTCAATCGGTAAACAGGTCTCACAGACCTGCTTCCTGATTGGCGGGGATGAACTTTAGTGTGATAATAACGAAAATTAATTTGTTATGGCCACGCAACTGGGTGGCCTCGGAGCGCAATGCTCTGCACTCCAAGGCCACCCTTTTTTGAAGCCTCATAGAGCCCCTGGCACCCACCCCGCATTGAAATCCATGGTCCGGTGCCACTGATATGTAGGGGTGCACCGGATGGAAATTTTGGTGCCAAAACCGAAAATGAAGGTTGCACTAAACTGAAAACCAAAACCGAAAATGACAGTTTTAAAAATTTTTTTTTAATTTTTATAGATAATTGTATTTTATTCAACTTTTTAATTAATATAATCAATTTAAATTAATATGAATTTATTGTTGCCCATTATTGGCACATTTAGTGCAAGAAAGGTCAAGAAAAATGCAGTTCTCAGTCTCTAACCATCTCTTGTATCATGTCCTCAGTCTCTAACCATCTCTTGTATCATGTCCTCAGTCTCTAACCATCTCTTGTATCATGTCCTCAGTCACTGACCATCTCTTGTATCATGTCCTCAGTCTCTAACCATCTCTTGTATCATGTCTGTAATCTCTTACTTGAACACATTGCTAATAGTATTAGCAAAATTTCCACTCAGTGCACCTCAGGAGATGGTCAGAGACTGCAGATATGATACAAGAGATCAATGCAGCCTCAGCAGTGTCCATCAAATTTAGCCTCACCTGTGCCCGTCAGATGCAGCCTGCCTGTGCCCAGCAGCCTCACCAGTGCCCGTCATATGCAGCCTACCAGTGCCCGCCATATGCAGCCTACCAGTGCCCAGCAGCCTCACCAGTGTCAGTCATATGCAGCCTCACCAGTGCCTGTCATATGCAGCTTACCTGTGCCCGGATTAGAGCAGCAATCTCTGTGTGTGATGGAGCTGGATTTGAATTGCCTGGGCCACAGTAACAATGTCTTGTCTCATGTGATCATGTCACACTGATTCAATGTCCCAGCATTGGATCAGTGTGCCGTCTATCACAGGAGGCGGGACATTGTTACTACAGCCCGGACAATTCAGCTCTGTGACACAGGGAGATCACAGCAAGGAGAGGAGGAGGGAGGGGAGGAGGAGGGAATGGGGGATTTGGCTCCCCAGGGTGACACTCCTGCAATGGGCGGCACTCAGGCGGACACCGCCCCCTTTCAGTATTGGCTGTTTTTTTCTTTCGGCCAAATAAAAAAAAACTGTTTTCGGCTGATAATTTGTGTCAGCAGAAATTTTGTTGCACCTCCACTTATATGTAGATCCGGGGACCGAACGCATGGATAGGGGAGGTGGTGCCCATGCACCCTCTATGGATGGGCCGCCACTGCATCAAAGAGACATGTACTTTGAGATATGTCTGCCTAAAATCTGTCTTTATTGGACAGATTTGTTTTTTTTGGGGGTCGTTGTCTTTCTGCAGAATAAATTTAGGGTCAATCACAGGCCTCCCTGATGGTATGACATGTTGGATAAGTATCTGCCTGTATTTCTCAGCATTGAGGACATCATTGATCCTAACCAAATCTCCAACTTCATTTGCAGAAATGCAGCCTCATACTTGCAAGGAACCCCCGCTATGCTTCACAATTGTTTGCAGAAACAAATTATTGTACCGCTCTCCAGCCCTTCGCCAACAAACTATATCCTGTTACAGCCAAACATTTCACATTTTGACTCATCAGTCTAGAACACTTACGTCTATCTAGCAAGGCTACTTTGCGGTATAAGCAAGGAAGCTAACACCTCTGCAGTGTACAAATGTGCTTTTGCTATACAAAAATGCTTTATATACAAAACTATTATAATATTAGGAATATAATACAAGATTGACAGATGTATCAAGCAAGATGCCTAGCAAAAGAGCTGAAAACTATGGTCTGTAAACAGTAGTAATATGCTTAAAAGTTACTTAATTCAGGTTACAGTGTGTTCATACTTCCCATTGGCAATGAGGACCCAAAGCTTCTGTAAACAGTTGCTGGAGATCGTCTTCAGGATTCTTTTGGCTGGTGCAGACTTTTCCTGGTTCCAAGGCATGATACAGTGTCCCGTCCAGCTTATCCATGACAACCTTTTATATGTCAGGTTGTTTACAATAGTTAGAAAACAGACTGCTCAAACTGTCCCATTGTTTGTGGACAGCCTGTGTACTTGTTACCAAGGCATTCATTTAAGAAGCATCCACTCAAACACCACGTGATTTCTGTTTCTAAACAGATTGTTTCAGTCTTATATAAAAATCATTCATATAATATATTTTACATCAAATGCAACACAAGCATTGGCTGCCATATTTTTGTGCATAGGATGTGGAAACAAGACTAATGCCGCGTACATACAACCGGACTTTCCGTCAGACTAGGTCTGAAGGGATCAGTCCGTCGGACAATCCGATCGTGTGTGGGCTAGTCCGATAATTTTTCGAGAAAAAAAAATCAGACGGACCTAGAAATAGAACATGTTTCAAATCTATCCGACAGACTCAATTCCGACGGTCTAAAATCGGAAAACCGTTCGTCTGTGTGCTGGTCGACGCAAGGGAAGCTATTGGCTACTGGCTATTGAACTTCCTTGTTTAGTCCCGTTTTCCGTCATCACGTTTAAAATGAACGGGCTTTCGAATGGACTTAGTCCGTTCATGTGTGGCCAAGTCCGTTCGTTCGGAAAGTCTGTCGGAACTCCGCCGAAAGACCGTCGAACCTAGTCTGCCGGAAAGTCCGGCCGTTGTACGCAGCATTAGAGAACTACACAACCCCCCCTACTAAAAAGAGGCCCTGTCCTCAAAGGCCAAGGCACAGGAATAACTCCTGATCCCAGGGTATCCCATGCTAAGAAAAAAAAAAGGAGGGAGATAACAAAAAAGAAATCTGGCAAAGATTTGAATGTGGCATTCCATATGGCAACAAATACATTCAGCATAACAGTAACCGTAGAGATGTAGAAACTCCAAATATAAAAGTAACAGACCAGGGACTTACAGGCTGGGGAGGAAAGAGCTAGATGATGCTGGACATCTTCCAGCCAGGAAATTAGGTGGGCTGTATCTGACTTGCTGCAGCTTCTAATGCACATTGTGAGAATCTCACAGTGTGCAGTGAAATCAGAGTTAGCCCTTGTACACACGGTCGGAGAATCTGTCGGAATGAGTCTTATCGGACCGTGTCGTCAGATAATCCGACTGTGTGTGGTATGCATCGGACTGATTCCGTCCGAATCTCCGTCCGACCCAATTTTCCAACATGTTGGAAAGATTTCCCGACCAACTGGGCCGGACGGACCTAATCCGATCATGTGTAGAGCATTTTCATCGGACCAAGTGCCACGCATGCTCAGATCAAATTCCTACATCAAAGCTATTGGCTACTAGCCTGAATGTAGTCCCATCGTAACAAAATTACGTCATCACGTTCTGAAAGATCGGATTTTTCGCCAACTTGGCCCGACCGTGTGTATGCAACAGTTTCGGACACAATCCGTCGGACTAAATCCGACGGGCAAAATCCGACGGATTTGGTTGGCAAAATCTCAGACCGTGTGTACGTGGGCTAAGGCGTTTCAGTCCAGGAGAGGATCCTGTACAACGGTGCAAGACCGAAGGGAAGGCCGGAGATCAGATTTAAAGGAATTGGTAATAAGTAAATGCTCCCCCTGGCATCTTAACTGCTGCAGCAAATGAAAGGGAGATTTGAAGCTTTGACTGACCAAATTGTGTCAGCAGAAGCTGCAAAGCTACAGCGGTTGCCAAAATTGTTAATAAGTATTACAGGAAAGAAATCTGCTGAATTGATCCCTCAGTTCCTAATTTATTGGAGTCTATGGGACATCAGAGGTGCCAAGCATCCAGAGGAGCGAGGAGGAGGAGGAGGAGGATGAGGAGGAGAGTTCCAAATGCACTCACTTTGCAAAAGATAATTTCATTATAAAGAGGTCTATAGGACAATCAATGGATTTCATTAGAAGTCATCAAATAATGCAGTTAATGTGATTTTGTTTATTTAAAGTGACCCTGTCACAGATTTTTAATTTCTACCAAAATCTTCCCATAAAATATCTGCATTTAACTTATTTTATCCATGTTATTTACCTGTAAAATCCCCCCTTGTGTAGACATTCAAAAGAAAATACTGCTGAGTGCCGCCATCTTGGATGTGATGCCAGCAGCCCCAGCAAACTCAAAACTGTCACTCAAGTGGCCCTCTATATTATTTCTCTTCACTCCTCCCCAAGAGCTCTATAAAAGGATATATAGGGAGATGAGGGAAGGAGCGGAGGAGCTGGGCCACCACAGAATTTTCAGGATTGCATTTTAAATAAAGAACTGTGAAGCAAAATAAGGGTCAGTGCCCATCAATGCAGCCTAATCAGTGCCCATCTGCAGCCTCACAAGTGCCATGAATGCAGCCTCACCATTGCCATGAATGCAGCCTCACCATTGCCATGAATGCAGCCTCACCATTGCCATGAATGCAGCCTCACCATTGCCATGAATACAGCCTTACCATTGCAATGAATGTAGCCTCACCATTGCCTTAATTGCAGCCTCGCCATTGCCATGACTGCAGCCTCAAATGCAGCCTCAGCATTGCATGAATGCAGCCTCACCATTGCATGAATGCAGCCTCACCATTGACATAAATGCAGTCTCACCATTGCATGAATGCAACCTCACTATTGACATAAATGCAGCCTCAAATGCAGCCTCACCATTGCCATGAATACAGCCTTACCATTGCAATGAATGTAGCCTCACCATTGCCTTGAATGCAGCCTTGCCATTGCCATGACTGCAGCCTCAAATGCAGCCTCAGCATTGCATGGATGCAGCCTCACCATTGCATTAATGCAACCTCACCATTGTATGAATGCAGCCTCACCATTGACATGAATGCAGCCTCAAATGCAGCCTCACCATTACATGAATGCAGCCTTAGCATTGCCATCAGTGCAGCCTGATTGATGCCCATCTACAGCCTCGGAGGGGATGGGGGGCAACAGATTACATACAGGAGAATCTCCTGTTTACTCAGAATCCTCTGTAATATAAAGTCCAGCCATCTATGATAGACAGAACAGTTGTCCAATGGCAGCCCAGGAAATGGAACTTCCCATTATAGAGGCTGCCATGTAAACAGGAAATTCTCACTGTATGTATTCTGTCCCGCCCCCTCCCTGTCCCCTCCGAGGCACATATATATATATATATATATATATATATTATATATATATATATATATAAACATAAATACGGGTATATATCTTTTGTGGCCCCCGCCGTCCTCTGGGATTCGGTCGGGGATACTGTAAAAGATACAGTATATATATATATATATAATTATATATATATATATATATATATATATATATATATATATATATATCTCCAAATTACCAGTGGGGCCGTTTGAAACTGGAACCAATAGTGGCTCGGGGGCCGGACTTTGGACATGCCTGTACTCCTGAGTCACTTAGAAGATATAGAAGGGGATAGATATACTAAGCTCTGCCTAACGTTCACTCTTTTTTTCGCAAGAAGAGAAATTCTTTTGAGCTGGCAATCTGTGGAACCCCCCTACTCTCAACTCTTGGCTACAATCAGTCAAAGTGGTTGTAAACCCTTACAAACCACTTTGACCTACAGGTAAGCCTAGATTAAGGCTTACCTGTAGGTCCAAGGAATATCTCCTAAACCTATACGGTTTAGGAGATATTTGCCAAAACAAAGGCACCGCTGTCTACGGCGCATGCGCCGTAGACAGCGGCGCGCAGGCGCACTGAGCGCGCCGCTGTCAACGGCGATATGCCGCGATATGCCGCGAGTTCCGCGATATGCCGCGAGTGGCGGCTTCGTCGAATGACAGCGGCGGACCCACCGAGAAGATGGATGCGCCGGACTACAGGGGACAGCGGTGACTTCGCTGGCTCCTGTGTCAGGTAAGTGACACATAATGGACTATTATGCGATGCACAGTAGTCCATTATGCTTTACCTTTGCAGGGAATCAAAGAGGAAGTAAACTCATCAGGGTTTACTTCCTCTTTAACTCAGTTCTACCCCTATAAAGAATTACATATGAGAGCAGACAATGCCTGAGGAAATTTGATAAAGTTTGGTCAAACTGGATAGATGCATGCGGCTAACTCCTAATGTCAAGATACATGCTCCTAAGATTGCGTGTATGTAACATTCTTCATTACCCCCCCTCTTCCCCCCTTTCCCATCTCCCCCATACCCTCCCAATCCTTCTTCCCACCCCTCTTCACCTTACTTTCTCCCCCCTTAATCTTCCATCCTCATATTTCTACATGTTCACTATTGCGAGTATAGACTGCTGACTAATAATGGTTGAAACAACACACCTTTTCTGTAGGGCTTCTAATGGTTGAAACTATACCTTGTACGGTGTATAATGGATGCCTGTTGGCATGTGTTTTGTATTGCTGATTTGTTCAATTAAACTTTCTGTAAAAGAAAAATATCAACTCCAGCCATGAAGCGGTGGCATCTGACCGTGTATGACACAGTTGGAAGGCTAACGTGTTTCGGAGACTATGAAGAAGGGGGCATGTGCCCTGAAATGCGTTAAGCTTCCAACTGTGTCATACATGGTCAGACCGGAGTCAATATTTGATAGGCTCATTACCTGCTATGTTTGTGAGTATATAATTGACTTTTGGATCCAATAAACATTTTTGGTGGTAATGTACTAGGCGTCTGTGCCCTCCTGTGTGATGGGAATTACCCAATCTGAGGAGGGCTGCAGCGGGAAAAGCATTACAGCGATACCATTGGATATATTATTGCCTGAGCACTGGAGTGTTTGAACTGTTTTGCTGTAAATAAGAAATTTAAAATTTTTTATTTTTTTGTGCTTTTTTTCGGTCGGTGACAGGGCCTCCTTAAGAATGCCCGCACATTTAGAGGTCATTACCTCCTTTATTATACCCAGAGTTCCCGAGAAACTTTGACTCCACAAGGTAACTTCTTAAAGTGCACGTCAAGGCAAAAAAAAAAAATCTCTACAGTAATACACATCTCTCCATGTTTTATCCTTTTTAAGCCCCACACACACAAACGGAAATCCCGCCAGCAAAAGTCCAATGGGAGCTTTTGGTTTGGAAATTCCGACCGTGTGTACGCTCCATCGGACTTTCGCTGGTAGAATTTCCTCCAGCAAAAGATTGAGAGCAGGTTCTCTATTTTTCCAACGGAAAAAGTTCAGATCGGAAATTCCGATCGTCTATAGCAATTCTGACGTTCAAAATTCCTACGCATGCTCGGAAACAATTCAACGCAGGCTCGGAAGCATGGAACTTCATTTTCTTGGCTCGTCGTAGTGTTGTACGTCACCGCGTTCTTGACGCTTCTTTACCATTTCCAAGATGGAGGGATGCTGTGCCTGACGAAGGAGCATGCATCTAGCATCATCGCAACATGACTCCTCAGACTGACGATCTCTGAAACTCTTTGCTGACTTGAGCCTGGGACACTGGAATCCACCAGCGCCGCCAGACAGAACCACATAGTGCAAGAGGATCACCCCCACTGGAGTCTCTGTCGCCTACCAAACTGTCCATTCGGATGTTCCTAATCATGATGTGCCTGTTTTTATATAACACAGAGTGAGTGTATCTCTACTGTAACAAATAAAACGTTTTTCATACTACTGCACTTAGGTTGGCGCTGCTTGTCTCTGCTTTTGAACTCCAAAGTGATGACCATGGTTTTGGAAGGGGATTGTCAGGACGCTACCCAAAACAGAGGTGCTCAGGCTAGGAAATTACGGCAGTATTCTGCATGGCCATGCTTGTTTGTGCGAAGACTCACAAAGGGGACTTTGCATAGGCATCTGCATGTGTAGACACACTTGCCCCCACATCCAATTCCAGAACTGGCGCCAAATTCTCTTTTTAAGAGAGGAAGTAGCAGCAGATTATTGCTGGATGATCTTCAGCTAGACCGTGACCCACACTCCCGTGAATCCTGATCCCTCGTGTAGCTCCTGACTTCCTGTTACCGACTCAGCTCGCCTCTGTCTGGTCTCTAGTTATGACCCCATCTTGCTAAAGGACTCTGCTTCTTCAGATCAACCATGTATGACCCCAACTTTGGCTCCTGACTACTCTGCTGTCTTCAGTCCTACTGACCATCTGTCTATAATCTCAGCCTGGCTCCTGACGTCAAAAATGCGGCTCCAGTTCCTTCCCTGCTGGCCATATCCTGCACCACCTTTGCCTACCGCAGGATTCAGCATCCCGCCAGTTGCTGGGTCTGACTCTTTTTTCCCAGCATTTCCTTACGTTCCTGCTAAGACCCTTGCCTCCCTGCCGGAGAACTCCCCTGCTAACCACCCTATGGAGCAGTCACCACCAAACTTTTGTCCAAAAACTGCTGCGCAAATACCGCGTGAGACAAAAAAAAATGCATTTTATTCTATAGGCCTCTGCTAAAAAAATAGATAAATAATGTTTGGGGTTTCCAAGTAATTTTCTAGCAAAAAAAAAAAAAAGTTGACTTTTACATGTATGTGAGAAGTGTCAGAATTGGCCTAGTAGGCAAGTTGTTACAGCTGCCATCTGATTGGTTGCCATGGGCAAACGGCAAAGTAGATTCTAATGGATGGAACGCTATCCTTTGTGATGGACCCAGCTAGGATCTGATCCCGGGTGTTCCTGACGCGGGTTAATGCAGCAACTTTACCACTGACGCGGCTCCTGTGCGTGGCCGGTGGGGGAGGGGGGAGGTGGCGGTGATTGAATTGGCAGTGATTTATAGACGACTCAATTTCTGTCAGTCTTGTAGTTGATGGGTAATGAAGAGGGATGGTGTGGACACAGGGCAGGAAATGAGAAAGGGCAAAGTTGAATCAGCTTTTCCCGTGTTATCTGTGATTTCTGACTTCAGCCTTTCCATTTATATTAAAGGAGCGCAGTGAAGCGCGCTGACACATAAAGCAAATGTAAACCTCTAACTGAATCACTTTTTGTTTCCTAAAGCACTGGGTATCATAAGCAATCCCAATTTTTGTTGTATAAAGATACTTGCTTTCACCGTTATTTTTTATTATCTCAACGAGTGTGATCTCCCACGGCCTATTTGTAGTCATTTCCAGTTTGTGTAGATAACAGCACCATAAGCAAAAAAAAAATAATAGAATTACGTTAATTACAATATGAAATTCATCTTCCCCAGGTGCGGCGGAGGGAACGCCTCTTCTTCTGATGATCATTCTGATGAATCTCCTCCATTTCATCGCCTTTTATTACCACACAGGAGACAATTGGCGTTACGCAGGAAACAACATTAGAAAAGTTATGGTTCTAATTATAAACATTTTAAACATAGAGAGATAATTAAAAAAAGAGATGGGTAAAAGTGTGTGTATAAATATTGGAAATAGGAGATCGGGATTATAGCGGTGCTCAAAATAAGGAAATATATAAGAATAGTAAAATTTTAGGTTTTATTACATAAAACATCAACATGGGGGAAGGGTTCAATAAAATGATTAACAGAGCATATTGAAAATGATTTTTACTGGTCACTGATGTCCATATAAACAGAGGTGGTCGGTAGTAGATATCCCAACATGTTTCTTCAACATTTGCTTCTTCAGGGGATTATTTATAGACCACCAATATCTATCCATACAGCTCCATCAGAAGAGAGCACCGGGCCAGTGCGCAGTGTACGGCGGCAGGAGGCTCTGTGTGACCACAGGGGGCATATGAGGACCAGCTATGCTCAAATATACATAAGGATTAATAAAGGGGCGCCAGATGACAACTGTAGTCATAGGATAAATATACTGCTGTACTGCTTTAAATAGCCACTGCAACAGCACAGACACATAGAGTGGTCGCCTCTGTCCTCCAGCTGGTGCGTATATATACTGTATATCATATTTATTATTAATTATTTATTCTTAAATATATACTTATAATGACAAAGTAGTGGTGTTATCTTCAACTGCGGACCCAGTACAGACAGCACAGTACGGAAAGCACAGTACAGAGAGTGCAATATGGAGAGCACAGTATGAAGAGTGCAATATGGAAACCACAATGTAGAGAGCGCAGTACAGACAGTGCAGTATGGAGAGCGCAGTATGGAAAAAGCAGTGTAGAGAGCACAGTATAGGGAGCACAGTACAGGGAGCACAATACAGGAAACGCAGTACAGGGATCGCAGTACAGACAGTACAGAGAGCGCAGTACAGAGAGCGCAGTACAGGGAGCGCAGTACAGGGAGCGGAGTACAGGGAGCGCAGTGCAGGGAGCGGAGTACAGAGAGCGCAGTACAGGAAGCGCAGTACAGGGAGCGCAGTACAGGGAGCGCAGTACAGGGAGCGGGGTACAGAGAGCGGAGTACAGAGAGCGGGGTACAGGAAGCGCAGTACAGGGAGCGCAGTACAGGGAGCGCAGTACAGGGAGCGGGGTACAGAGAGCGGGGTACAGAGAGCGGGGTACAGAGAGCGGGGTACAGGGAGCGAGGTACAGGGAGCGGAGTACAGAGAGCGCAGTACAGAGAACGCAGTACAGGGAGCAGAGCACAGAGAGCGCAGTACAGAGAGTGCAGTAAGTAGAGCGCAGTACAGGAGGTGGCAGTCAGGAGAGCACAGTACAGAGAATTCAGCACAGAGAGCACGGTGTAGAGAGCACAGCTTATTTTTTGAGCTGTACTCCGAAGGACTGTTGGAGGCCGCCATGAGTACGGCTTACCAATAACAATGGCTGAGGCCGCAGTGCACATGTGCAATAAAATGAGAAGTAAACTGGGAGCCTGACAGAGGAAAGATTTCTGACTCAGGGAGGAAGGTATGTATTATCCCAGGTGTGCTGTACTTATGCCGCGTACACACGACCGGACTTTTCGAGGGACTAGGTCTGACAGACTTTCGGCGGAGTTCTGACAGACTTTCCGAATGAACAGACTTGGCCACACACAATCACACCAAAGAACGTGATGACGTACGACCGGAATAGAATAAGGAAGTTCATAGCCAGTAGCCAATAGCTGCCCCCGCGTCGGTTTTTGTCCGTCGGACTAGCATACACACGAGCGGATTTCTCGGTAGGAACTGGGTCCAGCGGAAAAATTTGAAACATGTTCTATTTCTAAAGTCTGTCGGATTTTTGCAAATCAAAAGTCCACTGCAGCCCACACACGATCGAACGGTCCGCCGGAATCGTTCCGTCGGACCTTTGATGTAGAAAAGTCCAGTCGTGTGTACGCGGCATTAGAGGGCGGGCCTGTTCTCTGAGCCATACTCCGAGGGGCCACCATGAGTATGACTTACCTGTAGGCATGAATGGGGCTGCAGTGCGCATGCACAGTAAGAGGATCAGGCTGGGAACCTGTTGGAGGGAAGATCTCGGGATCCCTGAGGAAGGTATGTATTGTCCCAGGTGTCTAGAAATATCAGCGAAATGTATTTAAAAGAGGAATTTTTATTATACAGAATCCTGCGGTGACCTCTATCTATATCGTGGCGTGTTGTTACTCTTAGTATAACGGACCTCTCATTTTCCTGAACTGGTTAATTCTGATTTGTGGACTCGCAGGTCTTATTTTTAAGCACGCCGTGTTTTATTGTCAGGAATCGGCGTTCCGGTCGTCCTTGCCCTTTGGCCGCGTGTAATATAAGTGCGCTCATGCGTGGCGCCATCTTTATTTCTATAATGCGTTGTGTCTGGTTGTGCGGAGATGATTGCTGGGCTGGCGAGCGTTCTCAGGGCGGTTCTCTTTATAAATCTCCTCTTTGTTTGGAGCCGCCCGACACATTGACAGGTGTTTGTTATACGCTGGAAGATGCCGAATATAAATCATGACAGAGCCCAAGGACGGCCTGTCCCTTTAAAGGTGTCAGAGAAGAGAGATTGTACAACAGTCACATGACCGGCATTAACAAATGTATCTATTTTTCACACAATTATATTTGATGGAGTCTTGTGTTTCCATTAAAGTGAATGGGCAAGTGTGAATTCCTGAGTCTCCTCTACTTACTGATCCAGCACCACTTCCTCCTCCACCATCTGACAAGACACACACTGTCACCTTATATACAGATTACTGATCCAGTACCACTTCCTCCTCCTCCATCTGACAAGACACACACTGTCAACTTATATACAGATTACTGATCCAGCACCACTTCCTCCTCCTCCATCTGACAAGACACACACTGTCACCTTATATACAGATTACTGATCCAGCACTGCTTCCTCCTCCGCTATCTGACAAGACACACACTGTCACCTTATATAGAGATGAAGCACTCCCTAGCATTGGTAGAGTGCTAGAGAAGGATGTTTTGTGTTAGTGTAGGTAAAGTTTGAGGCTTGGCTAGCAGTCAAGCACGTATGTTTTTCTGGGTCAGGGTTGAGCGACTCAGGTAAGCTGGATGACCAGCATCTTTGGTGACTCCCCCTGCTATCTGGAAACTTGGAGAAGATTCCAGAAGCAGTTGGGAGGGGTCTAAAAGGAGCTGGATGGAGTGGTCTGAGTGCCATGATTAATCCCCAACAGAAGGGTTGGCAGGGGACAGACCTAGGGTTGCCATTTCATCCCTTTAAACCCGAACACATATGAATTACACAGGTTCTGAGGCTAATTTAATGCAGATAAGGCACTAAGTGAGTTTAATTACCACCTTAATCAGCCACAGAACCTGAGTAATTAATATGTGTTCAGTTTTAAAGGGATGAGGTGGCAACCCTAGGCAGGCCCCCTCAAATACTTTGGGTCAGCCTAGCTGGGGGCAGTTTAAGTTCAGGTGGAAGATGGAGATGGAGTGTTAGGCTGTCAGGGCCTTTGAGAGTAGCCCCCTAGTCTGGGGGGGCGGGACCTCGGGCCTGGGCTCGGGTGCGGAAAGGACCCCTCTTCACACAGAGGGATCCTAAGCAGTAGGCACGGAAGCAAGAAGAGGACAGCCGGAGAACACTGCCAGGCAAATCTCCAGAGAGGAAGACAGCCAGGAGGGCTGGTGAGTGTTATGGTGAGAGGGCTGAGAGGCATGCTTTAAGGGACTGGGTGCAAGCAGTCTAGGATGAATGCAGAGTCAGTCTGGGAGGACTGTGGAAAGGGAAAGCTGCAGGCGGGCAGGCTGGCAGTGCCTGAAGAGGTGGTACTGGGAGCAGTAGCCACAGATAGGACAGCTAGCACCAAAGACCTCTATTTTTGCTACACCAAGGGACTCACGCATTCTCCCGCCAAAGGGCAGTTGCTATGGTCTAAATATGCTGTTCTCAGACCATCCCCACCATGCTAACTAGTCCTGGGAGTTGTGTTGGAAGTAGAAGAGGAGACGTGTGTATATTTCTGATGTATATAGTTTGTGTCCCTGAAAATTTTCTACTGATCAAGTGGTCATCCCATAATAACCCTTCTCCATCCAAGTTTAATTCCCCTAAATAAAAAACAAAGCTGCAAGGACTGCTTCTTGTCTCCAGAGTGATTGTAAAATTCATGTGCCTGGCTGTACAGGGTGGGAGATAACCAACATTCACCATCGGCTCCTGCGGGGGTAGCACTACACAGATTACTGATCCAGCACTGCTTCCTCCTCCGCTATCTGACAAGACACACACTGCCACTTTATATTATTATACATGATTTATATTGTGCCAATGGTTTACGCAGCACTTTACAACTTGAGGGTAGACAATACAACTACAATACACATTAGTACAGTAGGAATCAAGAGAGCCCTGCTTCTTAGAGCTTAAAATCTAAGAGGAAAGGTCAAGAGATACAAAAGGTAATAACTGTGGGGGATGTGCTGATGGAGAAAATAAATATACAGTTGTTAGGTGGGGGCCAGATACGCTTCTCTGAAGAGATGCGTTTTCAGGGATCATCTCAAAGTGGACAAAGTAGGTGTTAGGAGAATACCTCTAGTGAGTGGAGACCAATGGCCGATAATGTCAGGCTAAGCCCATCTCTCAGTTCTGTAAGAGATTGAATTGTCTGAACCGTTAGACCAAGGATCAGTGTCGGGGGTCACAATCCAAGGTCGGTGCAGGAGGAGAGTTTCGTAGTCGGAGTCACAAGCCAAGGGCGATGTAGAAGAGTTTCGTAGTCGGGGGTCACAAACCAAGGTCCATGCAGAAGAAGAGTTTCGTAGTCGGGATCACAAGCCAAGGTCGATTCCAAGCAGCAATAGAGGTAGCTTGAGGCAGCAGGCAGGATATGAACCACAATAATCTAATCTGGCAACAGGAAGTGCAGAGACATGGCTTATATCAGGAAGTTCATGGGAGGAGCAAAGAGTTCAAGGTTCAACAGAAATCAAGACAAAAGGCAGGGTAGTCCAATGGATCAGGCAGGGTGCTGTCCAACATCTCAGGTAGCTCAACGAGAAGAGTCATTGTCAGACACAGATGAGGTCCCAGGTTAAGGTTCAGGCCTTGACAGTACTCCCCTCCTCCCAGGATGTCTCCTAAACATCTTTGGGCCAGGTTTTTGAGGAAATTTCTGGTGGAATTCTCTTATTAATCTAAGGGCAAGAACATTCTCCTCAGACTCCCAAGAATCTTCCTGTGGCCCATAGCCTTTCTATCTTAACAGGTATTGTAGTTTACCACGATGCATACGGGAGTCAAGAACTTTATCCACCATGAATTCTTCCACCCCCTGGTAGAGCATGTGTACGTCCGGAAAAAGGATTACTTCTGAAAGGCTTTAAAAGCTCCATATGAAAAACTGGATGGATTTTCAAGTAGGTAGCTGAAGTTTTTAGACCACAGGGTTAATTTGTGCAATTAGCTCGAAAGGACCAATGAACTTAGGACCAAGTTTCTGAGAAGAAGGTTTAAGTTGTTAAAGCTGACCTCCACCCTGAAGTGGAAGTTCTGCTCATCTGATCCCTCCCCCCCTCCAGTGCCACAATCTGCACCTTTCAGGGGGGAGTGGGGTGCAGATACCTGGATAATGCAGGTATTTGCACCCACTTTCGGGACAAGATCGCCGCAGACCGCCGCAGATGCCCCCCCCCCCCCCCCCCGTTGTCTTCTGGGAAACACACAGTTCCCAGGACACAGCGGGGACCAGTAGAGACGCGCAGCGCGACTCGCGCATGCGCAGTAGGGAACCAGGCAGTGAAGCCGCAATGCTTCACTTCCCGATTCCCTGACAGAGGATGGCGGCGGGGGCAGCAGCGAGACGAGCGATCGCTCGTCATCTGCCGCCGACATCGCTGGACCCTGGGACAGGTAAGTGTCAATTTATTAAAAGTCAGCAGCTGCAATATTTGTAGCTGCTGGCTTTTAATATTTTTTTTTAAAAGGTGCAGCTCCTCTTTAATGTTTAGTGGATAGCCAGACCTTATCACCTAATAAATAGGGAGGAATGGTTTGTCTGTGTCTATTTGAAATTCCCTTATAGGATTCTTGAACTTTGTGTTAGGTTTTCTTCAGTAATTCCTGTAAAGCAGGCACTCTTGTATTTACAGTTGGTAAGGATGAATCTACCAGAAGTCCGGGAATAAAAGATGGATGACACCCATAATTGGCAAAAAATGGGCTTTGAGAGATGGAACTATGGCAGGAGTTTTAAGCAAATTCAGCTAACGGTAGATATTCGGTCCAGGCATCCTGAAGATGGCAGATAAAGCAACGGAGATATTGTTCTAACGTTTGATTCATTCCTTCAGTCTGACCGTTTGATTGTGGATGAAAGGCAGTAAATAGGTTAACTTCAATTTCCAGAGTAGAACAGAAAGTCTTCCATAGTCGTGATGTGAACTGGACTCCTCAATCTGATATTATTTCATCTGGAAGATCATGCAGTCTGTAAATTCTTCATATTAGTATTTCTGCTGTGTCTTCAGCTGTAGGAATGCGAGTGAAGGGCACAAAATGAGCCACCACTACCATGACAGTTGTAAATCCTTTGGAAGGAGGTAGGTCAACAATAAAATCCATGGAAATGCATCCCCATGGTCGCAATGGCACAGGGAGGGGTTGTATCCGACCTCCAGGGAGGGAGCATGGTACTTAATGGCGGGGGCAGGTTTTACATGAGAGAATATAATCAACATCTTTCTGAAAGGAAGACCACCAAAAGGTATGGGTATCGCTTTCCTAATTCCAGGGTAACCAGCAGATTTTGAATCATGCACCAGCTGAAGAACCTTAAAGCGGTTCTTCACCCTAAAGGGGAAGTTCCGCTATTCTGATCCCTCCCCCCCTCCGGTGCCACAATCGGCACCTTTCGGGGGGGAGGGGGGTGCAGTTACCTGGATAATCCAGGTAACTGCACACACTTCCGGCCAGACCGCCGCAGAACCCCCGCAGACGCCCCGCCCCCCCGTTGTGTTCTGGGAAACACACAGTTCCCAGAGACACAGCGGGGGACCATAAGAGACGCGCAGCGCGACTGTCGCATGCGCAGTAGGGAACCGGGCAGTGAAGCCGTCATGCTTCACTTCCCGATTCCCTGACAAAGGATGGCGGCGGTGGCAGCAGCGAGACGAGCGATCGCTCGTCATCTGCCGCCGACATCGCTGGAACCTGGGACAGGTAAGTGTGATTTTATTAAAAGTCAGCAGCTGCAATATTAGTAGCTGCTGGCTTTTAATATTTTTTTTTTAGGTGCAGCTCCTCTTTAAGTTGTGCCTCTTCAGGAACATACATTCTTTTCTCAAAGGTCCAGTGGTCAACATTAAAGTCCATGTGCAAATTTCTTTGTGGATTGTTTAACCACTTCCCGACCAGCGCACGACGATGTACGTCGACAGCATGGCACGGGCAGGCATATTGGCGTACATGTACGTCCAATATTCGTTACCGCCGTGCCATCGGGAGCGCGCCGCCGGCGGCGCGCTCCCGCGCTGGTCGGGACCTCCGTGAGTCCGGTCGCGGGACCCACGGACTCGATCGCCGCGGGCATCCCGCGATCGTCTCACGGAGCGGCGGAATGGAGGAAATGCTGTATAAACAACATTTTCTCATTCTGCCTAGCAACTAGTGACGCTGATCTCTGCTCCATGTGATTGGAGCAGAGATCAGTGTACACTAAATGAAAGCCCAACCCCCCCACAGTTAGTAACACACCCCTAGGAACACTTAACCCCTACACTGCCACCCACAGGTTAACCCTTTCACT
This sequence comes from Lithobates pipiens, assembly GCF_037356315.1. NCBI lineage: Eukaryota > Metazoa > Chordata > Amphibia > Anura > Ranidae > Lithobates > Lithobates pipiens. The sequence continues at coordinate 23,426,627 of NW_027507686.1, forward strand.
GCCAGTGTCATTTACACAGGAATCACTGCATTTATATAGCAGTGATTACTGTATAAATGACAATGGTCCCAAAAATGTGTCAAAAATGTCCGATGGGTCCCCGACAATGTCGCAGTCACAATAAAAATCGCAGATCGCCGCCATTACTAGTAAAAAAAAAAATAATAAAAAATTATTAATAAAAATGCTATAAAACTATCCCTATTTTGTAAACGCTATAACTTTTGCGCAAACCAATCAATAATCGCTTATTGCGATTTTTTTTACCAAAAATATGTAGAAGAATACGTATCGGCCTAAATTGAGGGAAAAAATTTTTTTTTTATATATTTTTGGGGGATATTTATTATAACAAAAAGTAAAAAATAATGCGTTTTTTTCAAAATTGTCGCTCTATTTTTGTTTATAGCGCAAAAAATAAAAACCGCAGGGGTGATCAAATACCACCAAAAGAAAGCTCTATTTGTGGGAAAAAAAGGACGTCAATTTTGTTTGGGAGCCACGTCGCACGACCGCGCAATTGTCAGTTAAAACGACGCAGTGCCGAATCGCAAAAAGTGGTCTGGTCTTTGACCAGCAAATTGGTCCGGTCTGAAAGTGGTTAATATTAATTGGACCCTGGGCAAGAAATTTCTTAGGGCCCCCCTCCCCCCATGCAATTTCGCTCTCCACCTTCTCTGAGACATACAATAAATAGCAGCTAGACTTAAAATCTGTTTACTGTATAAGATCAGGCAGCGATTGCGATTGGTTGCCAGAGGTTACAGCATATCATTACTGCTTACTGACTGGTTGCTAGAGGTTACAGCACTCCTTAAGGATCACTGATTAGTTGTTAGAGGTTACAGCACATTTCTGCTTGTTGATTGGCTGCTAGAGATTGCTGTACAGTAATACTGCTCACTGGTTGCTATAGGTTACAGCACATCTTCTCCTCACTGCAGGGGGGCATGATATACCTATGAATGCTGCCTTTATTTACATGTCAATGCAGTTGGCCTCAGCTATTTACATATGCATGTCACTGCTTTTTACATATGAATGCCAGTATTTACATGTAAACACAGGTCTGCAGGTGAGTCATCTGTACACAACAATAGGGCAGAGATGGGCAGCATTAGTAGCAGCACAAAACTAAAACTTCAAGGGACAAGGGAATGTAAACTGAGATAGTTGGCAAGTATGAGGCAGCTGCTTTGGGCCCCACAACAATGACAGGGCCCAGGGCCAGGGCCGCTGATAGGGCAGTACAACCAGCCCTGTTGTACCGGGCCCGGCCAGCAGGGGGGGGCCCGAGCAGCTTTTAACTTCTAGCTTAAAAAAAAAAAAAAATAAAAAATAAAAAACCAAATAACTATATTAACCTGCACCCACTTGATTACTAACATATATAAGGAATATATATTCATTTCCTGGGCCCCATCAGGTTACCAGAGGGGCCCAGGAGGTGAAAGCAGAAGAGGGACTTTTTTTCTATTTTCGGGTGCAGGGATACAATGCTGTGCCGCATGCTGTTCTCAGTATACCTGCACAAACTAAAGTTCTACCTGCTCACTGTATGCCTCCCCGGCGGATGGATATTACTGTTATACGGCTCCCTTCATCCAGTAAGTGCTGCAGCTTGAGGGACTTATCACTGGGACGGCTGAGACAGACAGAGCAGCAGGAGTAATCTGGACAACGGCAGTGGTGCACAGGCAAGCAGTCCCCTGCACAGACACACACACACTGACAGGTCACACTCATGTAGCATGTGCAGTCCCTAGACTCTGTGTGCTCATGGTTATTATCATTATGATGATCAGGGCACAGTAGGTGCTGTATGGCTCTGTCAGTGTAACATGACTGTGTGGTGCTGACTTTCCTGATATATGACTGTACTGTGTGTTACAGACTATAACTCAGCACAGCCATAACAAAGTCAGCATCACACAGTCATGTTACACTGACAGAGCCACACAGCACCTGCTGTGCTCTGATCATCATAATGATAATGACCATGTGCACATAGTGAGATGCTACTTTTACACATGTGATGGGGGAAGGGACAGTAAAAATACATAGCCAAGCTGCATTTTTACCACCCCCAAACCACTCTCCTTTCATAACCTTTCACCCAAGCTTTGCAATTAGGTCCTTTTTCATGCAGACCTGATTGAAAGCTCCGTATGAAGACACAAACTGAATGGGCACAGATGTCAAAACACTGACATCTCTCCCATTCAGATGCAGTTATGATTGGTGGGGCGCTGTAAATGTTAAATGTTCCAGCTCCTGCCTCCTGCCCTGACAGCGTGGAGGCAGGGGTGGGGTTATGGGCGGAGCCAGGATGGGTTGTGGGCGGGGTCAATGGGGCCCCGTCAGGTAGGCTGTATGGGGCCCCATGATTTCTAACAGCGGCTCTGCCCAGGGCAGCTGCCCCTTTTGCCCTGCCTTAAAGATGGCCCTGAATATGAACAAGATTATATGCACCCCGCAGGATCAAGATTGGTAAAAATCTTTGCTGTTCTCAGTCTCTCAAATAGTTCTTTGTTAAACGATCCACCACTACCATGACAGTTGTAAATCCCTTGGAAGGAGGTAGGTCAAAAATCAAATCCATGGAAATGGATCCCCATGGTCAGGGTGGCACAGGGAGGGATTGTAACAGACCTACAGGGAGGGAGCATGGTACTTTATGGCTGGCAAATGATTCATGCGAGAGGACATTACCCTTTACATCTTTCCAACAGGAAGGCCACCAAAAGGTATGGGCAAGGAGGTCTATCGTTTTTCTAATTCCAGGGTGACCAGCAGATTTTGAATCCTGCACCAGCTGAAGAAACTAAAGTTGTGCCTCTTCAGGGACACACATTCTTTTTTGGCCATCATGGAAGTCCATGTGCAAATTTCCTGGTGGATTGTTTAAGAGTGGATCCCTATTATAAGCTTTTTTAATCTTTAGAAGAAGCTTCACAGGGTACATTACTCCCAAAAAGTGTCTTTTTTTGTAAGATAGTACTCACTGGTTCCATATCAGTAGAAGAGTCTATAAAACAGTGTGACCTGACATAGCCACTGTGGCAAGCCTCCATCCCAAATTACATGTATCTGCAGAGAGAAATTGCTCATGAGATTTTGAATGAGGAGTTTCACAAATGAAAAAGTAACAATGTAAATCGCATTGAAGGGTACGTAAGTAAAAATATTTATTTCACAAGCTGAAACATTTCATTAGCTCAAGGTATAAAATACAATTGGTATAAGAACAAATCCCAAAAAGGCCATTCTAAGCTGATACATGATAAATAACAAATAAAGCTTAAAGAGGGATTCCACCAAAAAATAAAATATTACAAGCCAGCAGCTATAAATACTACAGCTCCTGACTTTTAATAAATGGACACTCACCTGTCCCGGGTTCCAGCGATGCCGGCAGCCGAGGCCGATCGATCGCTCGGCCCTCGGCTGCTGTCGCCACCATTCTAGGTGAGGGAATCAGGAAGTGAAGCGAATCGGCTTCACTTCCCGGTTCCCTACTGCGCATGCGCGAGCCGCGCCGCGCAATAGGAAATCTCTGCGCTGTCACTGGGACCCGTGTGTGTCCCAGCAGACAGCGCGGCAGGGCAGGAAATGGCGTAGACTCCCACGGGAGTCTATGCCCGGAAGTGGGTGAAAATACCTGTCTTTGACAGGTATCTCCACCCCCCTCCCCCCCGAAAGTTGTCAATAGGGGGAGGGATCCGATCAGCGGAGGTTCCACTTTAGGGTGGAATCCCGCTTTAATTCATTGAGATAAATACATAATGATGTTTGCAACCATAGGTACATGATGAGTGTTCCTTATGGAAATCGAAAAAGATTGAGGGCATGATGTGAACTCTACGGACGTTTCGTGGATTTGTCCACTCATTAGGAGTACAATGCCACAAATAGATATAGATCTAAATGAAAAATAGTGTATTGGTAAAAAGTTACCTAGGTTTACTATTAATAAAAGAAAAAAGAAAAAGGGGCAAGGAATCCCATACTCACATGCCAGCTCAGAAAGCCGACCTAGCTTTGTATCTGGCATCCTCCGTTTCCCCTAATCAGTGGCTGAGCCAACTTTCTGAGCTGGCATATGAGTATAGTATTCCTTCTTTGTCATATGGGTAATGGGGGGGCCACAATTTTTTTTAATTTTTGAAAATAAATCTCTGATAAAAGTTTGCGAATCCTAAGAACTGGTTGCACATCTTGTAATCAATGCATGGGCACAGTGTCCCATCTTTTTTTTTCAACAAAGAATAGCGGGGCTCCAGCAAGGGAAGTTGAAGGGTGGATAAATCCCTTTGCCAGATTTTCTTGTAGAAAGTCCCTTAATTCTTTCAGTTTCTGACTCAGAAAAATTGTTGGGTGACCAAAGGGAATTGGGGCTCCTGGTACAAGCTCTATTGGGCAATCATTGACTTGGTGTGGTGGCAATTGGTCTGAATTTTTCTTATCACAAATGTCTTTAAAGTCTTGGTACAGTGATACCTCGGTTCATGAAGTTAATTTGCTCCAAGACTCTGGTTGCGAACCAAGGAAAATTTTCCCATGTGGTTCAATGTAAATAAGGTTAACATTGGGGTTGCAAATCGGGAAGGTTGCAGCTGAAAGTGCAGTGGACATTGGTTCAGGAAGCCTTTATAATATTTTGGATTTCCACTGAATTTATCAGGCAAAGGGAGGTGATTAGAATTACTGTTTGTAGTTGTTTGTTGTCGTTGTTGCGCAAGTTGTGATCACAGTTCGCTTACTTTCGTTTGTAACACTTGTGTTTGTAAGCCTTGAATCATCTGGGCTGGGCTTGTTCACTCAGTGATGGTGGAGTTGCGGCGGTCTCTCTCCATGTTCTTTTGGCCAGATTATTCTGTTAGTAGTATACCTGTAGTGAGTGGAGACCAATGGCCCATAATGTCAGGCTAAGCACAGTTCTGTAAGAGGTTGAACTGTCTGAACCGTTAGACCACTGATCAGTGTCGGGGTCACAAGCCAAGGTCGGTGCAGGAGATGAGTTTCGTAGTCGGGGTCACAAGCCAAGGTCGATGCAGAAGAAGAGTTTCGTAGTCAGGGTCACAAGCCAAGGTCGATGCAGAAGAAGAGTTTCGTAGTCGGGGTCACAAGCCAAGATCCATGCGGGAGAAGAGTTTCGTAGTCGGGGTCACAAGCCAAGATCCATGCGGGAGAAGAGTTTCGTAGTCGGGGTCACAAGCCAAGATCCATGCAGAAGAAGAGTTTCGTAGTCGGGGTCACAAGCCAAGATCCATGCGGGAGAAGAGTTTCGTAGTCAGGGTCACAAGCCAAGATCGATGCGGGAGAAGAGTTTCGTAATCGAGGTCACAAGCCAAGGTTGGCGCAGGAGAAGAGTTTTGTAGTCGGGATCACAAGCAAAGGTCGATGCAGGAGAAGAGTTTCATAGATGGGGTCAGAAGCCAAGGTCGATGCAGTAGAAGAGTTTTAGTCGGGATCACAAGCCAAGGTCAATTCCAAGTAGCAAAAGAGGTAGCTTGAGGCAGCAGGCAGGATATGAACCACAATAATCTGGTAACAGGAAGTGCAGAGACATGGTTTACATGAGGAAGTTCATGGGAGGAGCAAAGAGTTCAAGGTTCAACCAAACTCAAGACACAAGGCAGGGTTGTCCAATGGATCAAGCAGGGTGCTTGTCCAGAATCTCAGGTAGCTCAGCGAGAAAGACACAGAAGAGGTTCCAGGTTTAAATCCAGGCCCTGACAGTAGGAGATAGTCAGACAGATTGGGCTAGAGCATGCCAGAGAATGGGAGAGGCTCAGGAGAAGTCCTGGAAGCAAGCATGGGAGGTGATAACAAGGGAGCTAGTGAGTAGGAGGTCTTGGAAGGAAGAGAATGATTTGGTTGGTATATTGAGCCTAGGTTAGTGATGTAGCTGGGGGCCAGGTTGTGGATGGCTTTGTAAGTTATTGTTAGTACAGTATCTTGATTTTAATTTGTTGGCTGAGTGGAAGCCAGTCTAAGGAATGGCAGAGAGGAGTAGCGGACACGGAGTGGTTGGTAAGGTTGATGAGTCTGGCAGCAGCATTCATGATGGACTGAAGGGGGGGGATAACCTATATAAAGGTAAGCCAATGAGGAGGGAGTTGCAGTAGTCAAGGTGAGAGATGATGAGGGAAAAAATGAAAAGGTTTGTGGTGTCATTGCTTAGGAAGGGTTGTATTTTGGAGATATTGCGGCGGCTGAGGCGGCAAGCTTTGGACAGTGATTGGACATGGAGCCGAAGGGAAAGTTCAGAGTCCAGGATTACACTTAGGACCTTGGGCATGGGAAGGGTTCAGCCGTTGATTTTTTTCTGTCACCTTATATACAAATTTACTGATCCAGTACCGCTTCCTCCTCCACTATCTGACAAGACACACACTGTCACCTTATATACAGATTACTGATCCAGCGCTGCTTCCTCCTCCACCATCTGACAAGACACACACTGTCACCTTATATACAGATTACTGATCCAGCACTGCTTCCTCCTCCATTATCTGACAAGACACACACTGTCACCTTATATACAAATTACTGATCCAGTACTTCTTCCTCCTCCATTATCTGACAAGACACACACTGTCACCTTATATACAAATTACTGATCCAGTACTTCTTCCTCCTCCATTATCTGACAAGACACACACTGTCACCTTATATACAGATTACTGATCCAGCACTGCTTCCTCCTCCATTATCTGACAAGACACACACTGTCACCTTATATACAAATTACTGATCCAGTACTTCTTCCTCCTCCATTATCTGACAAGACACACACTGTCACCTTATATAAAGATTACTGATCCAGCACCGCTTCCTCCTCCTCCATCTGACAAGACACACACTGTCACCTTATATACAGATTACTGATCCAGCACCGCTTCCTCCTCCTCCATCTGACAAGACACACACTGTCACCTTATATAAAGATTACTGATCCAGCACCGCTTCCTCCTCCTCCATCTGACAAGACACACACTGTCACCTTATATACAGATTACTGATCCAGCACTGCTTCCTCCTCCACCATCTGACAAGACGCACACTGTCACCTTATATACAGATTACTGATCCAGCGCCTCTTCCTCCTCCTCCATCTGACAAGACACACACTATCACCTTATATACAGATTACTGATCCAGCGCCGCTTTCTCCTCCACCATCTGACAAGACACACACTGTCACCTTATATAAAGATTACTGATCCAGCGCTGCTTCCTCCTCCTCCATCTGACAAGACACACACACTGTCACCTTATATACAGATTACTGATCCAGCACTGCTTCCTCCTCCACCATCTGACAAGACACACACTGTCACCTTATATACAGATTACTGATCCAGCGCCTCTTCCTCCTCCTCCATCTGACAAGACACACACTATCACCTTATATACAGATTACTGATCCAGCGCCGCTTTCTCCTCCACCATCTGACAAGACACACACTGTCACCTTATATAAAGATTACTGATCCAGCGCTGCTTCCTCCTCCTCCATCTGACAAGACACACACACTGTCACCTTATATACAGATTACTGATCCAGCACTGCTTCCTCCTCCACCATCTGACAAGACACACACTGTCACCTTATATACAGATTACTGATCCAGCACTGCTTCCTCCTCCTCCATCTGACAAGACACACACACTGTCACCTTATATATAGATTACTGATCCAGCGCCGCTTCCTCCTCCACTATATGACAAGACACACACTGTCACCTTATATACAGATTACTGATCCATCACTGCTTCCTCCTCCACTATCTGACAAGCTTCATCACTGCAGTTTGTATACAGACTAAAATACAGGTCAGGGTTCCTCGTTAACGGTCCAGAACACCCTCCATGTTCTTGTGCATTTTCTGAACAAGAACTACAACAAGGCGAGAACTGCACCCTCCTGCTGTGGACAAATCCTTGAAAACGAAATGCTTTTATCTGCAATTGTTGCTAAGCATGTGTCTGACAAGCCCTGACGCAGGAGGACGAGGAGGGGGCAGCGTGTACACAGCAAATTCACTTCTTTGTAGTTTATGCTGATTTATATCTTCTGCCGCTCGTAAAAATGTTTAGCGAGAGGATGCGTGTACCTGATTTGTATACATCGGAGTGCACGGCAAAGTTTGAATACATTATTGGAGTCTTTGAGAGCGCAACATTGTTCAAACACAACAGCCGCCAACGTCCCTGCGCAAACCGCTCTTCTGAGGCTCCCTTTGTTCTACAACTTCAGATGTTTCCAGGAAAATTAAAATAAAAAGGGATGAAAACAGCCGTCAATATGAGAGATTAGCGAAAAAGAGTTTGTCATTCTGCAAACCCGGAGCATCGAACAAACATGAGAGCGTTGGAAATGGATTTTCACATTTTATATATTTATTTCATGTGTGTTTATATACTGTACATATTCATATCTGCTTATTGTATAGAACAGGGGTCTTCAACCTTTTCATTAGGAAGGCCACTTCATCAGAGACCCCTTTCACATCAGGGTCCCCCCTCTCACATCAGAGCCCCCCCCCCCCTGTTGCATATCAGATTCCCCCTTGCAGATCAGAACCCCATTTCACATCAGAGACCCCTTTAACATCAGAGCCCCCTCTTCATACCAGAGTCCCCTTTTTCCCATCAGAGTCCCCCTTCACATCAGAGCCCCCCCCCCCCCCCCCGTTGCATATCAGATTCTCCCCATCACATCAGATTCCCCCTAGCAGATCAGAACCCCATTTCACATCAGAGACCCCTTTAACATCAGAGCCCCCTTTACACATCAGAGTCCCCCTTTTCCCATCAGAGCCCCCCCTTCACATCAGAGCCCCCCATTGCATATCAGAACCCCACTTCACATCAGAGTCCCCCCATTTACATCAGAGAGCCCCTTTCACATCAGATTCTTTTCCTCACACTACAGCCCCCCCCCCCATTCACATCAGAGTCTTCCTCTCACATCAGACCCCCACCTCACATTAGAGTCCCCTCTTCACATCAGGCAACCCCCCCCCCCCCCTCCAATAACCATGTTAGTGGTTATAGGGGGAAGTGGCAACTCCATGTTAAAGTGATTGTAAAGTCTATTTTTTTTTTTTAAAATAACAAACACATCATACTTACCTCCAATGTGCAGCTCATTTTACACAGAGTGACCCCGAACATCCTCTTCTGAGGTCCCTCGGTGGCTCTCGTGGCTCCTCCCCACATCAGATAACCCCCTAGGAGAAGCGCTCGCCCGGGGGAGGGGTTACCTTGCGGGCGCCCTCCCGAGTCCAGCATTTGCATCCATAGACACGAATGCCGGACTTGGCCCCGCCCCCCCCCCCGGTGCCTGCATCATTGGATTTGATTGACAGCAGCGGGAGCCAATGGCTGCGCTGCTTTCAATCTATCCAATCAAGTGCCGAGAACCCCAGGCAGATATAAATGGCCACAGGGAAGGGGCAACTACACATTAAAGACTGTGGGAGAGGGGCAACTCCATATTAATGGCTATGAAGGGAGGGGCAACTCAATATTAATGGTCATGAAGGGAGGGGCAACTCCATATTATTGGCCATTGTGGAGGGGAAATGTCATACTAATAGCAATGGGGAGAAGGGCAATTGCAATAATGACCATAGAGGGAGGTCCTGACCACTGCAGACCGGAACATCCCTCAAGAGCTGCAGTTTTGGAGTTGCTGTGACCCGGGCGGGCATCTAATCATTAAAATTGGGCCCCTTTTAACCACTTGCCGCCTATAGGCAAATGACGGTGGCAAAGTGGTTTCAAAATCCTGACGGGGGCGGGCATTGCAGCGATCGTTGTTGCGGGGTGTCAGTCTGACACCCCGCAACTACGATCTTTGATCAGCCATGTCCAATCACGGCTGATCACAGTGTAAATAGGAAGAGCTGTTGATCGGATTTTCCTCACTCGCGTCTGTCAGACACGAGAAGAGGAGATCCGATCGGCTGCTCCTCTGACGGGGGGGGGGGGGTCTGTGCTGATCGATTATCAGCGCAGCCCCCCCGAGGATGACCACACTGGACCACCAGGGATGCCACCAGACCACCAGGGATGCCCAGCACCAGGTATGCCACCCTAGACCACCAGGGATGCCAGTCAGTGGCCACAATGGATGGCAATTAGTGCCCACAATGAATGCCAATCAGTGCCCACAGTGGGCATCACTGATTGGCATGCATTATTGTTTGGCACTGATGCGCATCAGTACAATACAATGCCGCCTATCAGTGTCCATCCGTGCCACCTATCCATGCCCATCTGTGCCACCTATCCATGCCCATCTGTTCCGCCTATCCATGCCCATTCATGCCGCCTATCTATGCCAATCCGTGCCAGCTATCACTGCCAATTTGTGTCACCTATCCGTGTCGCCCATCAGTGCCACCTATCAGTGCCCATCAGTGCCGCCTATCAGTGCCACATATCAGTGCCCATCAATGCCACCTCATCAGTGCCACTTCATTGGTGCTACCTCATCAGTGCCCATCAGTGCCGCCTTATCAGTGCAGCCCCATCAGTGTCCATCAGTGAAGGAGAAAACGTACTTATTTACAAAGTTTTGAAACTGAAACAAAAAAAAAACATATTTTTTTTTCACAATTTTCAGTCTTTTTTTATTTGTTTAACAAAAAATAAAAACCACAGAGGTGATCAAATACCACCAAAAGAAAGTTCCATTTGTGGGGAAAAAATTATAAAAAATTTAATTTGGGTACAGTGTAGCATGACCGCGCAATTGTCATTCAAATTGCGACAGCGCTGAAAGCTCAAAATTGGTCTGGGCAGGAAGGTGTTTAAGTGCCCGGTATTGAGGTGGTTAAAGTCGCTCAAATCCTTCCACTTGCCCATTTTTTTCTGTTTTCAAAGCACTTTCATCAACTTCAGGGACAACAAGTTCACTTGCTGTCTATAAATCCTGCCCACTTCCGGGTGGCATTGTAATGGGATAATCCATGTTATTCACGTTACCCGTCAGTGGTCATAATGTTATGGCTGATCGGTGTATATCCAACTGTTATTATAGTTAACAAAAAAAATAATTGTTACAAAGTATTACAGAAAACCTCAGAGAAGGAAGGACTGTTTTTTTTTGGAATGGGGCGATCGTTCAGTGAACACCCTCAGCCTTATGTCGGCTCCAATTCAAGAACTGGAGGGCAATTTTATGCGATTTTCACCGGAATCAGCAAAGTCTCTCTCGGTAAAAATATACAAATGGCAAATAAAATTAGGCTGATAGGACGCCGTGTGTGGTTTGCCTCAGAAAGCCAGAAAAACAGATTAAAGCATCTCTAGAATCAATATCAATAAATCCATCTCTGGGATGCTGAAAAAAAAAATAAAAAAAATTATACATCGGCAAATGATTAATTTATGGCGTTCACCATGGCAACCTTCAACAAAAACGACCTTTTCGGGCTTAATAGACGCGGATTCTCATCAAGTTTTTGACAGCTTGAGGAGAGGCGAGGCATAATGGGAGAAAAATGTGGAAGGAAGAAAAAGAATGGAGGAATACAAATAATATGGAGCAATACAATATATATTCCGTGGAAGATTGTTACCGGGATGAACTCGAATGAAAATCGTTTTCATAAGAATGTAAAGGGTATGTCCACTTTTCTGGTTGTCCGCCTACGTGCCGCTCTGTTGGCCTCCACGCATGTGGAGGATAATATAGTGCTGAAAATAGTCAGGTTCTTCTGGTGTCACCACTGAATTGAACAGAAGTTGGATCCTTTTGTTTATTGGTGGTTTCTGCAGACACCCCCATAATTATGTGGTGTGAGCGCTGCACACCCCAGAAGAGACAGTCGGCCTTCCTGGTGATGTCAGAATAAGATGGTGGCTCAGGACTGGTTGTGCTGCGGCAAAGAGGTGGATCCCTAGGAACAACAACTCAGCTATACAGCCACTGACCACCAATGCTGGAAGGGGTATTGTTTCAGCCAGCCACTGACCACCATTGCTGAAAGGGGTATTGTAACAGCCAGCCACTGACTACCACTGCTTAAAGGGGCAATTTTTCCAGCCAGCCACTGACCACCATTGCTGGAAGGGGTATTGTTCCAGCCAGCCACTGACTGCCATTGCTGAAAGGGGCAATTTTTCTAGCCAGCCATTGACCATCAATGCTGTAAGGGGTATTGTTTCAGCCAGCCACTGACCACTATTGCAGGGGAAGCATTGTTCCTGCCAGCCACTGACCATAATTTCTGAAAGGGGGTATTGTTCTTGCCAGCCTATTACCACCATTGCTAAAAGGGGTATTGTACCAGCCAGCCACTGACCACCTATGCTAGAGGGGGAATTGTTCCAGCCAGCCACTGTCCACCATTGCTAAAAGGGGTATTGTACCAGCCAGCCACTGACCACCTATGCTGGAGGGGATATTGTTCCAGCCAGCCACTGTCCACCATTGCTGAAAGGGGTATTGTTCCAGCCAGCCACTGACTGCCAATGCTGAAAAGGGTATTGTTCCAGCCAGCCACTGACCACCATTACTGAAAGAGGTATTGTTCCAGCCAGCCACTGACTACCATTGATTAAAGGGGCAATTTTTCCAGCCAGCGACTGACCACCATTGCTGAAAGGGGTATTGTTTCAGCCAGCCACTGACCACTATTGCAGGGGTAGCATTGTTCCAGCCAGCCACTGACTATAAATGCTTGGGAAGTGGGGGGGGGGGGGTATTGTTCCAGCCAGCCACTGACCATCAGTGCTATTGCTAACACTTACACCAGTCCCTGAGGGTTAAGTTAGGTATAGATGGTTTAAATCTCAGCCGGTTCAGCAGGGATCGGCTGAGATTTGAACCAAGTATAGGCAGGCTGGTGGTACCCAGTACAACCAGCATGACAGATTTTTCATGCGATTATTGCCAGCTGCTATAACCACTAGCAATAATAAATGTGTGTTCTCCTTGAGCCGCCCCCCCTCCCCCATCGGGAGAACACAACAGCTCAACGGGAGGAATCCCTCCATCATCAGTGACCCATGGAAAGGAAATCGCTCCGTCTATGGCCGGCTTTACTATTACTGCCATTGACCCCCAATGGGGTCTCATTTTACTCCGAAACTAGAACCGTGAAGCATTAATCTTCTTGTTACCTTCAAGTCATTCCTCCTATTTTCAAATGTTGGCAACTATGCAGGAGCTCTTGCAAGTCAGGCGGATCGATGGGCTCAGTTCACTCTCGCTGTATAAAGTCGCAATCCTTCCACCTTCACCTGCCACGTCTGCTCCCTCCACCAGCACACAAGACAATTCATTTCACATAAAACAATTTATTAAATCATAAAATACATTAAAAAAAAAAAAAATAATAATTTTGATGCATGGGGGGGTACTAAAAAAAAATGATCTGCCCCAGTTGGCAGATATGCTAGGTACGCCACTGAGCACAACGCAATGCGCCTTTTCTGTACCGCAGTCTGCCTCCGATGACAAGGCTGATATTTTGGGACTTGATCTCCTGACACTCCCAGCAATTTTCTGGAGGAACACGAGTTCATCTCACTGTACTTTCTTTTATCCGTCTGTAATTTTGTGTTAATATCGCGGCTACACTGCGTTATTCTAGGAAGGCGGCTGAATCTGGAAGGTAATTATAATGGTGATTCCGGCTCAGAGTCTTCATCCATTGTCCTACACCTTGACAGCCGGAGGGGCTCGGGAACAGCCTGTATCATTAACCCCTTCAGTGCCAAGAGGGTTTTGCTCTTGCTATGCTAAAGAATTCAAGATATGGCACTGAAGAGAGGGGGGCACTTGTTGAAAAATATAAACAACCAGCCCCCCCCCCCCCCCCCGTCGTAATCCATGTGTCTGGCGCCCTGCATGTAGATTAGGTGGGCGGATGCATGGATAGGGAGGGCGGCGCCTGTGCGCCCCTAATGGATGGACTGCCACTGGATATTGTTATTAATAATTGTTGAGTTGTTATTATCAAATTGCAAATTGCAGGAGTTGGAAGATGAAATTTATGAAAGTGACTGCTGGGTGTCATAAAGGATTCCCATTTTGTACTTTTCTGTAACTCGCAGTGCAAAGTGCAGTGAAGTCTGGTCTAACTTTAACCACTTCAATACCGGTCACTTATACACCTTCCTGCCCAGGCCTATTTTCAGCTTTCAGCGCTGTCACACTTTGAATGACAATTGCGCGGTCGTGCTACACTGTATCCAAACTAAATTTTTATCATTTTGTTCCCACAAATAGAGATTTCTTTTGGTGGTATTTGATGACCTCTGGGGATTTTTATTTTCTGCTAAACAAATAAGAAAAAAGACAAAATTTTTTTTTTTTTTTAAGTATTTTTTGTTTCATTTACAAAACTTTGTAAATAAGTAAGTTTTATCCTTCACTGATGGGCACTGATGGGCACCAATGAGGTGGCACTGATGATGTGGCATTGATGGGCACTACTAAGCGCCACTGATGGGGCACTGATAGGAGGCACCATTGGGCACTGATAGGTGGCACTGATATGCGGCACGGATGGGCACTGATAGGCGGCACGGATGGGCACAGATAGGTGGCACGAATGGGCACTGATAAATGGCACTGATGTACTGTAATGTATGTCACTGATGGATGCCAATCAGTTGCAAACAATAATGCCTGCCAATCAGTGATGCCCATTGTGGGCACTGATTGGCATCTATTGTGGGCACTGATTGGCATCCCTGGTGGTCTAGGGTAGCATACCTGGTGGTGAGATCCCTGGTGGTCCTAGTGGCGTCCCTGGTGGTCCAGTGTGGGCATCCTTGGGGGGGGGGGGGGGGGCTGTGCTGATAATCGATCAGCACAGACCCCCCCTGTCAGAGGAGCATCCCATCGACTCTCCTCTACTCACCTCTGACAGACGCGAGTGAGGAAAAGCCGATCATCAGCTCTTCCTGTTTACACTGTGATCAGCCTAGATCAGTGTTGCGGGGTGTCAGATGGACACACCGCAACAACGAACGCCGCAAAGCGCACCCCATATCTGGTCAGGATATTGAAACCACTTTAAAGTAACGCAGTGCTGTATCACAATAAATGGCCTGGTCATGAAGGGGGGGGGGGTAAATCTTCCTGAGGTCAAGTGGTTAAAGAGAAGCTGAATTCTGAAAGCTGTGCCCTAAAAATTAGCAGACAGAGGGAAAAGTACTAGTCACCCGTATTGTCTTTGGTGTCTGCAGCTGATCTTTTCCCCATTACTGACTTCCCATGCCTTGTTCTGCACTGTGTCTCTGTATGGAGGCTGCCATCTTGATAGAAGCAGGGCTTTGCTTCCTCATGTCAGAGCTGCCTTCCCGGTCATGATGTCTGAAAACTGGGGGAGTAATGATAGAGATGGCGTCAGTACCAATCCACAGAATGAATGAAGCAGAAGCACAGAGATCCTTGCACAGCAGGTCCTCAGGTACAGCTTGCTCTCCAGCAGTAGGTTGACTGTCCTGGGCAAATCGCCATAGCTATACGCCAGCCACTTTAAGACCACTAGGGGGCGCATGCGCGCGGAGTGAAGACAGAGCCGATGCATGTGCCGGGCACCTGCGATCGCTCCTGAGAGAGACAGAACACATTTGTAAACAGACAGATCCCCGTTCTGTCAGGGGAGAGGAGAGAGATCTGTTGTTCATACTAAGTATGAACAGCGATCGGGCTCTTCCTCCAGGCAGTCCCACACCCCCCCCAGTTAGAATTACTCCCTAGGACACACATTTAACCCCTTGATTGCCCCTTACTGTTAACCCCTTCCCTGCCAGTGACATTTATACAGTAATCAGTGGCTATTTTTAGCACTGATCGCTGTATGAACGTCAATGGTCCCAAAAAAGTGTCAAAAGTGTCTGATCTGACCACCGCAACATTGCAGTCCCGAAAAAAAAGCTGATCGCCACCATCAGTGCTGGGAGAAGGTCATCCAGCGCCTAGGGCAAAGACACCAAATTGCGCCCCCCTTTCCCTTAGGGTTAGGGTCAGGGTGCCCCCTACCCCTGCAATAAACCATTGCACCAGGGGAAGCCGTCCCTCCTGCCCACCCCTTGTCCTGGCCCTGGCCACCATTACTAGTAAAAAAAAAATAATTATAATAAAAATGGCATAAATCTATCCCTTATTTTGTAGGCGTATTGCGATTTTTTTTTTACCAAAAATATGTCAAAAAATAAATATCGGCCTAAACTGAGGAAATTAGTTTTTTTATATTTTTTGGGGGATATTTATTATAGCAAATGTAGCACTGACTCCTGATTGGAGCAGCTGAATTTCTTGGGCTTACCTTAACCTTCCTCACCTCGCATGCATCTAGGGGTGTCCCGAAGTAGATGGCCCAAAAACTGCAGAGACTGAAGACTGATCCGCTTGAAGGGATTTTTATTTGCAAACAATATAGTAGCTAACAAACAGTCTCTCAGTATAGGATCAGAGGGTTTAGGTGAAAAGTCCAGGTACTCTTAGTATCAAAGTCAGTATGAAGAATAAGGCCGCGTACACACGGGCGGACTGTTCGCCCAACCTTGTCCGCTGAACAGTGTTTGGGCGGACAGTCCGCTCGTGTGTGGGCTTTCAGCGGACAGTTTCAGCGGACAGTTGGACGGACAAAGTCTTTCGGAAATTCCGAAAAACTGTCCGCTGAAACTGTGTTTGAGCGAACAGTCCGCCCGTGTGTGGGCTTGTCCGCTGTACTTTCGAAATGAGCGGACTGTTCCCGCTCGGAAAGTCCGCCCATTTCGAGCGCGTGTACAGGTAGGCGGGGCCCGCGAAGGAGACGTCGCGGGCTCCGCCGCCTGGAATGGGCTTAAAGGGGAACCCCAACGCCGAAAAAAATCGGCGTGGGGGTTCCCCCCAAGTCCACACCAGACCCTTGTCCGAGCACGCTACCCGGCCGGCCAGGAAAGGGGGGCGAGCGAGCGCGCCCCCCCTCCTGAGCCGTACCAGGCCGCGTGCCCTCAACATGGGGGGTGCCTTGGGGAAGGGGGGGCCGCGCGGCCCCCCCACCCCAAAGCACCTTGTCCCCATGTTGATGAGGACAAGGGCCTCTTCCCGACAACCCTGGCCGTTGGTTGTCGGGGGTCTGCGGGCGGGGGGCTTATCGGAATCCGGGAGCCCCCTTTAAGAAGGGGGCCCCCGGATACCGGCCCCCCACCCTATGTGAATGAGTATGGGGTACAATGTACCCCTACCCATTCACCTGTGAACTAAAGTACAATAAAAAACACAACACAGAGAAAAAATATTTTATTGCACAGCTCCGGGGGTCTTCCGTCTTCGGGGGTCTTCTCGCCGGACTCCTCCGCTATGTGTGTGTAGCTCTTTTGCTAGCGGAGGAGTCCGGCTTTCTTCCTCCCCGCCGCCGGCCTCTTCTCCCGACTTCGGGGGTCTTGTCCCCCTCTTCGGTTCTTCTGCCGGGCCACCGCGCCTGGTCCGGTGGCCCGGTCTTCTGTCGCCGTCTTCCGTTCTTCTGTCGCCGCCTTCGGTTCTTCTGCCGGGCCACCGCGCCTTCTTGTAGCTCTTTTACAGGCGGTGGCCCGGTCTTCTGTCGCCGCCGCCGCCTTCCGTTCTTGTTCTTGTTCTTCTTCTTGTTCTTCTTCTTCTCCTGGAGATGTTGACTCGACGAGCTCTCCGGCCGGAATGCCAGAGCCGCGCTGTGCGGTCACTTATATAGTGACAATGGGGCGGTGTCACATGGTATATGTCACATGGGTTGGTCACATGGTGACCCCGCCCCCTTACGATGTCATAGTCCCCATGTGACATCAACCCATGTGACCAACCCATGTGACATATACCATGTGACACCGCCCCATTGTCACTATATAAGTGGCAGCGGAGCGTGTCCCTGGCATTCCGGCCGGAGAGCTCGTCGAGTCAACATCTCCAGGAGAAGAAGAAGAAGAAGAAGAAGAACAAGAACGGAAGGCGGCGGCGGCGACAGAAGACCGGGCCACCGCCTGTAAAAGAGCTACAAGAAGGCGCGGTGGCCCGGCAGAAGAACCGAAGAGGGGGACAAGACCCCCGAAGTCGGGAGAAGAGGCCGGCGGCGGGGAGGAAGAAAGCCGGACTCCTCCGCTAGCAAAAGAGCTACACACACATAGCGGAGGAGTCCGGCGAGAAGACCCCCGAAGACGGAAGACCCCCGGAGCTGTGCAATAAAATATTTTTTCTCTGTGTTGTGTTTTTTATTGTACTTTAGTTCACAGGTGAATGGGTAGGGGTACATTGTACCCCATACTCATTCACATAGGGTGGGGGGCCGGTATCCGGGGGCCCCCTTCTTAAAGGGGGCTCCCGGATTCCGATAAGCCCCCCGCCCGCAGACCCCCGACAACCAACGGCCAGGGTTGTCGGGAAGAGGCCCTTGTCCTCATCAACATGGGGACAAGGTGCTTTGGGGTGGGGGGGCCGCGCGGCCTTCCCTTCCCCAAGGCACCCCCCATGTTGAGGGCACGCGGCCTGGTACGGCTCAGGAGGGGGGGCGCGCTCGCTCGCCCCCCTTTCCTGGCCGGCCGGGTAGCGTGCTCGGACAAGGGTCTGGTGTGGACTTGGGGGGAACCCCCACGCCGATTTTTTTCGGCGTTGGGGTTCCCCTTTAAGCCCATTCCAGGCGGCGGAGCCCGCGACGTCTCCTTCGCGGGCCCCGCCTACCTGTACACGCGCTCGAAATGGGCGGATTTGCCTCCGCCTTACGTGGGCGAGTCCGTTCATTTCAAAAGTTGAGCGAACTGTTTGCCCAACCTTGTTCGTCAAACAGTCCGCTCGTGTGTGGGCAAGTCCGCTCATGCAAATTTTGAGCGGACTGTTTGATGAAACTGTTTGCCGAACAAGGTTGGGCGAACAGTCCGCCCGTGTGTACGCGGCCTAACTCTCTTACTTTGAATAAATCCAGAGAATAGCCATTCACAGCTGGATCCTCAACCTAGTTGGATAGTCCTTCTCTCACCAGGCCTAGCAGCCAGTAGGGTGCTCGAGTCAGGAACAAGTCTCTGCCACAGACTTTGTTATAGAACATGCAAAGGAAACTTGAAAACATGTAGAACGCTCGTGTGGTACCAGTATCTTGCAGCCGGTCCGGCGATACCGCACCAGATTGGATTCACTTAGGTCCTTCAGCTTTTCCAGGCTCTTGTTGAGAACCCTTGCATGGCCTTCTCCCAAAGAGTCCTCCCCTGGATAACTTCACAGTTGCTGGGCCTCTCTATAACCAGAGATGGCACCGGACCACTTCCGAATCCTTTTTGTAGTTTCTTCGCCTCGAGCTAGCCAGCCCCGAGACGTAAAGCCAGCTGGATCTGCACCCCAGGCCATGGAAGTCCTGGCAGCTGGTCAGGAGCACCAGGACCATGCAGTCAGAACATACTTCTGGACCGGAACCCCCGAAACACATGACATCCGCATCTTAAGTACCCTCTCCCAGAAGGCACAGCAAGAGTGACATACCCACTGGGCTGATTCCGAAAAGAAAGTAACCTTAATGCCCCCAACCAGACTGTGTTTCCATACCCGCCAGAAGTGACAGCTCCCCCATGGCCAGGCAGAACACCCTTCAGTCCAGTCAGACTGATGCTGAGGTCAAAATTTAGAGTAATCATACCCAAACCAAACTGCGGTTTAAGGCTCCATGCACACTGAAGCTGATAAACTGCAGTTTATTGGAGTTTGGGCGTTTTTTGTAAAAGCCCATAAACTCCACTCTATGTTAGCCTATGTGTCCATGCACACATGGACGTTTTTCAGCTTTAATGAGCAGTGAAGTTTATGGGCTTTTTTCTGAACGCCAGAAATTCGCGTTCAAAGTGCCGTTTTTCAGCGGCAAAAAACAACAAACGCTCATTAACGCTCATTAACGCTCGTTCATTAGTGTTCGGCATTCTATTTTTCAATGCATTGTGGGATTTTTGGAGTGTCCTCTGTGTATTTTTATAAAAAACGCCCATTAACGCTAACGCTGTAAAACGCTCATTAACGCTCATTAACGCTAGTATAAAACGCTGTTAAAAGCAGGTTTTTCAACCAGCGTTTTCTGACAGCAATCTGGCGTCCAGAAATAGCTTTTTTGAGCTTCAGTGTGCATGGAGCCTTAGGGTAACATAAAAAAAAAACACATAGCTCGTGCTCTTCAGGAGCCGGCGCTACACCAATATTATAGCAATATATATTTATTAAAGTAAAAAAAATTGTTTTTTTTTTTTTTTTTAAATCGATAGTCTTTTCTTGTTCATAGAGCAAAAAATAAAAAACGCAGAGGTGATCAAATACCATCAAAAGAAAGCTCTATTTGTGGGAAAAGAAAGGACGTCAATGTTGTTTGGGTTCAGCGTCGCACGACCGCGCAATTGTCAGTTAAAGCGACGCAGTGCTGTATCGCAAAAAATGGCCCGGTCATTAAGGGGGCAAATCCTTCCGAGGTTGAAGTGGTTAAAAAAAAAAAAAACGCCATTGCAAAAACTTTGGAAAACTTTGAAAAACGCACTGCAAAGCTACTGCTATTTTTATAACGTTATTTTAACGTCCAGTGTGCACGAGGCCTAACAGGGCTGGACTGGGACAGAAATTTGGCCCTGGACTTCATCCAGTCCGGCACACTTACATTTTGAGTGTCCCATCAGCACTCCCTTACATCAGAGTGTCCCATCACCAGCCCCCTTACATCAGAGTGTCCCATCACCAGCCCCCTTACATCAGAGTGTCCCATCACCAGCCCCCTTACATCAGAGTGTCCCATCACCAGCCCCCTTACATCAGAGTGTCCCATCACCAGCCCCCTTACATCAGAGTGTCCCATCACCAGCCCCTTTACATCAGAGTGGCCCACTGAGCCATCGGCCCACCGGGAAATTCCCAGTAGTCCCGATGACCAGTACATGCCTGAGGCCTAATACAGTGGAACTAAACCCATCAATTTAACAGTTTTAAAAAAAAAAAACTGTTACATACCTGGAATGCTAAGGCCCCGTTCACACCTGAGCGACTTTCTGCTTGAAGATTGTAAAACGCTCCACAAGCCAGATCCCTTTTATTTCAATGGCCCCTGTTCACATACTGTATGAGCATTCTGTCACCTGAAGCAAAACGCCTGTCACTCAAAGAAAGCATTTTTGGCCCCATAGACTTCAATAAAAAACCTGATTTGAGCGTTTCGTCACTCGTTTTCTACTCAAACAGCAGCTCTCCACCCCTAATTTCCCCCACCTCTCTCTTCCCCCTAGTGCTTTCTATTAGCAAAAAAGCAAATTAGCAAAAAAAAAAAAACGCCAGTAAATCGCTACAATTCTGGTGTGAATGGAGCCTAAAGTGGTGTACACACTATAAGAAAATTGGGGCGAACGTTCGTCTGATTTTTCTCAATGTTTCACAGCAAATTGGAACCGATGAAATAAAATTTGTACGAAAATTCTTACGAATATTCTCAAGCGACAAAGGCTTTTTTTTTGGGTTGTTTATTGTTTCTGATCATGCGCAGTCATCCTTTTCTGATTTTCTGAAAATCGGACGAAAACGCTACACGTTAAACAGAAATCGTTTGTTCTGTTACCGTACAAGAAAATTTTTGGAGTTTGTCCCTTCGGAAACTTTTCGTACGAAAATTCGGAATCGGCTGTGGAAAGTTGTGTATATACTATACGAAAATCGATCGAAAATAGTTCCTATAGTGTGTACGAGCCTTTAGGTTTCATTCACTCTTGAGTGATCCGCTCCTTTTTTTGGTTTTTCAGTTGGCGTTTTTTTGGAGTGACACCATTCATTGAATGAGCCTCCCTCCACTTCAAAAGATTTGTGCCGTAATTGTCGCTCGAACAACCCGGCAAAATCACCCCGCCTTTGGGGTGCCATTAAGAATTAATTTAATCGCAAACACTTTCCATGTTTTGCCGCAATTCTGGAATCGCGGGCAGAATCATGGAGTTTTCCGCCGGCCATCCAGAACGCTATGGTGTGAATGGAGCCTTACTGTCACATTTGCTTGTGTCCTCAACCAAACTGTCAAACCATCAAATGTCCGTTGTCATAAATAGGGCTGCTGTTAGAACTGATGGGGGCCAGGCCTGGTACTGGAGGGCCAGCTGTGCTGCCTTATCAGCAGGGCTGGACTGGGACAGAAATTTGGCCCTGGACTTCATCCAGACCGGCACACTTACATTTTGGGTGTCCCATCAGCACTCCCTTACATCAGAGTTTCCCATCACCAGCCCCCTTACAACAGAGTGTCACATCAGCACCCCCTTACATCAGAGTGTCCCATTACCAGCCCCCTTACATCAGAGTGTCCCATCAGCAGCCCCCTTACATCAGAGTGTCCCATCAGCAGCCCCTTTACATCAGAGTGTCCCATCAGCAGCCCCCTTACATCAGAGTGTCCCATCAGCAGCCCCCTTACATCAGAGTGTCCCATGAGCAGCCCCTTTACATCAGAGTGTCCCATGAGCAGCCCCTTTACATCAGAGTGTCCCATGAGCAGCCCCTTTACATCAGAGTGTCCCATCAGCAGCCCCTTTACATCAGAGTGTCCCATGAGCAGCCCCTTTACATCAGAGTGTCCCATCAGCAGCCCCTTTACATCAGAGTGTCCCATCACCAGCCCCCTTACATCAGAGTGTCCCATCACCAGCCCCCTTACATCAGAGTGGTCCATCACCAGCCCCCTTACATCAGAGTGGCCCACTGAGCCATCGGCCCACCGGGAAACTCCCGTTAGTCCCGATGGCCAGTACATGCCTGCTTATCAGCGACCTTGGTCATAACTGATCACATATGAAGAACTTTGGCAGTTTCAGATCAAACAGAAGCAGCTTCCTTGGCTGTAAAGGATAGGAGGGTTTAATTCTGCTTTAAAGCTGTCAGCAGCATACCTTCCAACTTTCTGAGATGGGAATGAGGGACACCTATTAGTAGAAGTATATAGGCGTAGGGCACACCCCCTGCCACATCCTCTTAACCACTTCCTGCCCTGCCTATAGCAAAAAAACAGCCGGGATGTGGTTCAGTTATCCTGACTGGACATCATATGACATCCAGAAGGATAAGCCGCAAAAAAGCGCCCCCACTGGGGAGCTCAGCGATCGGTGGTGTGGTGTGTCACACCGAATCTCTGATCGTCGCAAAGAGCCTCTGACGGAGGAAGTGTCAGTAATCGGCTTTCCACGGTTCGCACTGACAGGGAGAGCTGATTGGCGGCTTTCCTGTCAGAGGTTGGGGGGGGGTGCGCTGATAATCAATGCATACATTGCCAATCAGTGCCCATCAAAGTGCCAATCAGTGTCCATCAGTAATGGCTGTCAGTGCCCTTCACAGATGCCCATCAGTAATGCCTGTCAGTACCTCAGTGCCATCTATTAGTGCCCATCAGTGCCACCTATCAGTGCCCATCAGTGCTGCCTATCAGTGCATATCAATGCCTATCAGTGCCGCCTATCAGTACCCATCAGTGTCCATCAGTGCAGCATATCAGTGCCGCCTAACATTGCCCATCAATTCTACATATTAGTGCCTCCTCATCAGTGCCCATCAGTGCCACCTTATCAGTGCCAAGTAGTGCAGCCTTATCAGTGCCCATCACTGAAGGAGAAAACAAGATTTTATAACAGAAAAGAAGAAAACTTTTTTTTTTCCAAAAATTCTGCATTTTTAGTTTGTTTAGCAAAAAATAAAAAAAACTCAAAGGTGATCAAACACCACAAAAAGAAACTCTACTTGTGGGAAGAAGTCATTTAGTTTGTGTACAGTCAGGGCCGTCTTTAATATTGATTGGACCCTGGGCAAAAATGTTCTTGCCCCCCCCCCCCATACAGTTTTGCTCTCCACCTGATTTGAGACATACAATAAATAGCAGCTAGACTCAATATCCATTTATTGAATCAGATTAGGCAGTGATTGTGATTGACTGCCAGAGGTAACAGTGTATCGTTACCGCTCACTGATTAGTTGCTAGAGGTTACAGCACATGATTTATGCTTGTTGATTGGTTGCTAGAGATTATTGTACATCAATACTGCTCACTGATTGGTTTCTAGAGGTTACTGCACATCATTACTGCTTACTGATTGGTTGCTAGAGGTTACAGCACATCATCTCACTGCCTGCACACCATGGACTGAAGAGGTGAGGGGACCCATTCATAGACTGAAAAGTCCTAGGATCCCAGGACTCCTGTGATCAGTGGCAGTGCTGGGGGGAGGGGTGGGTGTGATCAATTTCCAGCATGCCCCTTTATCTCCCCAGTGGGCAGCATTCCGTGTAGGTGATGGTGGATATGACCTCGGGGGGCATGGTATATATATGAATACTGCCTCTATTTACATATGAATGCTGCAGATCTGTCACTATTTACATATCAATGCCGGTATTCACATGTAAACACAGGGTCTGCAGGTGGGTCATCTGTACACAACAATAGGGCTTAGCTGGGAAGTATTAGTAATAGAACTTCACACTAAGATATCAGGACACAGCACTGGACTAAAACCTTGAGGGATGAGGGAATTTAAACTAGGATAGTTGGCAACTGTGGGGCAGCTGCTTTGGGCCCCACAATAATGATAGGGCCCAGGGCAGCTGCCCCTTTTGCCCTGCCTTAAAGATGGCACTGTGTTGTATGACCGCACAATTGTCATTCAAAGTGTGACAGCGCTGAAAGCTGAAAACTGTCCTGGGCTGGAAGGGAGGAAAGTGCCCAGTGGTTTAAGGAAAATTGTACAGAAAAAAAAAAAAAGAAAAGATTGGTTAAACCTTCAGGTGCCACTACTATTCTTTTAAATTGACTTTTGGCATTTACAAAAGCAGCAATTTAGAAATTGGTTTAACATTGTATATCACTTTTTGATAGATAGATAAGTAGTACATTGTATAAGCAACTATATAGATCAGATAAAAATGGAGGGACAAATGAGGAGGAAAGAGGGACTCCAAATCAGGGACAGTTGGGAGCTATGCAGCAGATTGATCACTAAAAAAACTCAACAGTGCCTAAAAATGGAGAGCAACTGAGCATGTGCAGAGCAGGGTGAGGCAGCAAATTACTTCTGCTTTCACACAGTATAGACACGTATTTTTAATGTTTTACATCTCTATACCTACACAAGGGACCAGCCTGAAGTCATCTAGTAGGACTTCATTTTAGGACTATGGACTAAGCTGAGGTTGCTTGAATGAAGCGGGAGAGCTAAACTGCCGGGGATTATATTGTGAGTGGTGCGGCGGGGCGAGGAGCGTCTAATGCACGGACTGAGGTTGGAGGGGGATGACGTTGACACCATAAAGAGTATTTCTCGCTCCCTAATGTTTCCTAATGGCCTTAATAACACTCTAAGTTAGGCAAAGTGTTTCGGCACAGCGGAGAGTTTCTTATTTTTATCATAATAAGAGATGTGTCATCCGGGCGCTGATTGTATTGAATAATATGCAATTATTTGATTTTGTTTGGGAGTGAGAAACCCAAATCACGTCATTGTTGGCATTCCCGCCGAGCCGTCAATTGCGCCGCCTGTGTTTGTGCGTCTGCCTGATGAAAGGCGCGTCCCCCCCCCCCCCCCCCCAGTATCTTGTTATCGGTCTATTATTATTCTACAAGCCAAGTCAGCTCCTGCTTTCCGGAATACCGTGGCGTGGGGAGGGTTGTTACAAATCTTAGTACAGAGAGTTCTACAAGGCTATTACCGGGGAACTCCCGGCATGACAGAACGGGGCTGCGTTCGCCAGAGCCATTCGCTCTCAAATGTTTGCTGTCGTGAAATGGCAGTGATTGCCGTTATCAAAAAACTTGCAGCCGATTTATGTTGAGAGTCTCCGCACTCCACCATTGCCTGTTTATCGCCAACCTCACTCAGCTTTCTGCTAATGAGAACCGTAGCCGGCAATTACAAATATTTTGCCATTCTTACTTTGCACCTGGGTGAGCAACAAATAATAATTTTTGCAGAAAATATAAAAAAAAATTGGCAGAGCTGAAGAAAGGGTGTCCAACCTTTGAGGACACTAGCAAAAAATTGAGGTATGCTGGGTAGAGGCGGGGTTGTATAGGGGCTGGCTTACAACTGTTCTGTATGCCAGAGTCCAAATCTCCTGTAGGTGGCAGTATAACCCAACAGTATCTGAACTCCTGTGCCCCACAATGGAAATAGATTTTAATTTAAGCATACAACTGTACATCAATTAGACATTTTTATGGGTACTCTCCTCAATTCAGGTTTTGTGTACTTAAAGTGAACCTTATAGTAACTTTACAAGTCTTCAAAAACAAACTGCTGACCACCAATGTAAGGCAAATTATTCCCACTGACTACCAATGTAAGCAGCGTTCTTACAACTGATCACCAATGTAATGAGTATTCTTTTGATTGATTGCCAATGTAAGGGACATTCTTCCCACTAAACTCCACCAATGTAAGGGACATTCTTCCCACTAAACTCCACCAATGTAAGGGGCATTCTTCCCACTGACCACCAATGCAAGGAGCATTCTTCCCACTGACCACCAATGTAAGGAGCATTCTTCCCACTGACCACCAATGTAAGGAACATTCTTCCCACTGACCACCAATGTAAGGAGCATTCTTCCCACTGACCCACAATGTAAGGGGCATTCTTCTCACTGACCCACAATGTAAGGGACATTCTTCCCACTGACCACCAATGTAAGGAACATTCTTCCCACTGACCACCAATGTAAGGAGCATTCTTCCCACTGACTCACAACGTAAGGGGCATTCTTCTCACTGACCCTCAATGTAAGGGGCATTCTTCACACTGAACACCAATGTAATGAGCGTTCTTTTGATTGATTGCCAATGTAAGGGGCATTCTTCCCACTAAACTCCACCAATGTAAGGGGCATTCTTCCCATTAACTCCACCAATGTAAGGGGCATTCTTCCCACTGACCACCAATGTAAGGGGCATTCTTCCCACTGACCACCAATGTAAGGAGCATTCTTCCCATTGACCACCAATGTAAGGCACATTCTTCCCATTAACCACCAATGTAACAAGCATTCTTCCCACTGACCACCAATGTAAGGGGCATTCTTCCCACTGATCACCAATGCAAGGAGCATTCGTCCCACTGACCACCAATGTAAGAAGCATTCTTCCCACTGACCCACAATGTAAGGGACATTCTTCCCACTAACCACCAATTTAAGGGGCATTCTTCCCACTGGCCCACAATGTAAGCAACATTCTTCCTACTAATCTCCGATGTAAGGGGAATTCTTCCCACTGACCACCCAATGTAAAGAGCATTCTTTCCACTGATCACCAAAATAAGGGGCATTCCTCCCACTGACCACAAATGTAAGGAACATTCTTCCCACTGACCACCAATGTAATGAACATTCTTCCCACTGACCACTAAGGATGAGCTCCGGCGTGTTCGCACACCCCACGTGCAGAGCCCGCCAGGAAGTCGGCGCAGCGCTGCGCTAATCACAGGCAGTGAGACATTGTCCTGATGTTCCGATGCGTGGCTGCTGAGATCGGGCCCAAAGTAAGGAGCATTCTTCTCACTGACCACCAATGTAAGGAACATTCTTCCCACTAGGGTTGCCACCTCATCCCTTTGAAACCGAACACATATTAATTATACAGGTTCTGTGGCTGATTAAGGTGATAATTAAACTCACTTGCCTCATCTGCATTAAATTGGCCTCAGAACCGGTGTAATTCATATGTGTTTGGGTTTAAAGGGATGAGGTGGCAACTCTACTTCCCACTGACCACCAATGTAAGGAACATTCTTCTCACTGACCCCCAATGTAAGGAACATTCTTCTCACTGACCCCCAATGTAAGGAACATTCTTCTCACTGACCCCCAATGTAAGGAACATTCTTCTCACTGACCCCCAATGTAAGGAACATTCTTCTCACTGACCTCCAATGTAAGGAACATTCTTCTCACTGATGACCAATGTAAGGAGCATTCTTCCCACTGACCACCAATGTAAGGAACATTCTTCCCACTGACCACCAATGTAAGGAACATTCTTCCCACTGATCACCAATGTAAGGAACATTCTTCCCACTGACCTCCAATGTAAGGAACATTCTTCTCACTGATGACCAATGTAAGGAACATTCTTCCCACTGACCACCAATGTAAGGAACATTCTTCCCACTGACCACCAATGTAAGGAACATTCTTCCCACTGATCACCAATGTAAGGGACATTCTTCTTACTGACCCCAATGTAAGGAACATTCTTCTCACTAGGGTTGCCACCTCATCCCTTTAAAACCAAACACATATTAATTACACAGGTTTTGTGGCTGATTGAGGTGATAATTAAACTCACTTGGTGCCTCATCTGCATTAAATTGGCCTCAGAACCTGTATACTTCATATGTGTTTGGGTTTAAAGGGATGAGGTGGCAACTCTACTTCCCACTGACCACCAATGCAAGGAGCATTCTTCTTACTGACCTCCAATGTAAGGGACATTCTTCCCATTGACCACCAATGTAAGGAACATTCTTCTCACTGATCCCTAATTCATTTTAGGGTTCCTCTGGTGTAATGAAGATGAGGAAAGCTGATGTATACAGTTCAGGGATGTCTTTATTTAAGGTAGACATCAACATATTCAGAAGCCTGGAAATCATCTTGGGAATACACCTTCAAATTATAATGATTTTTACTGTATAATGCAACCAGAAGAGCGTTAGCATGGGCCTCATCTCCTGGATTCATTGGCCATCCCTATGGAGCCACGTCAAGGCATTATGAGCCCTAGCAAATTACTATGCACATATGTTTACATAAGCTGGAAAATTCCCGTCCGCGGCCTTGATGTATGGTTTCACTTATACATTCTATTATCTTTTAGCAGCAGCTGGGGCGATGATGGGGAAGGAGCGCACCATCGGTAATTGGCCTCCACTTCAAGCCCTTCCACTGAGCCGCAACGGTCTTTTTTTTTTTTCTCCTCCTCTCCGAGCAGATCCAATCCGTCTGCATTTTAATACTGCCGGGGAAGCTCCATCAGGATGTTTTTTTTTCCGAGATTCAGACGGCACGAGATTTGCCTAATATTCATTATCTCGCTTCAGAACACAGGCCCAGCCGGACGGCGTCCGCGCCTTATCCAATTTTGCGAAACGAGAAATGGATTTCATACCAGAGGTGAAAAATTAAAGAGCACCTGCGGAGGTGGACCATAGACGCTCTTTCAAAATATAAGCTGCTTTGAAAAGGTGATAGAAAAGAGAATCAAAAAAACCAAAGAATAAATCTCACATACACTTTTAACATGTCATTGCAAACGTTGTCTTCAATCTTCATTAACCACTTTGGCTCCGGAAGGTTTTACCCCCTTCATGACTAGGCCATTTTTTGCTAAATAGCACTGTACTACTTTAACTGGCAGTTGCACGGTCATGCAACATTGTATGCAAGTTAAATTTGTATCATTTTTTTTCACACAAATACAGCTTTCTTTTGATATTGGATCACCACTGTGTTTTATTGTATTGTTGTTTGTTTATTGTATGGTTTAATTGTTTTCTATATAAATGAAAAAAAGACTGAACATTTTGAAAAATAAAAAATTTTCTCATTCTCATAAAACAAATCCAATAAATTTCTTTATAAATTTAAGTCAAAATGTATTCTACTACATGTCTTTGGTAAAAAAAAAAAAAAAAAAAAAAAATACCCCAATAACCACTTGCTTACTGGGCACTTATACCCCCTTCCTGCCCAGGCCAATTTTCAGCCTTTAGCGCTGTCACACTTTGAATGACAATTGCGTGGTCATGCGACACTGTACCCATATGACATTTTTATCATTTTTTTTACACAAAGCATCCTCTGGGACTGTGACATCATAATGGGCGGGGACATCATCCGGTGATGTCCCTATATAAGTCGCCGCGCGCCGCGTCCCTGCCATTGTGAGCGGAGACAGCGATGAGGCAACATCTGAAGAGAAGAAGTGAAGAATAGAAGACGGCGGCAGCGGCGACAGAAGACCGGACCGCTGCCTGTAAAAGAGCTAGATGAAGGCGCGGTGGCCCGGCAAGAAGAACCGAAGAGGGGGACAAGACCCCCAAAGAGGGGGACAAGACCCCTGAAGTCGGAAGAAGAGGGCGGCGGCGAAGAAGAAAGCCGGGCTCCTCCGCTAGTAAAAGAGCTAGCAGAAGATAGAGAAGGAGTCCGGCGAGAAGACCCCCGAAAATGGACAGAAGACCCCCCGGAGCTGTGCAGTAAACTATTTTAACCCTTGTGTGTTGTGTTTTTTTTTTACTTTTTTTCACAGGTGAATGGGTACCCCATACTCATTCACATAGGGTGGGGGGGCCAGTATTATTAAAGGGGGCTCCCAGATTCCGATAAGCCCCCCGCCCGTAGACCCCAACAACCAATGGCCAGGGTTGTCGGGAAAAGGCCATTTTCCTCATCAACATGGGGACAAGGTGCTTTGGGGTGGGGGGGCGCACGGCCCCCCTTCCCCAAGGCACCCCCCATGTTGAGGGCACGTGGCCTGGTACGGCTCAGGAGGGGGGGGAGCTCGCTCGTCCCCACCCCCTTTCCTGGCCGGCCGGGTAGCGTGCTCGGATAAGGGTCTGATATGGACCTGGGGGGGGACCCCCACGCCAATTTTTCGGCGTAGGGGTTCCCCTTTAAGTCCATAGTTAGGTGACGGGGCCAGCGACGCCTCCTTTGCTGGCCCCGGCTACCTGGGGACACGCTCAAAATGAGCGGACTTTCCTCCGCGTGTGTGGGCGAGTCCGTTCATTTCAAAAGTACGGCGGACTTAGTACGCCGTATTAGTCCGCTGAAAAAGTGCCGTGTGTGGGCAAGTAGCTAGTTCGAAAAAACCGGCGGAAAGTCCGGCGGACAGTCCGGCGGGAAGTCCGTCAGACTAAGTCTGCCAGATAGTCGGCTACGTGTGTACGCGGCATAAAAAAAACACAGAGGCTGGAAATCCTGATGGGGCCCCCTAGTGGCTCGGGGGCCCTCGGGTAGTGCCCGAGTGGCCCAATGGTCAGTCCGCCCCTGAAATGGAGTATGGCTGGAAGATCCTCAACATGTAAGGCACCTCATCCTAATATTTGGTAAAGAGCTAATGGATGGAGCTAGAGAAAGGGGACTATAATGTGCCTTGTAAAAAATTTAAAAATTTTTCTGCCACCGTTATAGTCCCCTTTTTTCTATCTCCATCCATTAGCTTTTTACAAATCATTGTGTTTTTTTTTCAAAATTGTCGCTATTTTTTTGTTTATAGCGCAAAAAATAAAAAACGCAGAGGTGATCAAATACCGCCAAAAGAAAGCTCTATTTGTAGGGAAAAAAAGGACGTCAATTTTGACCGCGCAATTGTCAGTTAAAGCGACGCAGTGCCGTATCGCAAAAAATGGCCCGGTCATTCAGCTACCAAATCTTCCGGGGCTGAAGCAGTTAAAGACGGCCCTGACCCGGAGTTTAGATTTAATTAAAAGTTATTTTAAAAATCTTTTTTCAGCTACACATATCAAATGTTTCTGGAATTTATCTGAGTGAATTTTATTCGTTCCTCTCGGAAAACCCACTGAAGGGATAATTGTGACCGATGGTGGACTGAATTGGATGGCGGCGGCGCTGATGGAATTTAGGGCTTCTCTTCATTCTGTAAGTTGCAGAACTCTATCAGGGAAAAAGAAGAGCGATAAATAACAGCAGAGACTTCCACTCGGAGAATCGGCGGCATTAGGCCCCCCTCCCATCCTGGCGCGGCAGCTTCCATAAAACAATAATATTTGTGGTTTTCTACATCCGCCATGTTTGATTTCCTGCTCAGGTGGAGTGTTTTCCATCCTTCTCTTGCATTGCCATTAGCAGCTCGCTGGCGTCACTTTTTAATGTGAGATTTACAGCCGCCTCATTGTTGCTCTTTGAATTCATTATGAATTATAATCGGCTTTCCCGGCGTAGCTTGTGATGTGCCGCACTTTGTGTTATATTTCATGAAATATCACAGGGCTGCGGCTGGAAAGGGCAGACGTTTTACCGGCCCCCGGTGACCCCAATCAAAGGATCAGAGGAATATCGCACGCTTATTATGCAGAATTAATTACCCAATGCACTCTTCACTGATGTATTGTGCGCACTAATCAAGAATGTTTAATGTAACCAGATATGAAAAATAGTAACCTTGTGCTGCAATCAGGAGCCGAAAACTGGAGGAATCAAAAAAAAGGAAGAAAGATAGGAAGGAAGGGGAGGAAGGAAAGAACAAAGGAAGTAATTTAGGAAGGAAGGACGGAAGTGAAAGAGGAGGTGAGGGAGGAAGGAAGAGAGGAATGAAGGAATGAACAAAGGAAGGAAAGAAGGACAGAAGAGAGAAAGGAAGGAAGGGAAGAAGGAATGAACAAAGGAAGGAAGGAAAGAAGGACAGAAGAGAGAAAGGAAGGAAGGAAGGAAGGAAGGAAGGGAAGAAGGAATGAACAAAGGAAGGAAGGAAGGAAAGAAGGACAGAAGAGAGAAATGAAGGAAGGAAGGGAAGAAGGAATGAACAAAGGAAGGAAGGAAAGAAGGACAGAAGAGAGAAAGGAAAGAAGGAAGGAAGGAAGGGAAGAAGGAATGAACAAAGGAAGGAAGGAAAGAAGGACAGAAGAGAGAAAGGAAGGAAGGAAGGGAAGAAGGAATGAACAAAGGAAGGAAGGGAAGAAGAAGGACAGAAGAGAGAAAGGAAGGAAGGAAGGGAAGAAGGAATGAACAAAGGAAGGAAGGAAAGAAGGACAGAAGAGAGAAAGGAAAGAAGGAAGGAAGGAAGGGAAGAAGGAATGAACAAAGGAAGGAAGGAAAGAAGGACAGAAGAGAGAAAGGAAGGAAGGAAGGGAAGAAGGAATGAACAAAGGAAGGAAGGGAAGAAGGAATGAACAAAGGAAGGAAGGGAAGAAGAAGGACAGAAGAGAGAAAGGAAGGAAGGAAGGGAAGAAGGAATGAACAAAGGAAGGAAGGGAAGAAGGAATGAAGGAAAGGGGGGCAGAAGAGAGAAAAGAAGAAAGGAATGGGGGGGGGCAGAAGCAGAGAGAAAACTATTAACCCTGTATTGTAATTAGAAGACTAATATACAGTGCCTTGAAAAAGTATTCATACCCCTTGACATTTTCCATATTTTGTCATGTTACAACCAGAAAAGTAAGTTTATTCTAATTGGGATTTTATGTGATAGACCAGTGATTCTGAACCAGGGTTCCGTGGAACCCTAGGGTTTCTCCAGAGTTTGCTAGGGGTTCCTTCAGCATCTGTAAGGAGGTAATTCTTCCCAATGACCACAAGTGTAAGGACAGATCTTTCCACTGACCATCACACTAATGTATCATGAGTTGTAGATTTCAAATTTGTAGCAGGGGTTCCCTGAGACCGGAGAACTATTCCAAGGGTTCCTCTGTGTTGAAAAGGTTGAGAAAGGCTGTGATAGACTAACACAAAGTGGCACATAATTGTGAAGTGGAAGGAAAATGATAAATGGTTTTCCAAATTTTTTTTACAAATAAATATGTGAAAAGTGTGGGGTACATTTGTATGGCGCCCCCGGAGTTAATACTTTGTAGAACCGCCTTTCGCTGCAATTACAGCTGCAAGTCTTTTTGGGGATGTCTCTACCAGCTTTGCACATCTAGAGAGGGACATTTTTGCCCATTCTCCTTGGCAAAAAATAGCTCAAGCTCTCTCAGATTGGATGGAGAGCGTCTGTGAACAGGGTTGTTGTCCTGCTGGAAGGTGAACCTCCGCCCCAGTCTCAAGTCTTTTGTAGACTCTAATGCCCTGTACACATGACCGGTTTTCCCTTCGGAATAAACTCTTAAGGTTTTTCAGATGGAATTCTGACGGAATTCCACTGAAACTGTCTTGCATATACACGATCGCACCAAAGTCCGACTGTCAGGAACGCGATGATGTACAACACGTACGACGGGACTAGAAAAAGGAAGTGCAATAGCCAGTAGCCAATAGCTTCCGTCTCGTACTTGCTTCAGACCATGCGCCGTTTTAGGTGCGTCGGAACAGCATACAGAGGAGCGGTTTTCCCGATTGGAATTTGTTCCTTCAGAAATGTATTTAGAACATGTTCTCTTTCTAGGTCCGTCAGAATTTTTGACATAAAAAGTCGGATGGGGCGTACACACGATCGGAATATACGATGTAAAGCTCCCATCTGACGTTTTCTGTCGGACATTCCGCTCGTGTGTACGCGGCATAACAGGTTTTCTTCTAAGATTGCCCTGTATTTTTCTCCTTCCATCTTCCCATCAAATCTGACCAGCTTCCCTGTCCCTGCTGAAGAAAAGCATCTCCGCAACATGATGCTGCCACCACCATGTGTCACGGTGGGGATGGTGTGTTCAGGGTGATGTGCAGTGTTCGTTTTCCGCCACACATAGTGTTTTGCTTTTAGTCCAAAAGGTAAAATTTAGGTAAAATTTTGGTCTCATCTGACCAGAGCACCTTCTTCCACGTGTTTACGTGGCTTTTTTATTCAACAATGGCTTTCTTCTTGTCGCCACTCTTCCATAAAGCCCAGATCTGTGGAGAGCACGACTAATAGTTGTCCTGTGGACAGATTCTCCCACCTGAGCTGTGGATCTCTGCAGCTCCTCCAGAGTTACCATGGGCCTCTTGGCTGCTTCTCTGATGAATGCTCTCCTTGCCCGGCCGGTCAGTTTAGGTGGACGGCCATGTCTTGGTAGGCTTGCAGTTGTGCCATACTCTTTCCATTTTCGGATGATGGATTGAACAGAGCTCTGTGAGATGTTCAAAGCTTGGGATATTTTTTAGAACCTAACCCTGCTTTATGCTTCTCCACAACTTTATCCCTGACCTGTCTGGTGAGTTCCTTGGCCTTCATGAAGCTGTTTGTTCACTAAGGTTCTCTAACAAATCTCTGAGGGCTTCACAGAACACCTGTATTTATACTGAGATTAAATTACACACAGGTGCACTCTATTTACTAATTAAATGACTTCTGAAGGAAATTGGTTCCACTAGATTTTGTATCAAAGTAAAGGGGGCTGAATACAAATGCATGCCACACTTTTCAGATATTTTTTGGTAACATTTAAAAAAAAAAACTGTTATCATTTTCCTTCCACTTCACAATTATGTGCCTATTTGTGTTGGTCTATCACATAAAATCCCAAATAAACATGACAAAATGTGGAACATTTCAAGGGGTATGAATACTTTTTCAAGGCACTGTGCATTGGCAGGAAAAATAAGGAAGGAAAGAAGGGGGGAAGGAAGAAAAAGAATGGATGGAGGAAACAAGAAAATACAGGAGGAAGAAAAAAATGAAGGAAGGCAGGAAAGAAGGGAAAAAGGGAAGAAATAAAGAAGGAAGGAAGGAAAGAAGGAAGGGAGGAAAGACGTAAAGAAGTGAGGAGAGAAAGAAAGGAAAGAAGGAAGGAAGGGAGGAAAAAGGAAGGTAGGAAAGAAGGGAGGAAGAAAGGAAAGAAAGGAGGAAGGAACGAGGGAGGGAGGGAAGCCAGGAAGATGGAAGGAAGGAAGGGGAGATGGAAGGATGGGAGGAAAGAAGGGAGAAAGCAAGAAAAGAAGGGAGGAAGGAAAGAAAGAAGAGATGAAGGAAGGAATGTAGGAAAGAAGGGAGGAAGGGAAAACCAAAAGAAGGGAGGAATGAAGGGAGGGAGGGAGGTAAGGTGGGAGGTAAGGTGGGAGGTAAGGTGGGAGGACGGAAAGCAGGGAGGGAGGAAGGAAGGGAGAAAGGCAAGACAAAAGAGAGGAAATAAAAGATGAAGCAAGGAAAGAAGGGAGGAAGGATAGAAGACAAGAAGGTAGGAAGAAAGGAAAGAAGAGAAGAGTGAAAGGAGGAAGAAAAGAATGGAGGAAAGAAGAAAGGGAAAGAAGAAGGGAGGGAGGGAAGAGAGATGGAATACAATAAGGGAGGGAAAAATGACAGGAGAAAAGAAGGGAGGAAGAAAGAAAAAAAAGGAGGAAGGACAGAAGAGAGTAAGGAAGGAAAAAGGGAGGAAAGAAGGGAGGAAAGAAGAATGGAAGGAAGAAAGGAAGGAAATAAGAGAGAGGATTGGAGGAAAGAAGGAAGAAAAATTAGATTAAAGAAGAGAAAGGAAAGTTGTAATGAAAAGGGGAAGGAAAGAAGGAATGAAGAGAGAGAGGGCGGAAGGGAGGAAAAAAAGGAAGAAAATAAAGAGAGGAAAGAAGATAGAGAGGAAGGGAGGAAAAAAGGAAGAAAAAAGAAAGGAAAGAAAACAGGAAGGAAATCTGGAATAAAAAAGGATGGGAGGAAGGAAGGAAGAAAGGAAATAAGAGAGAGAGGGAGGTAGGAAAGAAGAGGAAAACAAGAGAGTAAAGAAGAGAGAAAGGAAAGCTGGAATTAAAAAAAGGATGGAAGGAAGGGAGGAAAGAGGAGAGAAAGGAAGGGAGGAAAAGAGAAGAAAAAAGAGGAAAGAATAGAGGAAGGAAAGCTGGAGTAAAAAAAGGATGGGAGGAAGGAAGGAAGGAAATAAGAGTGAGAGGAAAGACGAAAGAAAAAAGAGAGGAAAGAAGAGAGGGAGGAAAGCTGGAATAAAAAAAGGATGGAAGGAAGGAAGGAAAGAATGGAGGAAGAATAGAAGACAAGAAGGTAGGAAGAAAGGAAATAATAGAAGAGTGAAAAGAGGAAGAAAATAATGGAGGAAACAAGAAAGGGAGAAAGGAAGGGGGGGGAGGGAAGACAGAAGGAAGAAAATAAGGGAGGAAAAAATGACAGGAGAAAAGAAGGGAGGAAGGAAGGAAAAAAGGGAGGAAGGACAGAAGAGAGTAAGGAAGGAAAAAGTGAGGAAAGAAGGGAGGAAGGGAGGAAATAAGAGAGAGAGGAAGGGAGGAAAGAAGGAAGAAAAAATTGAGTAAAGAAGAGAGAAAGGAAAGCTGGAATGAAAAAAGGATGGAAGGAAAGAAAGAAGGAAGGAAGGAAGAAAGAGAGGAAGGGAGGAAAAAGGGAAGAAAATAGAGATGAAAGAAGAGAGAGAGGAAAGGTGGAATAAAAAAAGGATTGGAGGAAGGAAGGAAAGAAGAGAGAGAGAGGAAAGGAGGAAACAAGGAAGAAAAAAGAGAGGAAGGAAAGCTGGAATAAAAAAAGGATGGAAGGACGGGAGGAAAGAAGGGAGGAAGGAAGGAGGGAAGGGAAAGGAGGAAGAGAGGAGTAGAGTATCTTTAGTTCCATGACTGTTCTTAGTTGGAAGATTGCCAGTAAAAATTAAGAAGTGTGAATTATTACTGTCCAATCCAAAACGAGTACCAGTCTCTTTTCTACTATCTTTCTGTATAGAAATAAACATGAATACTTGACCAATACAATCATTTGTGTTCATGTTAAAAACGCACATCCATGGATGTCTATAGATAGACAAGGATATACAGATGGATATATTGGATAGACCCGGATAGACAGATGAAATGTACAGAACAAACACGATACCAGCCCCCTCTGTGCGGAGGATTTGAATATGAAGCCCTGTCACATACAGACGTGGAATTAATTACAGCAATCAGCAGCAATAAAAGTGAAATGTAATTTGATTTTCCTTTTCTTTTTTTTTTTCTAACTTTCAGCATCTGGGACCTCCGGAGACGAAGCGGAGCGGAATGGGGAGATCGCGTGTCGGGGGAACGTGTTAAATAAATAAGGATGTTCCTTCCATTTCAGCACCTGCCACCCCTCTCCCGGGGGGGACGGCGCCTTCATTGGATTTGCATTCATTTGGAAGAGATGGGCCTTTGTTCACGTAGAACACATCTGCTTTACAGCGCGGCGTTAATGGAGCCGCGTGTCGCGCCTCTAATGCTATTACACTTATCTGCTCCTTAACTATTATACAATATAAAATGCCGTCTAGATCTGTTATCACCATCCGTAAAAAAGACGTTCTGTTAGTGGCCATTTCACCAGATACCAGATGTTCAGACAGCTTGAGACATAAGAATGTGCCGCCTGTTCATCCCGGAGGAGGGAGGTCCGGGATCCATGTATCCAGGGCCGGGCACGGGGGGGGTAGACAGAAGGGGCGTCCACCGAACCCGGCAATCCAGGACCTCCTTCGCACTACGCCAGCACGCCAAATCGTGCCCTTCCTTCCTAGGGTCGGGTCTCATCTCTGTGTGTCGGAACGCAAAATTGCGCACTTTACCGACACGCCAAAGAAACGTAAAAAGTATTTGAATCCCAGCAAAGACGATAAATGCTGATTGCAGAGCTCTGACCTCCGCAGAGAGACCACTGCTTACCCACAGAGAGTACAGAACTAAAATAAATGCTTTCATTTCGTTTCCATTTGTTATTCACATGAATTTGTTTCGTTAAATTTCTTTCATTTGTTTTGGGAATTCGTATCGTCTATTCGAATTTGAATCGATTCAAATTTTCCTAATTCCCTTCGAATTCGAATCGAAATTCATTCGAATTGCATTTCAATCGAATTCCATTGGAAATTGAATTTATTCTATGCGAAATTCGAATTTTGGAAGATGGTTATATTCTTTCTACCCCATTCTATTCTATTGTTCTTTCTATTCCATTCTTTTATTTTATAGTATATTCTATTATTTTCTATTCTATTCTAATTCAAATGTATTCTATTAAAAATTATCATTTCAGAAACCGGTTATATTGTTCTATTCTTTCTATTGTGTTCTTTATATTATTATATTATATTAATTTCTATTCTATTCAATTTCAGATTTATTATATTCAAATTTCAGAAAACAGTTCTACTACTATATTCTTTCTATTGTATTTTATTCTTTTCTATTGTCTATTCTATTCTGTTCTTTTCTATTCTTTTCTATTCTATTATTTTCTATTCTATGCTATTATATTCTTTTCTATTGTATTCAAATTCAATTGTATTCCATTCGAAACTCGAATTTTGGAAGATGGTATTATTCTTTCTATTCCATTCTATTCTATTTTTTTTTCTATTTTCTTTTCTTTTCTATTCTATTCTTTTCTATTATAGTCTATTATTTTCTATTTTATTCCAATTCAAATTCTATTCAAAATTCTAATTTCGGAAACCAGTTATCTTGTTCTATTCTTTTTTATTGTCTATTCTATTCTTGTCTATTATATTATTTTCCATTCTATTATTTTCTATTCTATTCTAATTCAAATTATCAAAATTCTAATTTCGGAAACCAGTTATCTTGTTCTATTCTATTGTGTTCTATTCTTTTTTATTGTCTATTCTATTCTATTCTATTCTTGTCTATTATATTATTTTCCATTCTATTATTTTCTATTCTATTCTAATTCAAATTATCAAAATTCTAATTTTGGAAACCAGTTATCTTGTTCTATTCTATTGTGTTCTATTCTTTTTTATTGTCTATTCTATTCTATTCTTGTCTATTATATTATTTTCCATTCTATTATTTTCTATTCTAATTCAAATTATCAAAATTCTAATTTCGGAAACCAGTTATCTTGTTCTATTCTATTGTGTTCTATTCTTTTTTTTATTGTCTATTCTATTCTATTCTTGTCTATTATATTATTTTCCATTCTATTATTTTCTATTCTATTCTAATTCAAATTATTATACTATTATATTTTAATTATAATACACGATTTATATAGCGCCAACAGTTTATGCAGCGCTTTACAATGTATAGGGGGGGACAACACAATTACAGTACAATACAAAAGGTACAGGAGGGCCCGGCTCGTAGAGCTTACATTCTAAAAGGAGGGGGTAGTGGTACAAAAGGTAATAGCTGCAGAGAATGATTTGATGTATCTATTCAAATGTATTCTATTCAAAATTCTAATTTCAGAATCCGGTTATTTTGTTCTATTCTTTCTATTGTGTTCTATATATTATAAATATATATGTATATATCTATAATATGCATTATATTCTTTTCTATTCTATTCAATTTCAAATTTATTATATTCAAATTTCAGAAAACA
Organism: Lithobates pipiens; assembly: GCF_037356315.1. Lineage (NCBI taxonomy): Eukaryota > Metazoa > Chordata > Amphibia > Anura > Ranidae > Lithobates > Lithobates pipiens. Next base: position 23,466,551 of record NW_027507686.1, read on the forward strand.
GTTCTGTTATTATATTCTTTCTATTGTATTATATTCTTTTCTATTGTCTATTCCATTCTTTTTTTTATTATTTTCTATTCTATTATTTTCTATTCTATGCTATTATATTCTTTTCTATTCTTTTCAATTTCAAATGTATTATATTCGAATTTCAGAAAACAGTTCTATTATTATATCCTTTCTATTTTATTCTATTATTTTCTATTGTCTATTCTATTCTGTTCTTTTGTATTCTTTTCTATTCTATTATTTTCTATTCTATGCTATTATATTCTTTTCTATTCTATTCAAATTCAAATGTATTCTATTCACAATTCTAATTTCGGAAACCAGTTATATTGTTCTATTCTTTCTATTGTGTTCTATTCTTTTTTATTGTCTATTCTTGTCTATTATTTATCTTATATTCTATTATTTTCTATTCTATTCAAATTGAAATGTGTTCTATTCAAAATTTGAATTTCAGTAGATGGTTATATCCTTTCTATTTTATTCTATTTTTTTTTTTTATTTTATTCCGTTATTTTCTATTCTATTTTGTTCTGTTTTTTACGCTATTATTTTTTTGATACTCTATCCCTTTTTTTCTATTCCATTTTTTGCTATTCTTTTATTTTATATTCTGTTCTGTTTTACTCTATTATATTTTATTGTTTTAATTTCTATTCTTTTTTTTAATTCTATTTCTTTATTTTTCTATTCTATTCTTCTATTCCGTTTTATTCTATTCGGAAATTTGAATGTGATTTGAAAACTATTCGAATTTGATTAGGAAACAATTTGAATTTCATCCAAAATTTTGATTCGTTATTTTGGACTTTGTTTAAATTCGTTACTGTTGTAATTTGGAAATTCAGGTTCATCTGAATTTCAGAATAGTTAATCATCATCCGAATTTCCATTCGGAACTAAACGAACCGCACATGTCTAACAGAGAGCAAGGAACCTTTTCTGCAGCATAAACAAAGGTTTATTTTCTTTGTTTTCGCCTGGTGATCAGGCCATTAACACTCCTCCTGTATTAGTGAGGCACAACTCTGGATGAAGGAGCACAGGAGCAGTGGCGGCCACCCCTCTAATCTCCTTGCGGGGCACCAGACGCATGGATTTCAAAAGGGTAGTTTTTTTGTTTTAAGCATGTGATTAGAGCTGGAGCCTCTAATTGGCTTCAAAAAGGGTGGGCTTGGGGTGCAGAGCACTGTGCCCCGAGCTCCCCCACTTGTGAGACAATAGCAAATTAATGTTCGTTATTGTCTTCCTGCTTCTCCTTCTGGCCAATCAGGAAGCGGGTCTTAGGACCCGATGGGCCATGAGGAGAAGCGACCTTATTGGCCAGTAGGAGAAGCAGTGGGGAAGCCGCCCATGCCACCCGTGAAGTCGCAGTGGAGTAGAAGCAGGGGAGAAGCCATCTGTGAAGCCCCTCATGCTGCCCGTGAAGCCACCCATGCCACCTCTAAAGCCACCCATGCTACCTATAAGCTGCTAATGCCACCCGTGAAGCCACCCAAGAAGCCATCCGTGAAGCCACCCATGCCACCCGTGAAGCTGCCCATGCCGCCCGTGAAGCCTCCTATGCCACCCATAAGCAGCCCGTGTAGCCATCCGTGAAGCTGCCTATGCTGCCCGTGAAGCCATCCATGCCACCTCTGAAGCCATCCATTAAACCGCCCATGCTGGCCGTGAAGCCACCTAAGCCGTTTATGAAGCTGCCCATGCCATCCCTGAAGCCGTCCATGAAGCCACCCCTAAAGCCACCTATGCCACCCATGAAGCTGCCCGTGAAGCCACCTATGCCACCCATGAAGCTGCCCGTGAAGCCACCCATGCCGCCCGTGAAACCACCCATGCTGCCCGTAAAGCCGACCGTGAAGCCACCCATGCCTCCCATGAAGCCACCATGAAGCCACCTTTGCCTCCCGTGAAGCCACCTACGCTGTCCGTGAAGCCGCCCATTGTGGCCATGAAGCCACCTATGCCGCCAGTGAAGCCACCCATGAAGCTGCCCGTGAAGCCACCCATGTCGCCGTGAAGCCACCCTTGCCGGCTTCCATGCCGCCAGTGAAGCCGCCTGTGAAGCTGCCATGGAGTAGAAGCAGGGAGGAAGCCGTCCGCAACCTGGATGGGGTAAGTAGTGGGTTGGCAGTGGCTGCGGGGGGGGGGTGTTGGGGCGGCAGGGAGGTTTGTTTGCCGCCCCCCCTTCCCAAAAATGGAGAACCAGCTGCCACTACACAGGAGGCATAGTAGACAGCAGCATTGCCAGACTGGGGGGAGGGGAGTGTTAGATGTACTAGCAGATTTAGCTACACCAGCAAATTAAAGCCACACTCCAGCTCACCCTTCATAAGCAATTACAGCAAACATTTTTTGTTTCCTTTTGGGATAAAGGATTTACTAGAATAAATCATAGATCATTGTAGGCACCCCTCCCAGTGTTAAATGGTTTGTCTCATCTCTGTAACTGATACATTCTGCTGGAGAGCTTTTGAAAAACAGACTTGCTGGTTAGATAACCAGGTGAACATAAAGGAAAGAAGCCTAAAACAAATGCAGCCATCACATCTCAGCATTGGTAAGCTGCAATATAATAAACGTTTGATTTGGGGTTTAATACTTGCACACCTTTGATCCTCTCACCCGCGGCTGCGGCTCCGGGGTCGCCGTGACCGCGTGCAATTAAGGCGCTGTAAGCATAAACCTCACTAGATGCTCAAACAATGGCGCGATGCAAAACATCAGAAGCCGCATTCCGCTTGATGGGGGACCTTTCACCTTCTCTAAACTTTTATCAAACGCTTTCTCCATCATTAGCGCGGCGGTGGCGGGAACACCAAAAACGCGCATTCCCGCCCCCCCCCCCCCCCCCCACCGGGCTGGAGTAATAATGAACCTATTAGTGAGCTGACTTACAAAGTAAATGGCGCAATCTCCTCGAGATCCCGTCTGCGAGCCACCGGGAAGCCGAGCGCCGCGACAGATTGACAGGACTAATTTGGTTCAGCCGCGGTCACCAATCAGCCAATGGCGTGCAAATTACTCACAGGGGCACTGCGAGGGCTCCGTACACATCCCCCGCCGGGCAAAATACAGTACATGTTAGACATTAGCGCGGTTCTCCTCGATGTGTGTGGATCAAGTTCACCGAATGCCATTAAAACGAGGCGCCCGGCATTTGCCAGTAAAGAGGAGAGTTACATTTACTGTAGAATTTTATTCCATGTTCAGAATAAATACGTTGCAATTTGAACAGGAAAGTGTAAGGCTGAGCATACAGTGCCTGGAAAAAGTATTCATACCCCTTGAGATGTTCCACGTTTTGTTATGTTACACCCAAAAACGTAAATGTATTTTATTGGGATTTTATGTGATAGACCAACACAAAGTGACTCATAATTGTGAAGTGGAAGGAAAATGATAAATGGTTTTCAATTTTTTTTTACAAATAAATATATGAAAATTGTGGCGTACATTTGTATGGCGCCCCCTTTACTCTGATACCCCCTAACTAAAATCTAGTGGAACCAATTGCCTTCAGAAGTCACCTAATCAGTAAATAGAGTCCACCTGTGTGTAATTTAATCTGAGTATAAATACAGCTGTTCTGTGAAGTCCTCAGAGGTTTGTTAGAGAACATTAGTGAACAAACAGCATCATAAAAAGGCCAAGGAACACACCAGACAGGTCAGGGATAAAGTTGTGGAGAAGTATAAAGCAGGGTTAGGTTATAAAAAATATCTCAAGCTTTGAACATCTCACGGAGCTCTGTTCAATCCATCATCTGAAAATGGAAAGAGTATGGCACAACTGCAAACCTACCAAGACATGGCCGTCCACCTAAACTGACCGGCCCGGCAAGGAGAGCATTCATCAGAGAAGCAGCCGAGAGGCCCATGGCAACTCTGGAGGAGCTGCAGAGATCCACAGCTCAGGGGGGAGAATCTGTCCACAAGACAACTATTAGCCCTTGTACACACAGTCGGACATTCCGACACAAAATGTCCAATCAGACCGCGTTGTCGGATAATCCGACCGTGTGTGGGCTCCATCTGACTTTTTCCGTTGGAATGTCCGACCAACAAAGTTTGAGAGCTGGATATAAAATTTTCCAACAACATGATCCAATCGGACTTTGTCCGATCGTTTGTGGAGAATTCCGATCGGACAAAGCGCCACGCATGCTCAGATCAAAGTACGAGAGCATAGCTATTGGCTACTAGGCTGAATGTGGTCCTGTCGGAACGAACGAGCGTCATCCCGTTCCGAACGATCGGATTTTCTGACAACTTTGTCTGACCGTGTGTATGCAACACCAGTCTCGGACAAAATCCGTCTGAAAAAATCTGATGTATTTTGTGGTTGGAATTTCTGACCGTGTGTACAAGGGCTTAGTCGTGCTCTCCACAAATCTGCCCTTTATGGAAGAGTGACAAGAAGAAAGACATTGGTGGAAGAAAGTCATAAGAAGTCCTGTTTGCAGTTTGTGAGAAGCCATGTGGGGGACACAGCAAACATGTGGAAGAAGGTGCTCTGCTCAGATAAGACCAAAATTGAACCTCTTGGCCTAAAAGCAAAACACTATGTGCGGCGGAAAACTAACACTGCACATCACCCTGAACACACCATCCACACTGTGAAACATGGTGGTGGCAGCTTCATGTTGTGGGGATTCTTTTCTTCAGCAGGGACAGGGAAGCTGTTCAGAGTTGATGGGAAGATGGATGGAGCCAAATACAGGGCAATCTTAGAAGAAAACCTGTAATGCCGCGTACACACGACTGGATTTCTCGTCGAAATAAATTCCGACGTAATTCCAGTGAAACTGTCTTGCGTACACACGGTCACACCAAATTCTGACCGTCAAGAACGCGGTGACGTACAACACGTATGACGGGACTAGAAAAAGGAAGTTCAATAGCCAGTAACCAATAACTTCCTTCTCCTACTTGCTTCAGAGCATGCGTTGTTTTTGGTCCGTCGGAAAGGCACACAGACGAGCGGTCTTCCCGATAGGAATTGGTTTCGTCAGAAAAATTTAGAACATGTTCTATTTCTAGGTCCGTCAGAATTTTCAACATAAAGTCCGATGGGGCGCACACACGGATATACAATGAAAAGCTCCCGTCTGACTTTTTTCTGTCGGACATTCCGCTCGTGTGTACGCGGCAAAAGACTTGAGACCGGGGCGGAGGTTTTACCTTCCAGCAGGACAACGACCCGAAACATACAGCCAGAGCTACAATGGAATGGATTAGATCAAAGCATATTCATGTGTTAGAATGGCCCAGTCAAAGTCCAGACCTAAATCCCATTGAGAATCTGTTGAAAATTGCTGTTCACAGACGCTCTCCATCCAATCTGACAGAGCTTGAGATATTTTGCAAAGAAAAATTGGCAAAAATGTCCCTCTCTAGATGTGCAAAGCTGGTAGAGACATCCCCAAAAAGACTTGCAGCTGTAATTGCTGTGAAAGGGGATTCTACAAAGTATTGACTCCGGGGGGCGCCATACAAATGTACCCCCCACACTTTTCACATATTTATTTGTAAAAAAAAAAAAAATATTTAAACCATTTCTCATTTTCCTTCCACTTCACAATTATGCGCCACTTTGTGTTGGTCTATCACATAAAATCCCAATAAAATACATTTACGTTAAATGTCAAGGGGTATGAATACTTTTTCAAGGCCCTGTAACATCAACTATGTAATACAAGGTTACCATACATGTTACAATCTGGCTGTACAATCAACTTTAGATTGACCAAAATAATATAATATGAGGGCCGACCTCATATCTATCCACTACATTTGTATCCAATCAGACAGGCACTTACACGTCATAGCTGTAGGTAGATCTAAAGGAGATTGTACAATCAGATTGTAATATCGGGGGTCACCAATAAATAATGTATTACATGCTGTCCATACTCCGTCACTATAACATTCATTTTCTGTATACTGCAAAACACCTGGTTGATCCTGCTGTTCTCTACAGTATCTCCACCTTCTGTCCATGTCCCCAATTCAGCTAGGGATTTTGTAGAGCAGCATTGGCAGTTCTGCACATGCTCAGTTTCCAGTGAGTTTCTATGCTGAGCATTTCCTCCCTATCACATCTGAGCAGCCCATGTGACTACGGAGTCACACATGTGGGCGTACCCACAGTGGTCAGTGGTATTTTCTCACATCCAGGCATTGTGACAACTCTACAGGAAATGGAGATCAAGGTTGTCACCATTACAGGAAGTAATGAACAACAATTAAAAAGCATCGTCCCGCTCTATGACCAAATGTTTTTTGTCTGTATCTCTAATAGAAAGATGAAAGCATTTGTTACTCAAACATTTCATATTCCTGATATGTGTCTCTGCTGTACCATGTACTGGTATGATAGAGGCTCCTGTTCTCTTTGTATTGCTTCCTTTATGTGAAATCCCTGGTGTTACCTGGCAGTCCCTCTGCTTTCCTATTAAAAACTGACCACACTAAGTAGGAGAGCACAGCGAGGTCAGGTCTTTAGCTATGCTGGGAGCCTTCTCTCCTCCAATTATCAGCCTTGTCTTGACACGCCCCCCCCCCCGCACATCCATTCACTGGAAAGCTCAGTGTACTGCTGCTTCTCCTTCCCCCACTCTTATACAACTCAGAGGTCAGAGGGAATGGGATCACGTATAATAAAAGGGAAACAAAGTATTTATAATGTTTATTTTATATCTACATGAAATTTTTTTGCCATTGATTTCTATTTTAAAATGAATGGGTTGCTTTACAAGGGGATTTTTTCCAATTAGACATGTGCACAACGAAAAAACTTGTTTCGTTCCAATTTGTTATTTACATACATTTGTTTAGTTAAATTCGTTTTTGCAATTTGTTTTGTTTATTTGCATTCGAATCGATTCAAATTTTCCAAATTCAAATTGATTTGAATTACATTCGAATTTGATTTGAATTCCATTAGAATTGCATTCGAATTTTGGATGATGGTTATATTCTTTCTATTCCATTCTATTCTATTGTTTTTTATATTCTATTCCTTTATTTTCTGTTATTTTTTTTTCTTTTCTATTAGATTCTATCCCTTTCTATTTGAAAATTCAAATTTTGGAAAATGGATGTATTGTTATATACTTATACTATTCTATTCTTTTCTATTCTATTATTTTCTTTTTTATTCTATTCATTTCTATTCTGTTCTATTATTTTCAAATTTATTCTATTCAAAATTCTAATTTCAAAAGAGGATTATATTCTTTCTAATTTATTCTATTTAATTGTTTTTTTTTCTATTCTATTCTGTTATTTTCTATTCTATTCTAAGCTATTCGATTCTATTTCATTATTTTTTTTGAATTCTAGTCTTTTATTTTCTTTTGTATTCTTTTTCTATTATATTATTTTCTATTATATTCAAATTCAAATGTATTCCATTCAAAATTTGGATTTCAGAAGATAGTTATATTCTTTCAATTTTATTCTATTCTATTATTTTCTTTTCTATTTTATTTAATTTTTCTTTTCTATTCAATGTTTTTTTTTTATGTATTCGAATTTTAGTTTATTCTATTTGAATTTTCAAATTTCAAAATATGGTTATATTCTTTCTATTGTATTCTATTCTTTTTGATCCTATTCTATTCTGTTTTTTATTTTATGTTATTTTAATCTGTTTTATTTTATTCTATTATTTTATTTTCTGTTCTATTCTATTCTTTTTTTTTATCTATTCAATTTTTTTCTTATGTATTCAAAATCAAATTTATTCTATTTGAATTTCAGATTTCAAAAGATGGTTATATTATTTTTTATTTTATTCTATTCTTTTTGATCCTATTCTATTCTGTTTTTTATTTTATATTATTTTTTCTGTTTTATTTTATTCTATTCTTTGATTTTCTGTTCTATTCTATTCTATTCTTTTTTTAACTATTCAATTTTTTTCTTATGTATTCGAAATCAAATTTATTCTATTTGAATTTCAAATTTCAAAAGATGGTTATATTATTTCTATTTTATTCTATTCTTTTTGATCCTATTCTGTTTTTTATTTTATAGCATATTTTGATCTGTTTTATTCTATTCTATTCTTTTATTTTTCTGTTATATTCTTTTTTATTCTATTCCCTTATTTTCTATTCTAGTTTGTTCACTTGGGGAAATTGGAAAACAAATCGAAAACTATTTGAATTCTGAAACTATTCTGAATTTATTTGAAAACTATATAAATCGATTCTAATTTTAATTTTGTCCAAATATATTTTTCCGTTATTTCGGATTCGTTTAAATGTGTTACTATTGTAATTCGGAAATTCGGATACATCCAAATTTTAGAAAAACGAAAAATTAGTCTGACATTTCAATTTGGAACGAAACGAACTGCACGTGTCTGTCTACAATCACATTAAGGTTAGGTTCCCATATGTCGGGTCCAGAGGGTGCGTACGAAGATCACGTGCGTTCCCGACCCGCGGGCAAAACATGCTCCTCTTTAGCAGACACGTATGAAAGACATTGATTCTTAATGGCGCCCCATACATTGGTAAATTGCCTGCGTTTTTCATTGTGCAAAACGGCATGGTGCCAGAGCATTAAGCAGTTCAGTGCGATGCGTTTTTAACAGGTTCAGGGACTACTTTCCCTGCGTTTCACGCCGGTACAGTACCCCATTCAAATGAATTGGGCTGCTGTACTTGTGCAAAACATGCACGCACATATGTGACCCTAGGCTTATAGGGGAAGTAATATTTCTCCCCAAAAGGCGCATAGCTGACGATAAAAACCCAACAGAGGCTCCAACCCTTCCTCTCCTTTCCCACTGGGGGCGGTTTTCAGGCGCTTTAGCGCTGGAAACAGCCTCCGCTAAGCGCCTGAAAAATGCCTCCCATTCATTCCAGTGGGACTTTTCACACTGTGGGCGGGGCGCCGGCGGGAGGTTTCCGAAAAGTCCTGCAAGCTGCATCTTTGGGGGCGGGGCAGGAGCGCCGTGTTTAGCGCTCCCAAAACGCCCCCGGCCATTGGAATGAATGGGCAGCGCTCCCGAAGCGCCTGAAAAGTGGTGCAACGCGGGAGTCTTTAACCCCTACTTTGGGGTTAAAAGCGCACTGCTAGTGGTCAAAAAGCGGCGCTTAAATGGCGTTAAAGTGCCGCTAAAACAAGCAGTGCTGACGCGCCCGCAAGCCCCAGTGTCCCCTGGGGCTTGCCCCAGAGAGGGGTCTTACACATTCCCGCTGATAGAATTCCAGCCGTCCAGAGGCACCCAACTGCGGAATCTCAGTCAGGCTCCTAATTAGCGGCGTGAGTCAGCGGCCGTGGCGCGGACCCCCCCCCCTCCCCCTCCCCATTTTTAGCACCACCACCACCTTTCTCATACGCCTCATTATTTTTGTTTTCCTTTGTTCCCAGAATCCCCTCCAGCAACCACCAGAAGATTCGGCGTTCCGTCCCTGGAGAAGCGCTCATTTGCAGACGGAGCGATGACAGGCGTAGATCACAGAGCCGGTCCCGGAAGATGGTCCATTGTGATGTCATAGAGCGTGTTGATTGCGGTGCTGGAGGAGCTGTCAGAGCGGATTGCTGCGAGCTCTTCTCCCTGCAGATGGGATATGAAGGGAGTGGGGGGGGAGGGTTGCTATGGTGGGAGACGAATCCCATCGGAGACAATGGGTTGAGGCTTCCAGCTTCCGACATTCCAGCTGGGAGCGATATTCTGAGTCTTGCCGGAGGCGTCTCTCAGCCGCGCTGTCCGGAGAGGATTGTCAGCTGGATGCGGGGCGCTAACCCCAGAAACTTCATATTATTGGCTGTGGATGGATTTATCAAACGGCAGCTAAATATAAATGAAATGGATGTATATGGAAAAGTGTCAGGAATGTTTTTTTTTTTTTTTAAAGCTAAACTCCGGACCGATATAAAAGACACAAACTAATGCAGCTCTGTATTCATTAAGACATTATGAAGTCTCTAAATTGAATTGCCATTAACTTCTTGCAGAGTCTGTAAAGCAGGGCTGGAGCGTGAGAGCAGGAAGCAGCAGCTGATCGGTTCATGTGCTGACATAGAGCGTGCTGATAGGAGGAGAGAACAGGGTGCCGAGAAATGAGCTCATCACTGTGCTACTTCTTTCACTGTCCAGTCACAGGTTGACCATCAGACTGAGGACACCTAGTGGCAGAAAAAAAGTACTGCATAGCTCCCAACTGTCCCTGATTTCGAGGGACTGTCCCTGATTTGGAGCAATGTCCCTCTGTCCCTCATTCCTCCTCATTTGTCCCTAATTTTGGTCTGGTCTATATAGTTGTATATAAAATGCACTTTTTATCTTTAAGGCTGGGTTCACACTGCTGCGGGGGGAGATCCGGATGTGATTCGCACCCGCACTGCAGTGCAAATCACATCCGATCTCCGTAGCGATGCGAGTTCAGCCATACAGATAGTATGGCTGAATTCGCATCGCTCCCGCAGCAAACTCGCACGGGACCCTTTTTTTTGGTCCGCAGCAGGTGCACACCATGCGATCCGATTCCTGTGCGAGTGTGCAGATCGCACTGCGATATGCGGACGGATCTGGGGGTGTCATTAACATTTCATTGACACTCCCAGCCGTTCGCATAGGGCAGTGTGAACTGCCGGCGGGAGTCATGCGATGTGGGAAAACGCCGCGGATTCGCGCCGTTCCCGCATCGCTATAGTGTGAACCCAGCCTAAAAAAGTGTTTCCCAGTGCTAAACCTTTCATCCTAATTCTAAATTGCTGCCTTGATAAATTTCAAAAGCCAAGGAACAGTAGTGGTTAAAAAAAAAAAAATGTTTATGTTCACTAACAGACAAATCTGAAAGTAAATTCCAATACCTATAATCTAATAGTCAGTTATTAGTTAGTTAGTTATTGTTTGGAATTTTCGTATTTTCATTCTTTCAAATCGCCAGATTTTCTTTCTTATTTTCGGATTTTTCGGATTTTTCGCATTTTCGAATTTTCGGATTTTCTTTCTAATTTTCAAATTTTAGGATTTTCCGATTTTTGCGTTTTCAGGTTTTCGTTTAATTATTAGTTAGTTATTATTTGGAATTTTCAAATTTTCATCCCTTCAAATCGTCAGATTTTCTTTCTTATTTTCAGATTTTTTAGAATTTTCGGATTTTCTTTCTTATTTTCAAATTTTCAGCTTTTCAGATTTTCATTTAATTATTAGTTAGTTGGTTATTTTTTTGGAATTTTCAAATTTTCATCCTTTCAAATCGGCAGATTTTCTTTCTTATTTTGAGATTTTTAGAATTTTCGCAATTTTCGCATTTTCAAATTTTTGGATTTTCTTTCTAATTTTCACATTTTCAGATTTTCAAATTTTCGCATTTTCATTTAATTATTAGTTAGTTATTATTTGGAATTTTCAAATTTTCATCCTTTCAAATCGGCAGATTTTCTTTCTTATTTTCAGATTTTTTGAATCTTTGGATTTTCTTTCTTATTTTCAAATTTTCTGATTTTCGGATTTTCGTTTAGTTATTATTAGTTAGTTAGTTAGTTATTATTTGGAATTTTCACATGTTCATCCTTTCAAATCGTCAGATTTACTTTCTTATTTTCAGATTTTAGAATTTTCAGATTTTTCGCATTTTCAAACTTTCCCGTAATGGTAGTGGTTAAAAAAATTTTTTTTATGTTCAATAACAGACAAATATGAAAGTAAATTCCAATACCTATAATCTAATAGTTATTAGTCAGTTATTATTTGTAATTTCCCTATTTTCATTCTTTCTTATTTTCAGATATTTCGAATTTTTGGATTTTCACATATTCAAATTTTCTGATTTTCTTTCTTATGTTCAAATTTTCTGATTTTCTGATTTTCAGATCTTCGTTTAGTTATTATTAGTTACTTAGTTAGTTAGTTATTATTTGGAATTTTCGCATTTTCATTCTTTCAAATCGTCAAATTTTCTTTCTTATTTTCCGCTTTTTCAAAATTTCGGATTTTCTTTCCTACTTTCAAATTTTCCGATTTTCTTTCTTATTTTAAATTTTTTGGATTTTAAAAAATTAGGATTTTCAGATTTTTGAATTTTTCGGATTTTCGAATTTTCGAATTTTTTGGATTTTCGAATTTAGGAATTTTTTGAATTCCGAATTTCCCAATTTTCGAATTCCCAATTTTTGTTCCAAATCAGGGACAGTATGTGTATTTATAGCCATTTTTTTTTTTTCTTTTAGCTAGCGTAGAGATTGACATGTCAAATGGCATTTTAAATCGCACCCTATTGTCTGCAACGGCACTGTTCCAATTGGTGCAACGCTGACTTTGCGGTGCCGCGTTGATTTAAAAAAGTAGTTCCTGCACTACTTTTTTGCGATTTCGGGTGCGACTTCCATAGACATCTGGGCGTGAAGCCGCACACATGTCTTCCACGTCGCAGTGACATGTGGCTTTGAAATCGAACGAGGGCTAAAAGCCCTGTTGGTTTATATTGTATACTATGTTGCATTGGGGAGATTTACTTTCACTTTCTGTTCTGCAGATTCAACCGGAAGGGAGAAGAATGATGGAAGATGAGAAATTCCCATCTCAGCCATTGGACAAGGGGTCCCCATTGGAACATTTCCCCTCTATTCCTGTTTCGGTGACAACCATAACACATTTGATCAAACATCACTTTCTGACCCTAGTGATATAGAAAGGGTGGATCTCCCCAGTGGGTATTTCCTGTTTTATGTGGGTTTTATCCATAAAAATGTAATGATTTTTTTTTGTTCTGTTTTACTTTTTTTTTAAATACTATATTGGATAGCAGTATGAGCTTTTCCTTTCTATTTTTTTTTTTTGTGACTTTTTGCCCACACTGCAGCATATGAGTGATATTGATGTTCCATTTGATGTTTTATAATCAACAATGAGATTCTTTATTATCATTAACCCTATTATGTGTTATAACAATGTGCTTATTATATTTCTCTACGCATGGTGTCATTACAACATTTGTTGTGTTTTTTTTTTATGGACTCTCTCTTTTTCTTTTCCTGTAAAATTGATTCTTTACGGCCCTATTCATGCTTCGCGTAGCAGGAATGTGCGTCCCCAACCGCGGTTTTTTCCACACATTTCAGCGTGCCGCTATTAGACGTGCAATTTGTTTCATTTCAAATTTCCGACAAATTTGGTCATTTGGAAATATCAGAATTTTCGGATTTCTGAATTTTTCAGGATATTTGGAAATTCAAATATTCAAAAATTGGAAAATTCGAGATTTTGGAAATCCGAAAATTTGGACATTTTCGGATTTCCGAAGGTCCGGATTTATACATGCAATTTGTTTCATTTCGAATTCTGACAAATTTGGTCATTCGGAAATATCAGAATTTTCGGATTTCTGAATTTTTAAGGATATTTGGAAATTCAAATATTCAAAAATTGGAAAATTTGCGATTTTGGAAATCCGAAAATTTGGAAATTTGAAAATCTAGGAATTCGGAAATTCTAAAATTTCAAAAATTCGAAAATGCAAAAATTGGAAAGAATGACAATCCGAAAATTCAAAAGAACGAAATTCCGAAAATAGGAACGAAAATGCAAAAATTTAAAAACGAAAATTAACACCGAAAATTTGAAAATCTGAAATATTTTGGCTGTTAGTGAATGTAACAAATACGAATTTATCCGAAGTTGCATGTCGCTATTAGACATGTGCAATTTGTTTTCGTTCCGAATTAGTTTTCGAACGAATTACGACAAATTTGGCCATTCGGAAATATCAGAATTTTCAGATTTCTGAAAGTTTCAGGATATTCAGAAATTCGAATATTCAAAAATTCGGAAATTTGAAAAAAATTCAAAATTTTGAAAATCTGAAATTTTGGAATTTTGAAAATCCAAGAATTCAGAAATTCGAAAAGTCAAAAATTTGGAAATTCCAAAATCGGAAAGTAAGAATGAAAATCCGAAAATTCAAAAGAACGGAATTCCGAAAATAGGAACAAAAATCCGAAAATGAGAAAACCCGGAAATTCAAAAATCCACAAATTAACAACAAAATCAGAAAATTCGAAAATCTGAAATAATTTGGCTGTTAGTGAACATAACCAATATAAATTTATCGGAAGTTACATGTCGCAATTTGTTTTGTGCCAAATTCGTTTTCTAATGAATTTCGACAAATTTGGTCATATCAGAATTTTCGGATTTCCGAATTTCTCAGAGTATTCGGAAATGCGAATATTCAAAAATTCGGAGTTTGAAAATCCAGGAATTCGAAAATTTTAAAAATTTGGAAATGCGAATATCGGAAAGTAAGAATGAAAATCCGAAAATTCAAAAGAACCAAAATTAACAAGGAAAATCAGGTAATTAAAAAATCTGTTAGTGAACGTAACAAATACAAATTTATCCGAAGTTACAAATTATACGACAACAAATCCCATATCTAAACAAATGAAACGTAACTAATTAACCCCTTCAACTACGGGCACTTTCACCCCCCTTCTTCCCAGACCAATTTTCAGCTTTCACCACTTTGAATCAGAATTGCGCGGTCAGGCAACACTGTACCCAAATTACATTTTTATCATTTTTTTTCACACAAATAGAGCTTTTGTTTGGTGGTATTTAATCACCCATGGGGTTTTTATTTTTTACGCTACAAATAAAAAAAATACCGATTTTTTTTTAAAAAAAAGCATTTTTCTTAGGTTTCTGTTATAAAATTTTGCAAATAAGTAATTTCTCTTGATAAATTTTGACCAAAAATTATGCTGCTTTGTTTCTTTGTTAAAAATAACCCAAATCAGTGTTTATTTGGTGTTGGCAGTGATGGGGGACAGACAGATTATTTATTGGGACACTGAAATGGGTATAGGGACAGGTGTATCAGTGGTGCTCATGTACTTTTTGTGGGGTGATCTGTAACAGCTCTTGCTGAGCAAAATCATCCGCACACAGAGAGCTGTCCCAGATCTGCAGATACCCCCTGCCCCCCCCCGCACTGAGCTCGGTGGGGAGACTTGTCACAGAGACACACGTCTCTGTTTACATTGTGACGGCTGTGATTGGACACAGCCGTCAGGTGATCGGGAGGGCCAATCACAGCGCCTATATCCCGATCTCTGTTCAGCTGGATCCTGTGATCATAATGATCACAGGATCGAGCATTCGTTCTGAGTGGACGTTCCTGAACATTCACTCAGAACGAGGAAAGGTGGGAGGTAATTAATAATAATAATAAATAACAATAGTTATAAAAACTTTTTATTATTGATATTATTTATTATTAATTTGTTCTGTTCCATTTGTTTAGATACGGCATTTGTTCTTTTGGATAATTCGTAACTTCAAATAAATTCGTATGCGTTACGTTCACTGACAGCCAAATTTGAAAGGAAATACTAATACTTAGAATTTAATAGTCAGTTACTATTAGTTAGTTAGTTATTATTAGGATTTTTTGGATTTTTGTTCTTTCTTATTTTCTTTCTTATTTTCTTATTTTCTTTCTTATTTTCCAATTTTCAAATTTTCGGGTTTTCCAATTTATGCATTTTCTAATTTTTGGATTTTCGAATTCACAAGTTTTGGAATTTTCGAATTCACAATTTCCCAATTTTCAAATTGACAAATTTATGAATTTACAAATGTTCACATTTTCGAATTCCCAATTTCCTAATTTTCAAATTGACCAATTTACAAATTTACGAATTTACAAATGTTCCAATTAAATAAAAAACAAATGAAATGAAAACTCACAAATTTTTCTGCCGTGCACATGTCTAGTCGCTATTCACTTGAATGGGCTCCCCTATGTGTGACCAATGTGCCAAAGAAGCTCCCGCCCTTTGGGTGTGAGGATATAAATTAATAATGTGACACTATAGGCCGTGTTGTATAGACAGATAAAAGGCTAAAAGAAATCGGACTATATAGGCCAAACTATGGAGTCCTATACAAATCAGACCGTTCTGGAAAATAATCTCCTACCATATTTCCTATATTAGGAATGGCCAATTAAATACACCAATTTGAGGCTGTGCTGGCCTACGACACGACGAAACGCGTTGACACATGACAACCCCCATGACCTATTGAATATTACAAGCAGGGGTATATTTATTGCTCTATATATACAGTGGATCCATTTGGCACCATGATAATTGTTTTTATGAAACTTCTGTTTTTAATAATATGTATAATAAAATGTATGATTTTATTTAAGACTCTATATTTTGGTGTGAAGTGTTGCACATTTTTTCAACATGTGGCAAAACATGTGTCTGCAGCCCGCATTAAAAATGTATGGCCCCACAAGTGTGATGCGCGTTTGCAGCGCATCTACAAAACATTGCGTTCCCTGTGTGTTTCGTCACGCATCCAGGAAACACAATGTTTGATTGGGGGCCTATTGTATGACTTTATTACTAGATTTGCATGATATGTTGTTTTTATATCTTTTATAGATGCATAATTGTTTTTATTATTTTATTTGTGTTGTAGCTTTGATGAAGAGGACGTGTTTGAACCCCTGAAATGCATTGGCTCTTTTATTTCTCTGATTAGTTCATTAAATAAATAAAAAATCCCCCACCCCAGGTCAGAACTCCTGGGTTCATCCTACTCAACACTACGGACCATAAGCCAGGATGTAGGTCTGGAGAAGATGTAGGGTGGTAACAGTCCTAAGGTTGGAGCAATCTCGGTCTGTGGGCAGGTTAGAGAGGATACAGGTCAGAGGTCAGGGCAGGCTGCAGACTGGAATATTAAGGAACAAAGTCAGAGGTTAAGGCAGGCTGGGGAGTAGGATAATCATGAACAAATCCAGAGGTCAGGGCAGGCTGCAGACTGGGATAATCAGGAACAAAGCCAGAGGTCAGGGCAGGCTGGGGACTGGGATAGTCAGGAACAAAGCCAGAGCTCAGGGCAGGCTGAGGACTGGGATAATCAGGAACAAAGCCAGAGGTCAGGGTAGGTTGCAGACTGGAATATTAAGGAACAAAGTCAGAGGTCAAGGCAGGCTGGGGACTGGGATAATCATGAACAAAGCCAGAGGTCAGGGCAGGCTGCAGACTGCAGACTGGGATAATCAGGAACAAAGCCAGAGGTCAGGGCAGGCAGGGGACTGGGATAATCAGGAACAAAGTCAGAAGTCAGGGCAGGCTGGGGACTGGGATAATCAGGAACAAAGCCAGAGGTCAGGGTAGGTTGCAGACTGGAATAATAAGGAACAAAGCCAGAGGTCAGGGCAGGCTGCAGGCTGGAATAATAAGGAACAAAGCCAGAGGTCAAGGGAGGCTGCAGACTGGAATAATAAGAAACAAAGCCAGAGGTCAGGGCAGGCTGCGGACTGTAATAATAAGGAAAGAAGCCAGAGGTCAGGGTAGGCTACGGACTGCAATATTAAGGAACAAAGCCAGAGGTCAGGGCAGGCTGCAGACTGGGATAATCAGGAACAAAGCCAGAGGTCAGGGCAGGCTGGGGACTGGGATAATCAGGAACAAAACCAGAGGCCAAGGCAGGCTGGGGACTGGGATAATCAGGAACAAAACCAGAGGTCAGGGCAGGCTGGGGACTGGGATAATCAGGAACAAAGCCAGAGGTCGGGGCAGGCTAGGGACTGGGATAATCAGGAACAAAGCCAGAGGCCAAGGCAGTCTGCAGACTCAGAAAACTTGAGCAAAGCCAGAGGTTAAGGCAGGCTTCAGATTCAGATAACTAGGAACGAAGTCAAGGGTCAAGGCAGGTAGTGAACTTGGATAACCTGGAACAAAGCCAGAGGTAAGGGCAAGCTGTAGACTTGGATGACAAGGAGCAAAGCCAGAGGTCAAGGGAGGCTATGTACTTGGACTACCAGGAACAAGGTCAGAGGTCAGAGCAGGCTGTAGAATTGGATAACAAGGAACAAAGCCAGAGGTCATTGCAGGCTGTGGACTCAGATAACCAGTAAACAAAGCCAGGTCAGAACATGGAAATTAATAGTGGGAGGCAGGCTGGATAGCAGGAAGGCTAGTTAGAAAAACTGTTACACAGGCAATGAGCTGAGAGCAGGCTGGATAACAGGAGCAGGCTGATCTGATTTTCAGCACTTTGACAGGTCCTGCACTGATAGGCTGAGAAATGACAACACGAGGAGGACCTGGTGAGATGGGTTTTGTCCAGCCAGAAAGGGAATAGAGGGGACCTCTTCCAATGGGACCAGTTGCTATTGTGCCAGCTCCCTAGAAGGGGATTTCCTTTAATTTGCAGAAATTTCCTCTTACTTCCTGTTATGTCAGTGGGACAGGAAGTGGGGGGAAAATCTTCCCAATGGGGCAGAAATTATAAAAAAAAAAAAAATGAATGGGCTATTTTAACTTCTCCCAACTTTAGCCAGAAAAAAAAAACAAACAAACAAAAAAAAACAGTTATAGCTTTACATATATTCTAAAATCATAAAGGGTCTGTTAGTCTTCAAAATACATTTTAATAAACAGACTGACACACACAAATACTCTGCAAATCATCACACAGTGAAGCGGCAGTCTGACCGAGGCGTGCGGTGCTTACTCTTTGTGGATGGATATAATAACTATAATTTGCCGATTGCCATATTCAGACTGTATAAACAATCCAGACTAATAGGTGGTGTATTATATACAGTACGCAGCGTCACAATGTTCTACGTGTTACGTCTTCCCTGTTCTCAGCCCTCCGCTGTACCAGGACAACGGGGGATTACTCTATCTATCTACAGTATCTATCTTTAATCAAATTATCTATAATCTATGCATCTATTTTATATATATACAATAATACCTATTGATCTAATCTAATTACCTACTGTCAATTTACAGTATAGCCTGGCTTTTCTTTCTCTTTCTTTATTTCTTTCTCTTTCTTTCATTTCTCTAAAAGTGCAGTTGGATGCCTACATCTCCCACTGTCCCTCATAATTTCCCCTGCTAACGACTTCCATACCAAAGCTTTCTTTACCTTTCATTCTTCCCTTTTGTCCTTCTTTCCTTCCTTCCTTCCTTCTTTCATCCCTTCCTCTCTTCTTTCCTTCCTACTTTCTTTCCTCACTTTTGTCCTTCCTCCCTTCTTTTCTTCCTTCCTTCCTACCTTCCTCCCTCCTGTCTTCTTTCTTTCCTCCCTTCTTTCCTTCCTTCCTCCCTTCTTTCCTCACTTTAGTTCTTCCTCCCGCATTTCCTTCCTCCCTCCCTTTCATTTTCCCTTGCTTCCTCTCTTATTTTCTTCCTTACTTCCTACTTTCCTACATCCCGTCTTTCGTCGCTTTATTTCTTCCTCGCTCTCTTCATTTGTTACTTCCTCCCTCATTTCCTTCCTCCCTTTTCAT
Source organism: Lithobates pipiens (assembly GCF_037356315.1). NCBI lineage: Eukaryota > Metazoa > Chordata > Amphibia > Anura > Ranidae > Lithobates > Lithobates pipiens. The sequence continues at coordinate 23,485,857 of NW_027507686.1, forward strand.
TTTCCCTTGCTTTCTCTCTTCTTTTCTTCCTTCTTTCCTACTTTCCTTCCTCCCTTCTTTCCTCTCTTTAGTTCTTCCTCCCTCTCTTCATTTGTTACTTCCTCCCTCATTTCCTTCCTCCCTTCTTTCCATTTCCCTTGTTTTCTCCCTTATTTTCTTCCTTACTGCCTACTTTCCTACTCCCCTTCTTTCCTCACTTTAGTTCTTGCTCCCTCTCTTCATTTGTTACTTCCTCCCTCATTTCTTTTCTCCCTTATTTACATTTTCCCTTGCTTTCTCCCTTCTTTTCTTCTTTCCTACTTCCCTTCCTGCCTTCTTTCCTCTCTTTAGTTCTTCCTCCCTCTCTTCATTTGTTACTTCCTCCCTCATTTCTTTCCTCCCTTCTTTCCATTTCCCTTGCTTTCTCCCTTCTTTTCTTCCTTCCTTCCTACTTTCCTCCCTCCCTTCTTTCCTCACTTTAGTTCTTCCTCCCTCTCTTAATTTGCTACTTCCTCCCTTATTTCCTTCCTCCCTCTTTTCCATTTTCCATTGCTTCCTCCCTTATTTTCTTCCTTACTTCCTACTTCCTGTCTTTCCTCACTTTAGTTCTTCCTCCCTCTCTTCATTTGTTACTTCCTCCCTCATTTCCTCCCTCCCTTCTTTTCATTTTCCCTTGCTTTCTCCCTTCTTTTCTTCCTTCCAACTTTCCTTCCTCCCTTCTTTCCTCTCTTTAGTTCTTCCTTACTCTCTTCATTTGTTACTTCCTCCCTCATTTCCTTCCTCCCGTCTTTCCATTTCCCTTGCTTTCTCCCTTATTTTCTTCCTTACTTCCTACTTTCCTCTCTCACTCCCTTTATTTTCTTCCTTCCTCCCATCTCCTTTCATTCCACCCTTCTTTCCTTCCTTCCTCCCTTGTTTCCTCACTTTAGTTCTTCCTCCCTCTCTTCTTCTGTTCCTTCCTTCCTCTCTCATTCCCTTCCTTACCCCCTCTTTTCATTCCTTCCATTCTCCCTCTTTCCCTTGCTTCCTCCCTTATTTTCTTCCTTACATCCTACTTTCCTCTCTTCCTTCTTTCATCTTTCACTCTCTTTTTTTCTACCTTCCTCTTTTCTTTCCTACCTTCTTTGCTTTTTTTATTCTTTACTTCATTAGTGCAATGATGGAAGTCAACCCGCTACCGACTGATATTCAAACTTTATCTTCTGGTGCCAGAATGACTTTACATTTACAGGAGGCTGCCCCTATCTGCTGAAAATCCAATCTCAGGACTAGGGATGAGCCGAACACCCCCCGGTTCGGTTCGCACCAGAACTTGCGAACGACCCCCGCGTTCGAAACGAACGTTAGAACCCCATTGAAGTCTATGGGACTCGAACGTTCGAAATGGAAAGTGCTAATTTTAACGGCTAATATGCAAGGTACTATCCTAAAAAGGGTTTGGGGACCTGACTCCTGCCTCAGGGGACATGGGTCAATGCAAAAAAAGGTTTTAAAAACGGCCGTTTTGGCGGGAGCACTGATTTTAATGACGATTAAAGTGAAAATATTCCTTTAAATATGGTGCCTGGGGGGTGTCTGTAGTATGCCTGTGAAGTGCCACGTGTTTCCCGTGTTTAGAACAGTCCCTGCACAAAATGACATTAAACGGAAATAACACCATTTAAAACTGCTTGCGGTTTTAATGTTATATCTGGTTCCTGCAATATGGTTGAAAATCATTCAGAAAAATGGCATGGGTAGCCCTCCCTGCCCACTACCAGCCTATTTGGGTCTTGTACGCATATTAAGGGGAACCCTGTACCCATATTAAAAAAAGGAAATGCGTGTGGCCCCCAGGCCCTATATACTCAGAACAGCAGTATACAGGCGGTGCAAACAAGACAGGGACTGTGTAGGTTTGTTGTGTCTGTTTGTAATTTTCAACTGGTACATTTTTAAAGTGTAGCTCCAGTCAAAAAATACTATTTTTAAGCTTTTTGGAAAACATAGGGAAGGGTTATCACCCCTGTATAATTTGTTTTGTCGTCCATCTTTTTTCATCTCACTTGCTGCTGTCTGATGTTTGTAAGTTGGATGTTTGAAAGTAGGGGCCTGCCCTATATGCTCTGCAGAAATGGCGGAACAAGGTGTTGGTTTTGCCACAACATTGTAAGCCCTGAAAGTGACTCTTGGTGGGCGCTGGAGCGCCCTGCTGTGAACGATTATATCAAGAATTGTAATTACATGCCATTGTTGAACAGTGGTAGAAAAATTGACCTTTGGTGGTTGTGGTGCTGGTGCCATAACACTATAAGTCCTCACCGTTACTCTCGGTGGGCACAGGAAGGGGCCCTCCTGTGAAATATTATATCAAGAATTGTAATTACATGTCCCTGTTAAACAGGGGCAGAAAAATTGGGCCTTAGGCACTGGTGCCATCACACTGCAACCTCTGCCATATACTCTAGTTTTATTGCAGGAATTAGCCCTGCTGCAAAGCATTGCATCAAAAATTGTACTTAAACGCCCCTGTTAAACAGGGGCAGAAAAATTGGGCCTTAGGCACTGGTGCTGGTGCCATCACACTGCAACCTTTGCCATATACTCTAGTTTTATTGCAGGAATTAGCCCTGCTGCAAAGCATTGCATCAGAAATTGTACTTAAACGCCCCTGTTAAACAGGGGCAGAAAAATTGGGCCTTAGGCACTGGTGCCATCACACTGCAACCTCTGCCATATACTCTAGTTTTATTGCAGGAATTAGCCCTGCTGCAAAGCATTGCATCAAAAATTGTAATTAAACGCCCCTGTTAAACAGGGGCAGAAAAATTGGGCTGCTGGCATCACCCAGAACCAAAAATGTTCTTCCAACATATCAGCGGAGGAGGAAGAGGATAGACAATCAACATAACAGGACAGTCACTCAGCATCAGCATAGGCAGTCTTGAAGGGATGTGGTATTTCAAAAAAAATGATTCGGTTACATCAGCTTCAGGTGCTTGGTAGCTGTGGGTGATCCAAGACTGATTCATCTTGATGAAGGTCAGTCGATCAACTGATTCGGTGGACAGGCGCACCCTGTGATCGGTAACAAAGCCCCCAGCAGCACTGAAGGTGCGTTCCGAAAGAACGCTGGATGCAGGACAGGCCAGTAGCTCAATTGCATACTGTGCAAGCTCTGGCCAGTGATCCATCCTCAAGACCCAGTAAGCCAGAGGATTTTCAGTGGGAAAGGTGTCCAAGTCTGACCTTGCCCCTAGGTATTCCTGCACCATGTAAATTAGACGCTGGCGATGGGTGCTGGAACCAATCATACCTTGGGGCTGCGGACTAAAAAATTGTCTGAAAGCATCAGTCAGACGGCCACCTTCTCCACCGCTCCTTCTGACTGATGCCTCAGCAACACGTTGTCCAGGACCAGGAGTTTGTGACCTCCCAGTCTCTGGGAACGCGTTGCAAGGCCTCCCGGAGATGTCTCATCCTCTGCTCCCTCTGCGATGGCAAGATAAGGTCGGCAACCTTACCCTTGTACCGTGGATCAAGGAGAGTGGCCAGCCAGTAATGGTCCCTCTCCTTGATCCGAAGAATACGAGGATCCTTCCGCAGGCTTTGCAGGATCAGGGAGGCCATGCAGCGTAGGTTAGCTGAGGCATTCGGTCCGGAGTCCTCTGGGTCACTAAGGACAACATGATCCGCAGCTACTTCCTCCCAGCCACGTACAAGTCCACGTGTTTCTTGGGACTGTAAATCATCCCTATAAGACTGCTGCTGCTGATGCTGAGTGCCAGCCTCCACCTCCATGCTGACACAATCATCCTCCTCCTCCTCTTCCTCCTCCTCACCCTCTTCCTGTGTGATGGGTGGCACAGCAGGAACACTGTCTGGATAAAGGGGGCCTTGAGAGGCAAGGAAGTCCTCCTCTTCCTGCCTCTGTTCTGCCTTAAGTGCCCTGTCCATTATTCCACGCAGCGTATGCTCCAAGAGGTGGACAAGAGGTACAGTGTCACTGATGCATGCACTGTCACTGCTCACCATCCTTGTGGCCTCCTCAAACGGTGACAGGACAGTGCATGCATCCCTGATCATGCCCCACTGGCGTGGTGAGAAAAAACCAAGCTCTCCTGACCCTGTCCTGGTGCCGTAGTCGCACAGGTACTCATTGATGGCCCTCTGCTGCGTGTGCAGCCGCTGCAGCATGGCCAATGTTGAGTTCCATCTGGTGGGCATGTCACATATAAGCGGTTCTTGGGCAGGTTCAACTCCTTTTGGAGCTCAGCCAGCCGAGCACAGGCATTAAATGATCGGCGGAAATGCACACAGACTTTCCTGGCCTGCTTCAGGACATCATGTAAGCCGGGGTACCTGCCCAAGAACCGCTGCACCACCAGGTTAAGGACGTGAGCTACACAGGGCACATGGGTCAGTTGTCCCTGTCGGAGGGCGGAGAGGAGGTTGGTGCCATTGTCGCAAACCACCATTCCTGGCTTAAGCTGGCGTGGCGTCAACCACCTCTCGGCCTGCCCCTGCAGAGCTGACAAAACATCCGCCCCAGTGTGGCTCCTGTCCCCCAAACAAACCAGCGCAAGCACGGCATGGCATCGTTTTGCCTGCGTACTTGCGTAGCCCCTGGAACGCCTACGGAGCACCGCTGGTTCTGAGGACAGAGCACTGGAAGAGGCCATGGAGGAAGAAGAAGAGGAGGGGGGTGGAGGAGAGAGGTGTGTCACAACCAATAGTAGCATTTTGGAGGCGTGGTGGCGGAACAACCTCCAACACTACTGCACCTTGTCCTGCATCCTTCCCAGCAGCCAGAAGAGTGACCCAATGGGCCGTGAAAGACAGGTAACGTCCCTGTCCATGCCTGCTGGACCATGAGTCAGCGGTAATATGCACCTTACCGCTGACCGCCCTGTCCAGCGAGGCAAGGACATTGCCTTCCACATGCCGGTAGAGAGCCGGAATCGCCTTCCGTGAGAAAAAGTGGCGTTTGGGGACCTGCCACTGAGGAACCGCACATTGTACAAACTCACGGAAGGGGGCCGAGTCTACCAACTGAAAAGGCAGCAGTTGAAGTGCTAGCAATTTAGCCAAGCTAGCATTCAACCGCTGGGCATGTGGATGGCTGGGAGTAAATTTCTTCCGCCGGTCCAGCAGCTGGGGCAGGGACATTTGCCTGCTATAATCGGACGTGGATGTACCACTAGCAGAGTTCCCGGAAGCACTTGGCTGTGACACACCTAATTCTACACCTTCATTCCTCTCAGAGCAGGTTTCAGAGAGGACTGAAGGTCTAGTGGGGTTGGAAATGCCAGCTGATGAGGAGCAAGGAGAGGTCCGCTTTGTTCTTTGGTGTGGGTCTTTGAGGTACGCTTGCCAACGAGCTGCATGGCAGGTCAACATATGTCTGGTCAAGCATGTGGTGCCCAAGCGGCTGATGTTTTGGCCACGTGAGATACGCTTGAGACATATGTTGCAAATAGTAGCGGTGCGATCTGATGCACTCGTCTCAAAAAAGACCCACACCAAAGAACTTTTAGAATAACGCGCAGAGGAAGCGCTCTGCGCAGGCGGAGCTCTGCGGTGTGATTCAGTCCTGTGTGCTGCCCCTAAGCTGGCCCCCGGAGGGCATCCTGCCTCGTTGGACATGTGCCTCCTCCTCCTCCTCCTCCCTCCTTCCAGGCACCCACGTGGAGTCAGTGCCCTCATCATCCCCTCCCTCTTCATCGCTGTAGCAAACCTGGCAGTATGCTGCAGCTTGTGGAACATGACTGCCAGATTGCTGTCCTTCTTGAGCATCCCCTCTCTCTGCGCTCACGCTACTGCCTTCCTCTAGCTGAGTGTCATCATCAGAGCCCACCAAACACTGGGCATCCTCCTGGAGCATGTACCCAACACTGTGCTCAAAGAGTTCAGGAGACTCCTCAGGAGGACGTGGTGGGTCTAGGGAAGGAGTCACTGATGATGACATTGAGAGGAGGGAAGACGATGTGTTGGCAGCTGCTTTGCTAGTACCCTGAGACTGGGTGAGAGAGGATGAGGAGGATGAAGAGGGCTTGGTCATCCACTCTACCAAGTCGTTGGCATGTTGCGGTTCAACATGTCCAGCTGCAGAAAAGAAGGACAAGCATGTCCCATGGCCACGTGCTGATGACAATGCACCGCGTCCCCGACCAGCACTGTTGTCTCTAGACACAGAGCCTACTTGCCCTCTTTTATCGGCTCGCGCCTGTCTGCCTCTCCTTGCTGGCCTTCCAGACATGGTAATGGCCTGAAGGGAGTTGGGTAAAACAGTAGTTGGGTAGTTTATATTGTGCTGGAGGCACACAACACCCACTAACTCCTGCAGATGCCTTTTTTATAGAACAGCAGAGTTAAAGGGGTATATACAGATGTATACTGTGCTGTGCTGGAAGCACACACAACTTCCAATAACTCCTGCAGATGACAATTGGGCCCAAATAGAGAACAGCTATGTAGGTGGATAATAGCGGTATGTACTGGGTACAGAGCACGCAGACAGCACGCACTATCTCCTGAGTGACACTACTGACTGCAAGCTCTATTATTAAAGATGGACCACTAGCTATATAGGTGAGGTGAATATCACGGTGTATACTGCGGTCAGGGCACGCAGACAATAACCAGAAAACAGCAGAGATAAAGGGGTATATACAGATGTATACTGTGCTGTGCTGTGCTGGAAGCACACGCAACTTCCAATAACTCCTGCAGATGACAATTGGGCTCAAATAGAGAACAGCTATGTAGGTGGATTATAGCGGTATGTACTGGGTACAGAGCACGCAGACAGCACGCACTTTCTCCTAACACTACTGACTGCAAGCTCTATTATTAAAGCTAGATCACTAGCTATATAGGTGAGGTGAATATAGTGGTGTATACTGCGGTCAGGGCACAGACAATAACCACTACACAAGAGCAAGATAGGAAATCAGCCAAAAACGATTGGTGTGTACTGTGTTGAAGGTACACAGAACACCCACTGCTTCAGATGCCAACACACTGCACGAGGCCGCCTCAAAGGCGGCCTTATATAGTGTGGGGCGTGCACTACACAGCCTGAGCTATGATTGGCCCACAGGCAGGACGCCCCGTGGCCAATCATGGCTCTCCTCGCTGCTGGCGCTGCGATTGGCCAAGCATGCGGGGTCACAGTGCATGCTTGGCCAATCATGAGCCAGCAATGCACTGCGCCATCGCAGTGCATTGTGGGCCACACGAATTTTGCCGCGAACGGCCCAAACGTTCGGAATTCGGCGAACGCCCGAACGACCAATGTTCGAGTCGAACGTACGTTCGACTCGAACATGAAGCTCATCCCTACTCAGGACCCAGGGGACGGGGAATAGTCTGAGTCTAGGGTGGAGATTGGAGGGTGGAGATGGGTTAAAATTAGATTTTTTAGGTTACAGGTTGGGGAGGGGGGCAGGCCAATGAGGACTAGTCTGTATTTAGTGTGAAGTGAAGTGGGGGTGGTAATAGTTTGAGTTTGGGGTGGAGGAGTGGTGTCAGAGAATTGGGGGATGGTAATAGTCTGAGTTTGTGGTAGAGGAGGTGTGTCAGAGGATGGGGGGTGGTAATAGTCTGGGTTTGGGGTGGAGGAGGGGTGTCAGAGGATTAAGGGGTTGTAATAGTCTGGTCTAGGGGGATGGTAATAGTCTGGGTTTGGGGTGGAGGAGGGGTGTCAGAGAATTGGGGGATGGCAATAGTCTGAGTTTGGGGTGGAGGAGGTTTTTCAGAGAATCGGGGGTGGTAATAGTCTGATTTTGGGGTGGAGGAGGGGTCTCAGAGGATGGGGGGATGGTAATAGTCTGGGTGTGGGGGTGGAGGAGGATTGGGGGGTGGTAATAGTCTGAGTTTGGAGTGGACAGGGGTGTCAGAGGTTTGGGGGATAGTAATAGTCTGGTTTTGAGGTGGAGGAGGGGTGTCAGAGGATGTGGGTTGGTAATGGTCTTGGTTGGGGTGGAGGAGGGGTGTCAGTGGATCGGGGGATGGTAACAGTCTGGGTTAGGGGTGGAGGAGGGGTGTCAGAAGATGTGGGGTGGTAATAGTCTGGGTGAGGGGTGGAGGAGGGGTGTCAGAGGATCGGGGGTGGTAACAGTCTGGGTTACGGGTGGAGGAGGGGTGTCAGAGGATCGGGGGTGGTAATAGTCTGGTTTAGGGGTGCAGGGGGCAGACAGATGCCAGCAGCGGACCAGGCACTTGTAGTGACGCTCTCGAACCGCACAGGGGGCGCTGTAGGGCAGCGCAGCGGACAGCTTGGCTCGGTGCTGCGCTCGATGCGCGCTCTCGGTGAGGCAGGCGCGCCCCCGGCCGCTGATCAGCGCAGCCCAGCTGTATAGCCGGCAGGATCGGGGCAGTGAGCTCCGCACAGGGACCCCCCTGAGCCCCCCACCCCTCCCCCCCGGACATGGCATAGCGCCCCCACCCGGCACTTCTTATAACTTCCCCGCACGGGGACATCACCGGGATGTGACATCACCTGAGCGGGGAGCAGCGAGGAGAGCCGGACATCCCTCCCCCCCCCCCAGAGGAGCACCAGGTGAGTGCGGAGCCCGGAGGGGCCCCAACATAGGGGGTCCTATACAGAGCCGGGAACTTTATGTTGGTGAGGAGCGTCCGATCTGATTGCACAGATCTCGGATTGTTCTAGGAGTAGATTGCACAGATCGCAGATTGTTCTAGGAGTAGATTGCACGGATCGCAGATTGTTCTAGGAGTAGATTGCACAGATCTCGGATTGTTCTAGGAGTAGATTGCACAGATCGCAGATTGTTCTAGGAGTAGATTGCACAGATCTCAGATTGTTCTAGGAGTAGATTGCACAGATCTCAGATTGTTCTAGGAGTAGATTGCACAGATCTCAGATTGTTCTAGAAGTAGATTGCACAGATCTCAGATTGTTCTAGGAGTAGATTGCACAGATCTCAGATTGTTCTAGGAGTAGATTGCACAGATCTCAGATTGTTCTAGGAGTAGATTGGACAGATCTCAGATTGTTCTAGGAGTAGATTGGACAGATCTCAGATTGTTCTAGGAGTAGATTGGACAGATCTCAGATTGTTCTAGGAGTAGATTGGACAGATCTCAGATTGTTCTATGAGTAGATTGGACAGATCTCAGATTGTTCTAGGAGTAGATTGGACAGATCTCAGATTGTTCTAGGAGTAGATTGGACAGATCTCAGATTGTTCTAGGAGTAGATTGCACAGATCGCAGATTGTTCTAGGAGTAGATTGCACAGATCTCAGATTGTTCTAGAAGTAGATTGCACAGATCTCAGATTGTTCTAGGAGTAGATTGCACAGATCTCAGATTGTTCTAGGAGTAGATTGCACAGATCTCAGATTGTTCTAGGAGTAGATTGCACAGATCTCAGATTGTTCTAGGAGTAGATTGCACAGATCTCAGATTGTTCTAGGAGTAGATTGCACAGATCGCAGATTGTTCTAGGAGTAGATTGCACAGATCGCAGATTGTTCTAGGAGTAGATTGCACAGATCGCAGATTGTTCTAGGAGTAGATTGCACAGATCGCAGATTGTTCTAGGAGTAGATTGCACAGATCGCAGATTGTTCTAGGAGTAGATTGCACAGATCGCAGATTGTTCTAGGAGTAGATTGCACAGATCGCAGATTGTTCTAGGAGTAGATTGCACAGATCTCAGATTGTTCTAGGAGTAGATTGCACAGATCTCAGATTGTTCTAGGAGTAGATTGCACAGATCTCAGATTGTTCTAGGAGTAGATTGCACAGATCTCAGATTGTTCTAGGAGTAGATTGCACAGATCTCAGATTGTTCTAGGAGTAGATTGCACAGATCTCAGATTGTTCTAGGAGTAGATTGGACAGATCTCAGATTGTTCTAGGAGTAGATTGGACAGATCTCAGATTGTTCTAGGAGTAGATTGCACAGATCTCAGATTGTTCTAGGAGTAGATTGCACAGATCACAGATTGTTCTAGGAGTAGATTGCACAGATCACAGATTGTTCTAGGAGTAGATTGCACAGATCTCAGATTGTTCTAGGAGTAGATTGCACAGATCTCAGATTGTTCTAGGAGTAGATCGCAGATTGTTCTAGGAGTAGATTGCACAGATCGCAGATTGTTCTAGGAGTAGATTGCACAGATCGCAGATTGTTCTAGGAGTAGATCGCAGATTGTTCTAGGAGTAGATTGCACAGATCGCAGATTGTTCTAGGAGTAGATTGCACAGATCGCAGATTGTTCTAGGAGTAGATTGCACAGATCTCAGTTTGGGGATTGGTGTATTAGATGATTGCACAGATCGGGGATTGTCTGGTGGGATTTATAGTTTTCATAGAGTTTAGGAAGTTCCTCCTGTGTGGTGAGGAAGGTGTTCCCGGGGATCTGGCTCTATATATCCCCAGATATCGCTCTTGAGCACTCTGTCTCTCTGTCTCTCTGTCTCTCTGTCTCTCTGTCTCTCTGTCTCTCTGTATCTCTGTATCTCTGTATCTCTGTATATATGTGTAGATGGATGGAAGTCTAGTTCGGCTCGTTGTCTCGCACGTTATTCCTCGGGGATTGCCCTGAGATCAGGTCTGGCAGATCTGTAGCCAATCAGTCCGGTGATCAGGGAGCTCCATCTACACCGATCAGCACAGCTGTTCTTCTACCTGGAAGTTCAACTTGTAAAGAGTTTTGGAACAAAATATTATAGAATTCCAAAGAGAGTTCTGTCTTCCCATGACACGTGTATACTGTCACCCCTAAATTATGTGTCTCTGTATACCATCAGGGGAGGTCAGTACCTGTATACCATCAGGGGAGATCAGTACCTGTATACCATCAGGGGAGGTCAGTACTTGTATACCATCAGGGGAGGTCAGTACTTGTATACCATCAGGGGAGGTCAGTACCTGTATACCATCAGGGGAGGTCAGTACTTGTATACCATCAGGGGAGGTCAGTACTTGTATACCATCAGGGGAGGTCAGTACCTGTATACCATCAGGGGAGATCAGTACCTGTATACCATCAGGGGAGGTCAGTACTTGTATACCATCAGGGGAGGTCAGTACTTGTATACCATCGGGGGAGGTCAGTACCTGTATACCATCGGGGGAGGTCAGTACCTGTATACCATCAGGGGAGGTCAGTACCTGTATACCATCAGGGGAGGTCAGTACCTGTATACCATCAGGGGAGGTCAGTACCTGTATACCATCGGGGGAGGTCAGTACCTGTATACCATCAGGGGAGATCAGTACCTGTATACCATCAGGGGAGGTCAGTACTTGTATACCATCAGGGGGGATCAGTACCTGTATACCATCAGGGGGGATCAGTACCTGTATACCATCGGGGGGGGGGGAGGGTCAGTACCTGTATACCATCGGGGGGGGGAGGGTCAGTACCTGTATACCATCGGGGGGGGGGAGGGTCAGTACCTGTATACCATAGGGGGGGGTCAGTACCTGTATACCAATCGGGGGGGGGTCAGTACACATCAGATTATTAAACTCACACCTGAACTTCTCTCCACTGATTTCCGGAACATGCTGAACACAAATCTATACACCATCTCTTTGGGGGAAACTTTTGTCTGTACCGAAGTGTATTACAATGATGGTGACGGCAGTAATACTGATAGTAACAGTGATGACAATGACGGGGACAGAAGTGACAATAGTGACATTAGTGGATTATCAATATGTAGTGACACAGCCACTTGTATTCTCCACCAGGAGTGGGTGGGACAGACCTACTGTAGCAGAATTTGTAGAGCGTTGTCACCCCGAGGACCTTCATGGCAGGATCACCGGGGATCCCTTCAATGAAAGCTGTGAATGGTTTAAAACAGCTTTTTGACTGACTGACAGCTTTTCGATTCCAGTCTGTATTCCTATCTCAAAATTGTCCCTTTATTTGCCACTCTGACTTCCTGTCTGAGGGGTCGCTGTTCATTCTCCTCAATATGTAGGAATGTAGCCACTTTCTCTAGCCTGCTGCTGAGATGGACTGTGGGATTTGTAGTGCACATAGATCAGTGCACATGACCGCAACTAATACATGCACTGCTCATTCCATAAAAAAGGAAGCGGGGGGGGGGGGGGGAGAAGAGGTTCCGGAGCTCACGGAGAACATTACAAGGAGGCAGAAAAACACACACGTGGCGTGTAGAGCCTGCCACCGGTGTTTGCCCGCACATGTGCGCCAAACATACACTACATTACCGAAAGTATTGGGACGCCTGCCTTTACAAGCAGATGAACTTTATTGACATCCCAGTCTTATGCCCTGTACACACGGTCGGACATTCCGACAACAAAATCCATCTGATATTTTTTTTTTTTTCCGACGTATTTTGGCCCAAGCTTGTCTTGCATGCACACGGTCGCACAAAGTTGTCGGAAAATCCGATCGTTCAGAACGAGTTGATGTACACCACGTACGACGGGACTATAAACGGGCCAATAGCTTTCGTCTCGTAATTTATTCTGAGCATGCGTGCAACTTTGTGCATCGGAAATTGTCTACATACGATCGGAATTTAAACGATCGGATTTTGTTGACGCAAACTTTTGTGTGTCGGAAATTCCGACGGGAAAAAGTCGGATGGAGCCCACACACACACACACACGATCGGATTTTCCAAAAATACGATCCGATCGCACATTTTCCATCGGAAAGTCCGACCGTGTGTACGGGGCATTAGAAACATTTCGATGAATAATAGACATGAAGTACGGATTGTTTTTGGAGAATAAGGATATTGTTTGTGTCACTTTAGTATTGTGTGAGAGTTCAGTGATTGGGGGTTATATTTACTGGAAGGTGTCTGCAGATCCTAACAATGAACTTCTTTTACAAAGTGTTTTATGTCTGTTTTAATAAATGCAAAAAAAATAAAAAATCTTTGATTCTTCTCAGCTGATAACTTCCTGTATTTGTCAATCTGCACCAAATCCTATTATAAATCATTCAAAAAACTAAAAAATAAACACAGAACATAAAGTAAATCTAAATATATTTAAAAGATATAAATAGTATCTAATTACAAACAGGATACAATGAGATTTACAAATATTAGAGGAATAGATTTCATAGATCTCAGATTGTTCTAGGAGTAGGTTGCAGATTGTTCTAGGAGTAGGTTGCAGATTGTTCTAGGAGTAGGTTGCATATTGTTCTAGGAGTAGGTTGCAGATTGTTCTAGGAGTAGGTTGCAGATTGTTCTAGGAGTAGGTTGCAGATTGTTCTAGGAGTAGGTTGCAGATTGTTCTAGGAGTAGGTTGCAGATTGTTCTAGGAGTAGGTTGCAGATTGTTCTAGGAGTAGGTTGCAGATTGTTCTAGGAGTAGGTTGCAGATTGTTCTAGGAGTAGGTTGCAGATTGTTCTAGGAGTAGGTTGCAGATTGTTCTAGGAGTAGGTTGCAGATTGTTCTAGGAGTAGGTTGCAGATTGTTCTAGGAGTAGGTCGCAGATTGTTCTAGGAGTAGGTCGCAGATTGTTCTAGGAGTAGGTCGCAGATTGTTCTAGGAGTAGATTGCACAGATCGCAGATTGTTCTAGGAGTAGATTGGACAGATCACAGATTGTTCTAGGAGTAGATTTTCCGTCGGAAAGTCCGAGCGTGTGTACGGGGCATTAGAATCATTTTGATGAATAATAGACATGAAGTACGGATTGTTTTTGGAGAATAAGGCTGCGTACACACGGGCGGATTGTCTGTCCAACTTAGTCCACTGAGTCGTGTTTCAGCGGACAATCCGCTCGTGTGTGGGCTTCAGCGGACTTTTTCAGCGGACTGTCTGACGAACAAAGTCTTACGGAATTTCCGAAGTTTTGTCCATCCAAACTTGGTTTCAGCGGACAGTCCGCTCGTGTGTAGGCAAGTTGGACGGACTAAGTATGGCGCATGCTCAGAAAGGATTTACACGGCCGAAGGTTGCATTGCAGTGTATAGGACGTCGTTTTTCTAGTCCCGTCGTACGTGCTGTACACGTCATCACGCACGCTTTCAGCGGACTGTCTGCTCATCGTGTGTGGTCAAGTCCGTTCATGCTAATTTTGAACGGACTGTCTGTCGGATTGTCTGACGAACTTAGTTGGGCGAACAGTCCGCCTGTGTGTACGCGGCCTAAGGATATTGTTTGTGTCACTTTAGTATTGTGTGAGAGTTCAGTGATTGGGGGTTATATTTACTGGAAGGTGTCTGCAGATCCTAACAATGAACTTCTTTTACAAAGTGTTTTATGTCTGTTTTAATAAGTGCAAAAAAAAAATAAAATCTTTGATTCTTCTCAGCTGATAACTTCCTGTATTTGTCAATCTGCACCAAATCCTATTATAAATCATTCAAAAAAATAAACACAGAACATAAAGTAAATCTAAATATATTTAAAAGATATAAATAGTATCTAATTACAAACAGGATACAATGAGATTTACAAATATTAGAGCTTTAGGCTTCGCACACACGGACTAAAATAGATTTTTTTTTTTTTTTAAAGCCTAAGCACGCCCAGGGAGCCACGCATGGCGTGTAGAGCCTGCCATCAGTGTTTGCCCGTACATGTGCGCCAAACATACACTATATTACCAAAAGTATTGGGACGCCTGCCTTTACACGCACATGAACTTTAATGACATCCCAGTCTTATGCCCTGGTCGGACATTCTGATGACAAAACCTGTCGGATTTTTTCAGACAGATTTTGGCCCAAATTTGTCTTGCGCGCCCACACACACACACACGGTCGCACAAAGTTGGCAGAAAATGCGATCGATCAGAACGCAGTGACGTGCAACAAGTACACCAGAACTATAAAGAGGCCAATAGCTTTCGTCTTGTAATTTAGCGTGCGTGGCACTTTGTGTGGGTCGGAATTGTCTACACACGATCGGTACTTAAACGATTGTATTTTGTTGTCGGAAAATTTTAGATCCAGATCTCAAACTTTTGTGTGTCAGAAATTCAGACGAAAAAAAATACGATGGACCCCACACACGATCGGAATTTCTGACAACATACATTTTCCGTCGGAAAAGTCCGACCGCGTGTACGGGGCATTATGCCGGGTACACACAATCGGACATTCCGACAACAAGATCCATGTTTTTTTTTTTTTTTTCCCCGATGGATGTTGGCTCAAACTTGTCTTGCATGCAGACGGTCACACAAATGTCAGAAATTCCGAATACTTTAAGAATGCGGTGACGTACGACGAGCCGAGAAAATTGAAGTTCAATAGCCAGTGCGGCTCTTCTGCTTGATTCCGAGCATGCGTAGAACTTTGTTAGTCGGAATTGTGGACACACGATCGGAATTTCCGACAACGGATTTTGTTTTCTGAAAATTTGAGATCCAGATCTCAAATTTTGTTTGTCGGAAATTCCGATGGAAAATGTCCGATGGAGTCTACATGTGGTCGGGATCTCTGACAACATGGAACTTTGTTGTCATAAATTCCAACCGTGAGTACGCGCCATTAGTCCGTAGGGTTCAATATTGAGTTGGCCCACCCTTGGCAGCTATAACAGCTTCAACTCTTCTGCGAAGGCCGTCCACAAGGTTTAGGAGTGTGTCTATGGGAATGTTTGACCATTCTTCCAGATGTGCATTTGTGAGGTCAGGCACTGATGTTGGACGAGAAGGCCTGGCTTGCTGTCTTTGCTCTAATTCATCCCAAAGGTGTTCTATCGGGTTGAGGTCAGGACTCTGTGCCGGCCAGTCAAGTTCCTCCACCCCAAACTCGCTCATCCGTGACTTCATGGACCTTGCTTTGTGCCCTGGTGGTGCGCAGTCATCATTTTGAAGGTTAACACAAGCGGTGAAGAGGCAACGGGCCGCTTTCACATTGTTGCGCTGCAGTAACTCCTGTTATTTGCATCCTGGGTGCCATTTTTTAATTTTTTTTTGATTGGCACCCAACCCACTAGGGCAACTCGCCTGCACCGAACCACGCTGCAACACCCTACCCTGTGGTATGTTCCTGAAAAAAGGTAAGGTGTGGTTCTTGGCAGAAATTAGGTATGCTGGCAATCATTCAAAATGATTGGGCTTCCGGCATATTTCAAGTATTGAGCCCTCGTTCACACTGAACCCGGCTTTGAAATCACGGGAGTTCATCTGAACTCCCGCGTTTTCAAAGCAGCATTTCAGTCCGACTTCAGGGGCGACTTGAAAGACATCTGTGCGGGTTCATGCACAGATGTCTATTGGAATCACCCCCAAAGTCGTCAGAAGCAGTGTAGGAACTACTTTTGGAAATCGGTGCTTGACCACACTCATTGGGATGCTCCCATTGCCGGCAATAGGCTACTATTTGACAAATTGCGCCGATGTGAACGGGGGGGCTGAATGCAACATTCACCAAATGTTCACAGGTGGCTAATCATTCCCACTAATTTGAAACACGTGCTAGAAATATTCACCTGGAGTGATTTTTGGTCTTTATCGTCTTTATTTTATATTTATATCTTTATTAAATTGTTTATTTGAAATTGATTTAGATATAGTTTATATTTTATTAATTATTATATATATTTTATATTTGTTTGTGTGGTTTTTTTTTTTTTATATATGATTTTATATTTATTATGGTTTATTGTATTTATTATATTTTTTTATTATTTGATAATATTTATTATTGTCAGATATTATTATATTTTTTATTGTTTTTTTTCTTATTTGATATTATTTATTATTATATTTATTTTATATGTGTTATATTGTTTATGATTTTATATTATTATAGGGTTTATTTGTTATATTTTTCATTTTATAATATTTATTATTGTTTGATATTTTATTTTATTTCTATTGTTTATTGTTATGTGATATTATTTATTATGATTATTTTATATTTAATACATTTGTTTAATTTGATATCATTTATCGAGATGCACCAAAAACCAAAAATGATAGTTAAAAAAAATTTAAAAAAAATAACGTTATCTATTACCAAGCGCCATTGGCATCTTTAGCTCAAGATAAGCGCATCCCTTTTGAATTCTATGTATGTTTCATAGTTAGGTTGAATAAAGACACCAGTCCATCCAGTTCAACCTGAGTGTCTACAATTGTCCTTATCCCTGTAAATTGCACACTCACATCGGTCCCTACCCTCAAGGAGCCCACAATCCAAGGTCCCCATTCATATACTAGGGCCAATTTTGGACAGCAGCCCAATTAACCTACCTGCATGTCTTTGGATTGTGAGAGGAAACCGGAGTACCCGGAGGAAACCCACGCAGGCACAGGGAGAACATGCAAACTTCCGGCAGGTAGTGTCGTGGTTGGGATTTGAACCAGCGAACCTTCTTACTGCTAGGTGAGGGTGCTAACCACTACACCACATTGGTCCATTGTGCTTCCATTGTGATGTTAAAAATCCTGCTTTTGCTGCATTTTTGGGCAGTTAAAAAAAATTGCAGCAAAAACGCACATCGCGGTTGAAATGTGCATCAATGACGTTTTTTATTTATTGGAATACACAATGTAAATATACACCGAATCCACAAATACATCACAGTACTCAGTGTTACATTTTTGATGCGGTTTTTGAGTCCCATGATCCATGAAAAACACACCATAATTCGTGTGCGTTTTCGCTGCCATTATCTGCAACATTTTCTCTATCTGCAAAATACTGAAACCGTCATTTTCGGCCAATATGTTTCGGCCGCCGAAATTTTGGTGTATCTGTAATCATTTTGTTATATTTATTTTATGTATCTTTTTTATATTATTTATTCAGTTTTATTTTATATATGTTGTATTGTTTATTATTATTTGATATTATTTAATATACTTATTTTATATTTATTGTATTGTTTACTTTTTATATTATTATTTTATATTATTGTACTTATTTTATATTGTTTATTATTAATTTGTATTATTTATTATCTTGTATATTAACTATACTGATTTGATATTATTTACTGCTGTGTAAATAAGTATTTTCCCTTTTGATATCCCCAAACACGACACACAGTGGAGAGAAATACGGTCTTTTGTCCGGTTTATTACATTACAGTACCTGTGTCTTACTTGATGCCTTTATTGAATTTTAAGGGATGCCGCAAAAAAAAAAAAAAAAAAAAAAATGGCGCCCCCCCCCCCCCCCCCCCGTAATTGGCTTTGCCTGAACATGTCAGGATTTCAGATTGCCAACTTGCAGTCTTGCTGTCATAATAGAATTTCATTGATCCTTTGCACTTTACACTATTGTTATTGACCGGTGGCAGTTTTATGGGTGCGCGCAGTGAATTATGTTAATAACGCTGTTAAATATACTACCGCCATGGAGCGGAGACCCTTAGTGCATTGACTGGAAGAGGCGGCTGCTTGCTCGGCCGGATTTTATTGGATACAGTAAGTCGTAAACTTTATAGGGCAATACATCATGGGCACTGAGAGGCTTAAAGTGGACCTGTCGTTAAAATCTTTGGGGACTTATTTGTGGTGGCACCACTGACGCCTTGTAAGTCAGAGCTGGGGAGGGGCCCGCTGGTTTCAGCCCATATAGACCCTGGCATCCTAGTGTGTTGTATTAACGCATGTGCGGTTTTCTGAACATTAACATGCTTTGTCTATCTAAATGAATGGTTGGCAATGCACTGCAAAATCCTAAAGAATGGCCTTGCACTATTTTTTGGAAAACACAACTCAATGGGGTTCGTTACTGGGCATTGTGGTGTACTCTGATGCATGTGCGTTGGAGCTGCCTTGCCTTACTGCTTCTACATACAAAATGCAGGGTTCAGGAGTGTGCTGCGTGCAGGGTTCAGGAGTGTGCTGCGTGCAGGGTTCAGGAGTGTGCTGCGTGCAGGGTTCAGGAGTGTGCTGCGTGCAGGGTTCAGGAGTGTGCTGCGTGCAGGGTTCAGGAGTGTGCTGCGTGCAGGGTTCAGGAGTGTGCTGCGTGCAGGGTTCAGGAGTGTGCTGCGTGCAGGGTTCAGGAGTGTGCTGCGTGCAGGGTTCAGGAGTGTGCTGCGTGCAGGGTTCAGGAGTGTGCTGCGTGCAGGGTTCAGGAGTGCGCCGCGTGCAGGGTTCAGGAGTGTGCTGCGTACCGAGTGCAGGGATCAGGAGCGCGCGGGCAGGGTTCAGGAGCACGCAGGGTGCAGGGTTCAGGAGCGGTAAAGAAATCCCTGACGATTTTCCCAAAACACTGAACGGCAGGGTGCTGCGGCACCATGCAGTTTGGCATTAGCAGATGCGAGGGGGGACATTAACAATTACTAGTACTGTTGCACGTCTGCTAAAGGGCAGCACATTTTTGTGCATGTTGGGAAAGTGCGCAATTTTGCGACCATTCCCAACACGCAAAGGTGTGAACCTGTCCTAAAGGTTCGCTCTACCTGGTGAATGGAGTGAAATAAATGACCCCCCCCATCGCACATCCGTCAACGTGGCAGCAGAGAGAGGCCGGCGGGTGGCTCGGGGGGTGCCTGCATCTGCCCAGAACGCAACAAGTTATTTCACGTGGACTGGTTGTAAACCCTTACAGACCACTTTGACCTACAGGTAAGCCTAGATTAAGGCTTAACTGTAGGTGCAAGAAATATCTCTTAAACCCACACGGTTTAGGAGATCTTTGCAAAAAGACAGGCACCGCTGTCTACGGCACATGCGCCCTAGACAGCGGCGCGCAGGCGCACTGAGCATGCCGCTGCTAACGGCGATAACGGCTACGTCATCATGGCTCCGGCCAATCACAGCGCTGGAGCCACGATACCTGGAAAGAAGATGGACGCTCCGTGGAAGAGGGAACAGCGGTGACTTCGCTGGCTCCTGTGTCAGGTAAGTGACGCATAATGGGCTACTATGCGATGCGATGCGATGCACAGTAGTCCATTATGCTTGACCTTTGCAGGGAAATAAAGAGGAAGTGACACCCATCAGGATTTACTTCCTCTTTTAATCAGTAAATAACACAGCTAAACTTTGGTAGCCGGGAGGATGGGATCCGTTGTTGAAGCCGGCATTGTGTAATATTTTCTCCCTGTTGGTGCCAAGATCTGTTTGTTCCTGGTGTAGCTCTGATTATATGAAATCAACGCCAGAAAATGCTGCTGTTTGCTTTGTTTTGTTTTTTATTAAAACTGGTACAATCCTCACCTTTCAGGTTTCCTTCCTACTTGTTCCTGACTGGCTAAAAGTTTACTCACTTTAATTAAAACGAAACTCCATAATAAACAAATATTTGTCTAGATACAAGACTCCTGTGTAATGTTCCTGAATCTCGGTGTGCTTTATGTATTTCTTCCAGATCTGTGTAGTAATCCAATGTGAGACTTTCTAAGTCTAAGTAATAAAGACCCCTCACTGCTGTTCTGACTTCTTGTGCAGGGGGGCTGGTCTTGTCTCCGCCCCCTCCTGTTTTTTTTTCTGCCTGTAGTGGGTGGAGACTGATGGCCCCTCCCACAGCTCTGCTTTATCCTTGCACAGGGTGACTGGTCTTGACCCCGCCCCCTTATGTAGTTTTCTGCAGGCAGTTTGTAGTAGGTGGAGCCTGCAGGGCCCCTCCCACAACTCCACTCTCTCTTTGTCCAGAGTGACTGGTCTTGACTCCGCCCCCTGTAGTTTTCTGTAGGCATCCTGTAGTGGGTGGAGCCTGCTGGGCCCCTCCCACAGCTCTGATCTCTGCACAGGCTATATACAATGCAGGGACTGTTGCTGCTACTTTTACAAGGTAATATCTTGGTTTTCAAAGGCATTTTTGCTCTTTGGGGCCAAGGAATTGAAAAAAAAAAAATTCGGCTGAAAAAAAAAATCTTTACAACATTGTAAATTGGACAGAAGGTTTCGCCGCTGCCATAAGTTCATAACGGACCTCCCCCCGGGGGGCAGACCGGGCAACTTTCTTCCGACTCCTATTAAAACTCTTCTTGGCTTTTTGGCTGTTTTGTTTATTATATGAAACTCTTCAGGGAGTCCCCGCACTTAGTCCCACAGCCGGGAGCCGGAGCTGAGTCTCCGCAGAGAAATGATGGCGCTGTGAGGGCAGCCGGGGTCCTATATTTCCTGTAATAGGCTGCTGGTTAGAACAGATATTTATTGGATCATGAAAAGTACAGATTACAGGAGAACGGGGGCGAGCGCGTACTGGTGCACTGACATCGGGTCATTTGCTATTCTCCTTATAGGTTTCTTATTAATTACGGATGTGAGGGACTTTATGCCATTTATTTTCTATCTGGTGGATAAATCCTGCAATATAATAATAATTTTAACCTCTTGCAGCCCACGTATCGCATATGTGCAGCAGCAAAGGGGGTGAACTTTACCGCCCACACAACGCACGTAGGCGCCCTCGGGCAGCAGAGCTTTCTGCACTCTCTGCACGCTCCCAGCACAGTAACCAAGCTGTCAAAAAGAGCTCTCGGTCTTTGCTAATGATCGGTAGTCAGTGGGATTGCCTCCCAGTCATGTGACCACTGTGATATCCAATTGCACAGTGATCAGCCAATCCCCCCGGCATGAAGACCCTTTTCAGGGGATGCCAGGGCTTGGGTGGAGGAAGGGGTTAACTCATATCCTCAAAAACTTCCTATGGCTATGGTTTCCACCAGTGCGACTTGTCATGCGACTTTGGACACAAAATCACATGACAAGTCACAGCCCATTGATTTCAATGGCAAACGTTTCCATCTATGCAACCACAAGTTGCCGCGACTTTGAAAAAGTTCCTGCACTATGCCCCGGTTCACACCAGTGCGGCTTTGAAATCACGCTACTTTAAGTCGATTTCAAAGCCGCAGATTGTTGAGATTTGCACTTCCCGATTTCATTGCGTCTTCCTTTAACAGAAGTCTTTGCAAGTCGCAATGAAATCCCAAAAAGTAGTGCAGGAACCACTTTTTTCAAAAGTCGTTGCATTTTGAGTCGCAACGATTTGAGCAGTTCCATTGCCGGCAATGGGGTGCAACTTGTCTTGCGATTTTAGGCTAACAAATTGCATGACCAATCGCACCAGTGTGAACCAGGGCTAAGGCTCCATTCCCACTTGTATGACTCAAAGTGACTTTGGGGTGCAACTTTGAATGAGTACGACTTGGATGCCACTTTGATCACTGATAATGGAAAGCGACAAACTGTCGCATGTAAAACATTCAAGTGCGACTTTTGTGACCTTTGAGGATTAACATTAAAGTGGCTGTAAACCCTTACAAACCACTTTGACTTACAGGTAAGCCTAGATTAAGGCTTACCTGTGGGTCCAAGAAATATCTCCTAAACCTACATGGTTTAGGAGATATTTGCCAAAACACAGGCACCGCTGTCTACGGCGCATGCGCTGTAGACATCGGCGCGCAGGCGCACTGAGCGCGCCGCTGTCAACGGCGATATTCCGCGAGTGGCGGCTCCCGTGCGCATGCGCGGGAGTGACGCCATCGCGGCTCCGACGAATGACAGCGCCGGAGCAGCGAGACCCACCAAGAAGATGGATGCTCCGGACTACAGGGGACAGTGGTGACTTCGCTGGCTCCTGTGTCAGGTAAGTGCGATGCATATTAGTCCATTATGCTTTACCTTTGCAGGGAATCAAAGAGGAAGTAAACCCATCAGGGTTTACTTCCTCTTTAAGGCTCCATTCATTCAAGTGCAACTTTGGATGGGTGCGAATTGGATATGACTTTGGCTTTGACCAGTGATAATGGACAATGCACCCAAGTTGCATTGTATAACATTCAGGTACGACTTTCATGCAACTTCTGAGGGTTAACATTGAGCCCTCCTTCCCATTGGAGTGATTTGTCATGAATAGTTATCATTGGAAAACATGGGGAACGATTTGTTTGATTTGATGTCCAAAGTTGCATCACAAAGTCGCACAAGTGTAAATGGAGCCTAAAGTCTGTGCCCCTCAAGTCGCATGAAAGTTGGACATGTGTAGTGCATAAACAATTTTGAAGTCGCTGTGACTTTAAGGCGCATAGATATGAATGGTCCTCACTGGAAAACATAAGTTGCGACTTTTCATGCAACTTTGTTCAAAGTCACATGACAAGTCGCACAGGAGTGAATGGAGCCATCTTTGTGCACAGTTTTCAATGTTATCACTGCCATGAGAATGGTACTCACTGGGAAACATGGGGTTTGACTTGTCATGCAACTTGATGATTATCAAAGTTGCATTACAAGTTGCATGACAAGTCACACAAGTGTAAATGGAGCCTAATAGCTTCATCTTTGTGCAATCCATTTCGCTCGAATCATGGAATTAAGGAGTTCTACACTCGCAGACTTAATTCGCACATTTGCAGCTCATTGATTTCATTGGGCAGGAAAAGAAGTCTCCTACTTTTTTATTTCTTATTATAATCATGCTGTGCAATACGTATGCGTTTACAGGTGCATAGAGGTGCCATTAGGAATTAGTTTGCTGTGAGGCAACGCGTTTCTGTGTGTGTCGGCAAAGTGTGCAATTTTGCGCATGTTCCCGACACGCACTGATATGAACCTAGCCTGAAAAAGCGATCCACCACAGATCCATTCACAGGACACCTAGCCCTATTCTCAATGTATGCAAGGCATTCTCTGATTGAGTGTACATTGTGATGTCACCACCCCACCTCTCCACCTTGTCCAATCAGACTTCACAAAGAAAAATGCAAGGCATTCTGTGAATGGACGACCTACTTGATAGTAAAGGGTAAAATGCAAATGAACGGTCTGTGTTTACCATCAGTCTGCCGCATGTGCATCTGAGGGCCAGAATCGCACACCAGAATCGCACAGTAAAACAGTCTGCAATGGGATTTGGCAGCCCGTCCATTTGAATGGGCTGAAAATTGTAACGGAATGAACAAAAAGTAGTGCTTGTACCTTTTGAAAAAAAAAAAATATGGTGCACTAAATCGCATGGTGTTACGATAGCACAGGATTTAGCGGCACACTGCATTTGTGATCTGCATTTGGGGTGCTATTAACAAGGTATTGGCACCCGCAGCATAAAAAAGCAAAGGCGGTACGTTTTGAACGTGGTGCAGGAAACGTGCATGGAAAAAAACTTTTTTCCAGCACCCCAAGGGCTCCATTCACACGTCGCTATGTAGAATCAGGGGCGGAATTGCCGCAATTCTTTCTGGGGTTCCAAATCGGGTGACCATCGCTCCGCAAGGGGCAACGCAGGTTTGGGTGCCGTTGTTCCTTTAAACAGCGTGTGACTGCGTGATTGTCTTGCAACAGGATCACATGCCAATTGCGGCAAACTGCACCTTTAAAAATTGCGTGAGGCTGGGTTCACACTGGTGCGATCACAGATATCGCATTTGATTCGTACCTGCACTGCTGCGCAAGTCACATGCCATGTCTTCACAATGTGAATTCAGCCGTATAAACTGTATGGCTGAAATCGCATTCGCACCAAAATGGCGCAGGACCCTTTTTTTTGGACCACACTGGAACTCCTGCACCATTTCAGAGCATGCTCTGCAATCTGCGAGCTGATCTGCGGGTGTCATTTACATTGATAACCGCATCGGTTCACAGATGTCAGTGAACCGTCGGCGATTCCGGTGCGGGAACCGGCGCAGGATTTAAAGGGAAATTTTTTTTCTTGCGCTTTTTTTTCTTTTGAGAACGTATAAAGCCGGGTTCACATATGTGTGGCTGTGAATTTGCCGGTGCGTTTCTGTTAACCAGTTCAGATACGATTTAGGTCCAAATTTTTGCCTGAATTCGCACCTGAACCAGACCCAAAAAACGCACAGGAACCTTTTGGAAACCGCACCATGACTGCCCCGGACCTGTGTTAACCGGCTCCATTAAGAGCTGGTCACACTCGCATGTTATGCGAATTGGATGCATTGAAAAAAAAAAACCGCTCCTATCAGCTACTTTTGAGCATTTATTTTTATTTTTTTCTGCTTCTAGAAGCACATATTGTTATCTCATGTGTCTTTGCACACTATTTTAGTGTAGAAGCGTTTTTGAAGCTTTAGCATCTAAGAAAAGAAACCCTTGTTTTTTGGGAGCGATTTGCAGGCAGAAAAAAATGCTAAGTCCCCGCTCACACCGGTGCGACTTGTCATACGATTTGAAGTCACATGACAAGTAACACCCTATTGTTGGCAATGGAACTGTTCAATTCAGGCGATGCCAACTTTGCGGTGCCGCACTAATTTGAGTAGTTCTTGCACAAGTTTTGGCGATTTTTCAGGTGCGACTTGCATAGATGTCAGCCAAGTTGCACCTGAAGTTGCATTGACATGCGGTTATGAAATCGTGCGATTTCAAGTGAAGTCACGCGATTTCAAAGTCTGATTTGGTGTGAACGGGGGCTTAAAAAAGAAGTATGTGTTTTGTTTGTTTTTTGTTTGGTTTTTTTGCAGAATCATACTTAAGTGGATGCAGCATGGCTCCCGCTGGTTCTAACACTGAGAACCGAGCGATCAAACACCACTGATCACTCAGTTCTTAGAGCTCCCTGAGCAGAGCGCTGGCGACTGTCGGACACTGTTTTCTGCTCTGCCCCCCTCCTTGCTCACTGGACTGTGGGGGGGGGGGGGTGAAGCAGTAGGCTTGGGCTCTTGGGCTCCGTTCACATCTTGGCGTTTCCGAACCGTGGGCGGAATCGCACCGATTCTGCCTGCGAGTGATGATTTAGGGGGGTTTGTGTTGGGGGGGGAGAGGATTTGTCCGCTGTTGAAGAAAATACCAGGGTTATGGCAGCTATCTGCTGCCATAACCCGGGTATTCTACATCAAAGTACCGACGTACAGTGATGGCGGGCGGTCCGCGAGTGGTTAATCAAGTATGGAACTCTGAAAGATTTTTTATTTTTTTATTTTTTGCGCTGTGTGGTAAGTCGCACTGCAATCGCGGCAAAATCGCAGCACACGTTGCGATTTTAGCCAGGTGTGGTGCAGTGCATTCCTTGAAATGTTACAAAGTGTTTCCTTAGAAAATAATAATAAAGAATACATTGAAACTGCAATGGTGTGTATCCTCCGGCTAGAAACCGCGGGCTGTGCTGAGAGGCTCTCTGACACCGGCAACCTACAGGCCTGCCCCAAGGAAGAGTCGGATGCCAGGCTCCTCGGTGGCCATGGAATGGGGACGAATCGTCAGCTCTTGGAACCAGGAGCAGCTGTGATGACACAATGTTATGGTTTCAAAGTTTCAAAGATGCGGGGATTAGAGGGACCGAAAGCTTAATCCCCCCCCCCCCCACACCGTATCCAAGGAGGGACCTGGATAGAGCCGGTGAGCGTTGAGCGGCGAATCCCGAGGGATTGAAGTGATTCTCCAGACGGACAATTAAAGCCCTCTACAGCGCACCTGAGGACCGGCGCCGCGCCGCGTTTGACCCATCCCTCGTTAGCCGTACTTTGCAAGGAAGGGGAAGAAGTGAGAGTCGGATCACATGTTCATTCTTAATTATTTAAAAGCTCGCATCAATCAAGGAGCGCGGATCTTTTATTTATAAATCGCATGGACGGGCTCACTGAGGGCTGCGAGATCCCGGATCCTCCATGGAGCCGAACCTGAGAACACGCCGTGCTTTTGTTTGATTCTCAGTCTTTGTGTCTGGGAGGGGTTGTACCCACCGAGCCAATTACAGCCGACCAATTACCAGCCAGAGACCGGATCACAGATGACGCAACCATCGCAATACTTATATAGAGTGTACTGTAAATATGTGTGTATAATTATATGTATGTGTCTATATATATATATATATATATATATATATATATATATATATATATATATATATATATAGTGTGTGTGTATTATGTATATATGTGTGTATATATATATATATATATACAGCAATGTCCCTCTTTTCTCCTCATTTGTCCCTCATTTTGGTCTGATCTATATAGTTGCATATAAAATGCACTTTTTATCTAACAAAGTGTTTTCCCAATGCTGAACTTTTCGTCTGATTTCTAAATAAATTGCTGCATTTGTAAATTCCAAAAGCCAATATAAAGGAATAGCAGTGGTAAAAAAAAAAAAGCACTTGTGGGTTTAACAAATTTTTGTGTTTTTTTTTTTTTTTTTTTGTACAATTTTCCTTTTAAGGGGGCGTGGCAAGGGGTGTGTCCTATGCCTACATACTTTTGCTGATAGGTGTCCCTCATTCCCATCTCATATTCTGTGTGTGTGTGTGTGTATATATATCTATCTAGAAATATATATGTGTGTGTGTGTGTGTGTGTGTATATATATATATATATATATATATATATATATATATATATATATATATATATATATATATATATATATATATATATGTGTATGTATGTGTGTGTGTGTATATCTATTTAGAAATATATATGTGTGTGGTGGGGGGGGGGGGGGGGCAGTCAGATTCAGCAGGGTTTTTACAGTGCTGCTAGGTTGGTCTGCAGCCTCTGGTCACACGTCTCCATGATATGTAGGAAGCAGGGCAGGCGGCTGCACCAGATACACACCGGTGCAGATTACAATCACCCAACAGGAAGCCCGCTCCCCCGTTAGTCGGTGTGAATGCAGAATATTTTTTTCCGTCTGATGGACGCACTTTTTGATGAACTGTCCCGGCGCTCTTCCTAATCCAGGCCGCCGTCCTTTTCTTCTTTTTTTTTTTTTTCTATCTCTGGAAACGTACATCCAGGCGCCCGTTTTTTTTTTTTGTGTTTTTTTTTTCCAGTCCGCTGTGCGTGTAATGAGCGCCTAAATAATGCATGCAAAGCCCACACTCCATCAGGCGCACATTGTTCCTGGATGTTAATGGAGGAAGTAGCTGTTGGCCAAAGTTAGTGCGGCATCCACTCTGGCCCGCGCACCAGATCTATTATGCAAATCGCCCGGCATGACAGACAGCGCGCTCGGCCGCGGCTCTTATTCCGGTGGAGCGATTAGTCTAATTCTCGCTCTCCTCGGGCGGTGAAATGGATAAGCGGTTCCGTGTCTTTTCTGTGATTGATTTAAACAATTTCTTTTTTTTTTTTTTTTAATGCTTTATTATAAATTGGCCTCTAGGCTGAAAGACCCGCCGTGGCAAATGCTACTTGTCACCTGGAAGGCCCCCCGCTTCTGTTATGGTGTGGCGTCATTGCTGGGGGGGGGGCAGCAATGTATAGACTTGGTTAGTTTGTCTCCATTCTGCAGCCACTGTGGAACCACAAGTCCCAGAATGTCTTGATGTGTGTTTGCAATTTTCTCTATGTAACCTCACTGGGTCTCTGTGCTTCTCTTATGTAGTATCACTGGGCCTCTGTTCTTCTCTATGTAGTATCACTGGGTCTCTGTGCTTCTCTTATGTAGTATCGCTGGGCCTCTGTTCTTCTCTATGTAGTATCGCTGGGCCTCTGTTCTTCTCTATGTAGTATCGCTGGGTCTCTGTGCTTCTCTTATGTAGTATCACTGGGCCTCTGTTCTTCTCTATGTAGTATCACTGGGCCTCTGTTCTTCTCTATGTAGTATCACTGGGCCTCTGTTCTTCTCTATGTAGTATCACTGGGCCTCTGTTCTTCTCTATGTAGTATCACTGGGTCTCTGTTCTTCTCTATGTAGTATCACTGGGCCTCTGTTCTCTATGTAGTATCGCTGGGCCTCTGTTCTTCTCTATGTAGTATCACTGGGTCTCTGTTCTTCTCTATGTAGTATCGCTGGGCCTCTGTTCTTCTCTATGTAGTATCACTGGGCCTCTGTTCTTCTCTATGTAGTATCACTGGGTCTCTGTGCTTCTCTATGTAGTATCACTGGGTCTCTGTGCTTCTCTATGTAGTATCACTGGGTCTCTATGCTTCTCTATGTAGTATCACTGGGTCTCTGTGCTTCTCTTATGTAGTATCGCTGGGCCTCTGTTCTTCTCTATGTAGTATCACTGGGTCTCTATGCTTCTCTATGTAGTATCACTGGGTCTCTGTGCTTCTCTATGTAGTATCACTGGGTCTCTGTTCTTCTCTATGTAGTATCACTGGGTCTCTGTTCTTCTCTATGTAATATCACTGGGTCTCTGTTCTTCTCTATGTAATATCACTGGGTCTCTGTTCTTCTCTATGTAGTATCTCTGGGTCTCTGTTCTTCTCTATGTAGTATCACTGGGTCTCTGTTCTTCTCTATGTAGTATCACTGGGTCTCTATGCTTCTCTATGTAGTATCACTGGGTCTCTGTGCTTCTCTATGTAGTATCACTGGGTCTCTGTTCTTCTCTGTGTAGTATCACTGGGTCTCTGTGCTTCTCTATGTAGTATCACTGGGTCTCTGTGCTTCTCTATGTAGTATCACTGGGTCTCTGCTTCTCATAGATGATGTCTGAAGGAAGATGATGCCCCCTTCTGGAGAGGACAGCAGACAAAGACATTGTCGGGGAGAGCTGTGATCTCTATGAGAAGTAATAAATACCTTGAAGCGGGTGACCCATTAATAAA
Source organism: Lithobates pipiens (assembly GCF_037356315.1). Classification (NCBI taxonomy): domain Eukaryota; kingdom Metazoa; phylum Chordata; class Amphibia; order Anura; family Ranidae; genus Lithobates; species Lithobates pipiens. The sequence continues at coordinate 23,515,184 of NW_027507686.1, forward strand.
AACTATACCCGATACTAAGGCCGCCTCGTGGCGTGGCACGCATAAGCGGGGTGATCGATGAACAATCTTTATATTCGCTCCTAGGTTCTATGAACACTGTGGCGTGCCGGAAGCCCGGCCTCATCACAGGCAGCCGGTTAGCTCCCATCGGCTAGGAATGTGACACGGGCCGCCTGCCCTTTGAAGAAGCAGAATTACTGTGGAAATATCGCATGGAAGCGCACACATGGCCGCCGCGGGGGGAATTGTTTGATTACACTTGCAAGCTTTAATGTCACATATCGCGGCTCTGACATTAGAAGAGTCTGAAGAGCGTCACCTTGTATATTATCCCTCCCTGCCCTTCCCGCTTGAAGAGGGTTTAAAGGGGACGGGTCGTGATTTAGGACATATTTTCCTCATTCCTTATAGTTAAGTAAAAAAAAAAAAAGTAACATTTAAAAATATTTTTTTTTAAAATCTTTTCGCAAAGAAGTGTTTGTAATATTTTATCCAGCCCTTTCAAGTTTTTCTGCTTAACTCTGACACTGTAAAAAAAAAAAAAAGCCAGGTGTGAAGTGAGCTCAGTAGCTTAAGTTTCAGTTTCAAAATGGTGACTCCTCCCATCTGAGGGTGAGAGAGAGAGAGAGAGAGAGAGAGAGCGAGCCTGAAAGCAGGGAGCACCTACTGTGTTCTGTCTTTAGAAAACTCATAGTGGCCTCCGGAAACCTTTATAAAATATATAAAAAAATAAAATAAAATTATATATATATATATACATATATATAAAAATTAGGGATGCAATGAAATTTCGGCCGCCAAAACATATCGGGCGAAAATGGCCTTTTCGGTAATTTGCGGAAAAATAAATCTTGCCGATAATTGAGCCGAAAATGGGGTGTCCTTCTGGCGTGGCGCACCGCAGTCCTCTCCTCTCTTCTCCTCCCCTCCCCTCCAATGTCACACTGAGTGTCGGCTCTGTGCACCATGTCCTGTCCTCCCTCCCTCCCCACCACACATTCGTCATTCCCGCCCTCTCTCCAGCGGTCACATGGTACCACGACGCCAGCTCTCACCCCGGTCATATGGCTGCGGTTCCTCCTATTCCCTTCTAGCGGGTCATCCAGAGCCGGGTGTCATCGGGTAGCATGATTAGGGGGGAGGTAGATTGCGCTATGGAACACTCCGTTTAAAAGATATTAAATATATAATATAAAAATTAGGTAAGAGCAACCTCTATTTGTTTCCACCCAATTGGGTGGAAGGATACTGAAGGGGAAAAGAGAAATAGACCTGGCGCTATACCATTTACTACTAGAAATCTATAAATGAGAACTCTGTTACATATAATTCTCAGCGTGCTGGCAATTAAATGAAAATGGTGAGATAAAAACCATAAATGAAAAATACTTATCCATACACTATAGATAGCTTCAACAGTATGCTACTATTGATAAAGTGCAAGTGCCAGTAAATCTACATGTGCCAATATCTGTATACTATGATAAATAAACCATAAATATAGATAGAAAATGAATATTGTGAAATAAAAAATAGGAAATATAAAAATAGAATAAGGCAAAATGTGATATCTTTGAACTGGCAGTGAATATAGTGAGGCCGCGTACACACGCGGGGACTGTTCGCTCAACTTTGTCCGCTGAACAGTGTTTCGGCGGACAGTCCGCTCGTGTGTGGGCTTTCAGCGGACAGTTTCAGCGAACAGTCTGCGGAACAAAGTTTTTCGGAATTTCCGAAAAACTGTCCGCTGAAACTTTGTTTCAGCGAACAGTCCCCTCGTGTGTAGGCTTGTTCGTCAAACTAAGTTCCGCGCATGCTCAGAAAGGATTTACACGCCGAAGGTTGCATTGCAGTGTATAGGACGTCGTTTTCTAGTCCCGTCGTACGTGCCGTTCACGTCATCGCGCACGCTTTCAGCGGACTGTTCGTTCATCGCGTGTGGGCAAGTCCGTCCATGCTAAGTTTGAGCGGACTGTCCGCTGAAACTGTTTGACGGACAAAGTTGAGCGAACAGTCCCCGCGTGTGTACGCGGCCTGACTGTAAAAAACTTTGTGCAGAATATAATCGAGGTTGATATCGTGATAAATAGCACACTGCAAGTAAATGAAAGTGAAAACGTGTACAGTAGAAATGATTAACATTTTTTTTAAAAAATATACAAAATTAAAAGTGGACCATATGCGTTTAAAAATGTGAATAGTCTCTAATAAGTGATGGAATCTTCCGTGAGTGGGGGGGGGGGGGGGGGGGGGGTGATGATTTCCAATATTGTTCCCCGTGTTCAGTGGTCACTTCTATATTATGCTCTCACCGGAAAAAAGACCCCATCCGGGGTGGATCAGCCTTCACAATATCAGCTATTGTGTCGCTCTCTGGCTTGCTTCAGATGTAATGCTGGGGATCCCTCGTTTTTCCATGTGTGTAGTGTGCCACGTTATGTATGTTAAAAGAGAGGCACATCCATAGTGTGATAACGTTTAAAACTCATATTTATTCAGAAATAGATTAAAACTACTTACAAAAGCAGAAATTTCAATTGCGGGTGATAATACAGCTTTAAAACAGCTTTAAAAGTCCCGCTCGGCTTCCTCGTCTATGCTAGAGGTGTACGTTGCCTGGCCACGCCCTACGCGTTTCGTCATTCAGACGTCATCTGGAGCGGCCATCTTCATACACCTTTAGCTTTATATAGGGTGTAATGTTCCTATCGCGCATGCGCGGTCAATCGCCGCCATTTCTAGTAAGGGAATGCCCTCATACTTTAGTGCTGCGCGATGGACATTACATCCCAATAATTAAGACTGCAACATAACCCACTCAAGGCTTTGAACACGGGGAACAATATTGGAAATCATCACCCCCCCCCCCCTCCCTCACGCACGGAAGATTCCGTTACTTATTAGAGACTATTCACATTTTTAAACGCATATGGTCCACTTTTAATTTTGTATATTTAAAAAAAAAAAAATTTAATCATTTCTACTGTACACGTTTTCACTTTCATTTACTTGCAGTGTGCTATTTATCACGATATCAACCTCGATTATATTCTGCACAAAGTTTTTTACAGTCACTATATTCACTGGCAGTTCAAAGATATCACATTTTGCCTTATTCTATTTTTATATTTCTTATTTTTTATTTCACAATATTCATTTTCTATCTATATTTATGGTTTATTTATCATAGTATACAGATATTGGCACATGTAGATTTACTGGCACTTGCACTTTATCAATAGTAGCATACTGTTGAAGCTATCTATAGTGTATGGATAAGTATTTTTCATTTATGGTTTTTATCTCACCATTTTCATTTAATTGCCAGCACGCTGAGAATTATATGTAACAGAGTTCTCATCAGGTAGCATGCTGTCCCTGCGGCGCCTCCTCTACAGCCTGTCCCAGCAGGTCCGGGGTGGCATCCCGGCATCGCTCTGTCAGTACAGGCTGGGCTCCTGTCGGTGACGCTTTCAATGTGATGCAACAGAGGAGGCTGGATGTGTTCGGGAAGAGGACAGTGAGAGGCGGCCTGGGGGGTGTGAGCTGTGCCTAGTGCTGACCTGTGACCCCACATCTCCCAACACTGACCTGTGACCAGAGCAGGACTTAGGGTGGTGGGGGCCCCTGGGTTTGAGTCACTTTTGGGCCCTACCTTCTATAAATGACCGTATTTATCAGGGTATAACACGCGCCGGCGTATAACACGCACCCCAAGTTTAGGAGCGAATTTTAAGGAAAAAAACTTTTAGGAGCGAAGTTTAAGGAAAAAACTTACATTTTTAAATGCCCATCATTACAGCCTTGTCAGTGTCATTACAGCCTTGTCATTGCAGTCTTGAAGTTTAAAAATGGTGCCACTGAGATACAGATTCCTGTGTATCTCGGCGGATTTCGGGTCCTCTCAGCGGCTCTCGGGTGCTCTCACAGTCCCGAGCGGAGCCGAGAGTAGCTGAGTATACTTGGCTCGGCTTGGCTCACAGTCACACCCAGTCCCTGTGTTATGTCCATTATAGGGCGGGACTGGGCGTGACTGTGGGGGGAGCCGAGCCGAGTACACTTGGCTATGTATCTCGGCAGGGCCCATGGGCCTGAGCCCAGTCAAGCCCAATGGTAAGTCCAGCCCCGCCTGTGACCCCAGCCCTCGTCTCCTAATGCTGACCTATGACCCCCCTGTTCTGACCCCAGACCTCTGGACCCTCATGTCCCTCTCCTCTGACCCTTGTCTCCTGACCCTGACCCTAATTTCTCAGCACTGACCCTCGCCCCCAAATCTCACAGCACATACTCCTCTCTTGACCCATGTCTTTCAGCTCTGACCTGTGTCCTCCCTCCTCTTACCCTTGTCTCTCGACCCTGACCCTCATTTCCCAGTACTGACCTACATTCCCACATCTCTTTGCACTGACCTGTGTGTACCAACCTACTTTGCCATATCTTGTGGCACTAACTTGATTTTGACTGACATGTACCATGTCCCCAGTCTCTGACCATCTCCTGTACCATGTCCCCAGTCTCTGACCATCTCCCGTAGCATGTCCCCAGTCTCTGACCATCTCCCGTAGCATGTCCCCAGTCTCTGACCATCTCCCGTAGCATGTCCCCAGTCTCCGACCATCTCCCGTAGCATGACCCCAGTCTCTGACCATCTCCCGTACCATGACCCCAGTCTCTGACCATCTCCCGTAGCATGTCCCCAGTCTCCGACCATCTCCTGTACCATGACCCCAGTCTCTGACCATCTCCTGTACCATGTCACCAGTCTCTGACTATCTATCGTACCATGTCACCAGTCTCTGACCAGCTCCCGTACCATGACCCCAGTCTCTGACCATCTCCCGTACCATGACCCCAGTCTCTGACCATCTCCCGTACCATGTCCCCAGTCTCTGACCATCTCCCGTACCATGTCCCCAGTCTCTGACCATCTCCCGTACCATGACCCCAGTCTCTGACCATCTCCCGTACCATGACCCCAGTCTCTGACCATCTCCTGTACCATGACCCCAGTCTCTGACCATCTCCTGTACCATGACCCCAGTCTCTGACCATCTCCTGTACCATGACCCCAGTCTCTGACCATCTCCCGTACCATGTCCCCAGTCTCCGACCATCTCTCTTAGCATGTCCCCAGTCTCCGACCATCTCCCATACCATGTATCCCTTTTGATCCAAGAAAGAAGTTAGTTACAATGTTTCATATTAAAAACTTGGAAAACTGCCCAGATGTTTTCTTTTGACAGCTGAGTGAGAAAATAAGTCTCTTCCCCTTTTTATATTAAAGAATCGGCAAACTCTGCAACAGAAATCGTCATAGGAGTTGAATCGAGATCATGATTTTTTTAATGATTAATTGTGCAGCTCTAGTTCACACTAAGCTTTAGCGTTGCGTCGTTCCAAAATTGAAGCCTCATGTTGAGTCAGGAGACGTTTGAAGCCTTTTAGCACCTTCCATTCAAGTCTATGGTGACGCCTCGCAAATGCTCTGGCAGGGAGTTGATAACAGTGCTACTCTATGGATGCATTCACGCTTAGGAATGCGTGCAAAATTGCACCACGTTTGTGTGCGTCCTTGCGCATAGGGCAGAACATTCATTTTATTGAAATGCCCTACATGTGACAAACGTGGCAAAGTAGCTCATGTACAGTGCGTCCGGAAAGTATTCACAGCACTTCACTTTTTCAACATTTTATTATGTTACAGCTTTATTCCAAAATAGCATAAATTCATTATTTTTCTCAAAATTCTACAAACAATACCCCATAATGACTACGTGGAAGACGTTTTTTTTTTTTTTTTTCATTTTTGCAAATTTATTAAAAATAAATCCCATGTACAGTACACAAGTATTCACAGCCTTTGCTCAATACTTTGGTGAAGCCCCTTTGGCACCAATTGCAGCCCCAAGTCTTTTTGAGTATGATGCTACAAGCTCGGCACACCTATTTTTGGGCAGTTTCTCCCATTCTTCTTTGCAGGACCTCTCAAGCTCCATCAGGTTGGATGGGGAGCGTCGGTGCACATCCATTTTCAGATCTCTCCAGAGATGTTCAATCGGGTTCAAGTCTTGGCTCTGGCTGGGCCACTCAAGGACATTCACAGATTGGTCCCGTAGCCACTCCTTTGTTATCTCGGCTGTGTGCTTAGGATCGTTGTCCTTGTGACGGACTCCAGACACCCTGTTGGGTATTTCCACCAAGAAGCTGCTTCCCAAGTCCTGGAACACAAGACCAATGGATCTGGCTAAAGAAAACCCAAGGACCAGACAACACCAGTCTTGAAGTACACCAGAAACTGAACTGCTTTATTTTTTAGAAACACACTGAATTTTTACAGCAAATCATCAGATAAGGGCTACTCCCTCTATCTCATATAAAGGTTACCTTACACAGTAGAGCTAGTCCTATTATAACAATGACCTTCTTAGATAGTCCGGCTCCCCAGACAAACTTGCAAAAGAACCCACAAGCAATTAGTGACCAGCTCTAGATAACTTAAAGGGGTTGTAAAGGTTCGCTTTTTATTTTCTAAATAGGTTCCTCTAAGCTAGTGCATTGTTGGTTCACTTACCTATTCCTTCGATTTCCCTTCTAAATGATTTTTTTCTTTGTCTGAATATCTCACTTCCTGTTTCTCCTCAGTAAACTTCTCACCATCATCCGAGTGGTGGTTAGTCAGCCAGAACAGCTTACTGAGGAGGACCAGGAAGTGAGAAATTCAGACAAAGAAAACAAAGAAAAAAAACATTTATAAGGGAAATCAAAGAAAAAGATAAGTGAACCAACAATGCACTAGCTTAAAGGAACCTATTTAAAAAATAAAAAATGAACCTTTACAACCCCTTTACGAACACATTATAACACCGAGTTCTCCAGGCAATGGTTCTCTGCAGTCCAAAGTCCGTGACAGTCCTGTTGAAAGATGTACCTTCCCCCCAGTCTAAGGTCCAGAGCGCTCTGGAGCAGGTTTTCATCAAGGATGTCGCTTTACATTGCTGAATCGATCTTTCCCTCGATCCTGACTAGTCTCCCAGTTCCTGCAGCTGAGAAACATCCCCACAGCATCATGCCACCACCATGCTTCACTGTAGGGATGGTATTGGCCAGGTGATGAGCCGTGCCTGGTTTCCTATAGACATAACGCTTGCCATTCAGACCAAAGAGTGCAATCTTTGTTTCCTCAGACCAGAGAATTCTGTTTCTCATTGTCAGAGTCCTTCAGGTGCCTTATGGCAAACTCCAGGCAGGTTGTCATGTGTCTTTTACTGAGGAGTGGCTTCTTTCTGGTCACTCTACCTTACAGGCCTGATTGGTGGAGTGCTGCAGAGATGGTTGTTCTTCTGGATGTTTCTCCTCTCTCCACAGAGAAGCACTGGAGCTCTGTCAGAGTGATCATCGAGTTCTTGGTCACCTCCCTGACTAAGGCCCTTCTCCCCCAATCGCTCAGTTTGGCCGGATGGCCAGCCCCAGGAAGAGTCGTGGTGGTTCCAAACTTCTTCCATTTATGGATGATGGAGGCCACTGTGCTCATTGGGACCTTCAATGCTGCAGACCTTTTTCTGTACCATTCCCCAGATCTGTGCCTCAATACAATCCTGTCTTGGTGGTCTACAGAAATTCCTTGGACTTCATGGCTTGGTTTGTGCTCTGACATGCACTGTTAACTGTTAGCACTGTGAATACTTGCTGTATGCACTGTTGCTTTTTTACGCACTTTTAACTGGTTATTTGTATTTTTTCTTCATGTCTGCTTTGCCGCATTTCGGGTGCATTAAAAATGAATGGCACCACATTTTTTGCACGTTTTGTTAAAGCACACAAAATGCTTTTTCTTTTTTTTTTACGTGTTTACTAAATGCTCAGGTGTAAATGGAGCCGAACGTAACACTTGCCAGCGAGGGCCATAATGCATTGCTATGGTGCCCTTTAGTGTGACTAGGCCCTGATCCATCCTGAGTTCTATTCAGAGGGTTGGCGGTGGCTGTCTGTATACAGAGGAACATTTATACCGAATTTCCTTTCCCGGGGATAATTGCACATTTGAGTAAGCGAGGGAAGGCAGGCGGAGGAAAATATCATTCTCACCTCTGTAATTGTCTGCTCTTAGCATTTTATTCTTTTTTTAATTCCATCTCCATTTCCCAGTGTGAGCTGAATGTGCCCGAAATTGTCTGGTGTCAGGGGGGTGTACTATGCAGATGATGAATTCCCTTAAAGCAGAAAGTCTGGCAAAAAAACGTAATCTTAGGATCACAAAAAAAATAAAAAAATCTACCTTACTCTTATAAACTATATTACCAAAAGTTTTGGGACACCTGCCTTTACACACACATGAACTTTAAAAGAGAAGTACGTGTTTTTTTTTATTTTTTATTTTAGTTTCATTCTTACCTATGTTAATGCAGCGTCAGACTGATGCTGCAGCTGTCCCCCGCCATCTCTGCACTGAGAACCAAGCCACCGGATAGCACCGCTTTCACAGATCCCCGAGAGGTGAGTTGCTGACTGTCAGTCAGCGTCTCTCCTCTCTGCTTCTCCACGCTCATTGGAGTGCTGAGCTGTGGAGGGGTGGGGACGGCTGTCTCAGCGTCTCAGGGGCTTGCTGAGACTGCCATCAATCAAGGCAGCTGGCGGATCCAGACTTGGAAGTCGGGGTGACGCAGTGCCTCGACTGTTGGCAGTGACGTCAGCGGAGAGTGGACTTCAGACCGATCTCTGCTGAAAACAGGTCACAGGAGTGCAAAACAAATTGCATTCCTGTGACCCAGAGGAGAAGCCCAGCCTAAAACGCTCAGGCTGGACTTCTCCGTTAATGGCATCACAGTCTTAGTCTGTAGGGTTCAATATTGAGTTGGCCCACCCTTTGCAGCTATAACAGCTTCAACTCTTCTGGGAAGACCGTCCACAAGGTTTAGGAGGGTGTCTATGGGAATGTTTGACCATTCTTCCAGAAGCGCATTTGTGCGGTCAGGCACTGATGTTGGACGAGAGGGCCTGGCTCACAGTCTCCAGTCTAATTCATCCCAAAGGTGTTCTATAAGGTTGAGGTCAAGACTTTGTACAGGCCAGTCACGTTCCTTCACCCCAAACTTGCTCATCCATGTCTTTGTGGACCTTGCTTTGTGCATTGGTGCACAGTCATGTTGGAACAGGAAGAGGCCATCCCCAAAACTGTTCCCACAAAGTTGGGAGCATGAAATTGTCCAAAATGTCTTGGTATGCTGACACCTTAAGAGTTCCCTTCACTGCAACTAAGGGGCCAAGCCCAACCCCTGAAAAGCAACCCCACACTATAATCCCCCTTCCACCAAACTTTACACTTGGCACAATGCAGTCAGGCAAGTACCGTTCTCCTGGCAACCGCCAAACCCGGACACATCCATCAGATTGCCAGACAGAGAAGCGTGTTTCGTCACTCTAGAGAACACGTCTACTCTGCTCTAGAGTCCCTTGGTGGCGTGCTTTACACCACTGTATCCAACGGTTTGCATTGCACTCAGTGATGTAAGGCTTGGATGAAGCTACTCTGCCATGGAAACCAAATCCATGAAGCTCTCTACGCACTGTTGTTGTGCTAATCTGAAGGCCACACAAAGTTTGGAGGTTGTAGCTATTGACTCTGTTGACAGTTGGCTACTTCTGCACACTGTGAGCTTCAGCATGTGATGACCTGCGCTGTACATGCTGACGGGTCCCCGTTGTCCAGATTTCAATTCATTTCTGTTTTCTGGAAATGTTTAAGGGCATTAGGTTTGGTGGGAAAAGTATTTTTCATCTCATTCTTTTGTATCGGGGCGGCTACGGAGGCTGCTAGATGTTGGTTGGATGAAGAGGCAGTCAAGCGCATTGGTAGGTGGGAATCACGTAGATTCCAGCTATACGTTCGTCCTCACCTGTTGACTGATTAAGGGAGAGGGGGAGCTTAAGGGACATGTTTTTTGTGGATATGCATGTTTCGGCATGCCTGTTATGTGTGGTGTGTTTTCTTCTCTTTCAGGTGGAGTGCAGGGCCTGGTCTGGATATTGGGCCACTCCTATGTGATTTGGGGGGCCAAAATAGCAGACGTTTTGAATAGAAATTCCCTTAGGGGTGTTTTTTTTTTTTTTTTTGCAGCAAGGAGGTATTCAGGCAAGCAACAATGATTTAAAAAAAATAGTATTTCCTTATTATGGCTGTAGTATCAAAAAGGAGATATAATGCATTGATGCCCAGGAGTCATAAAAGACAATTCTGGTCTTGACATAAAAAACACATATCTCGTCAATATTGAAAAAAAAATACACATATGAACTCATTCTATGTATAGTAACAAACAACTTAACAAGCGTTTCACATGATTCCCTACGTGTTTCGACCTATATATGTAACGACCTTCTTCAGGAGAGTTTTTAATTTCTCCTTTGGGGCTTGGTGCTCCTCGCTTCCCCCTCTTCCCGGCACACAGAGGGGATGCAGCTTTAGACAAGCTGCAGACTCTCAGAGTTTAAAACTGTACATCACAGGACACAGAGCTCAGTAATTTCTGATGGTTTATAGGGTATCACTAGGTGATTGGACACTGGCACACCCTAGACAGGAAGTTTAATCCCCCATATAACCCCTCCCCCTACTGGAGGTACCTCAGTTTGGTAGCAAAGCAATATAAGTGTATTAGAAGAGGGGAGGGACCTTTGTGTCCCGTGATGTACCTCAAAAGAAAAGGATTTTACAGGTAAGCTGCTATAAAAATCCTATTTTCTTTCTCTTACATCACGGGACACAGAGACTCGGTAATTACTGATGGGATGTCCCAGAGCAATGCTATCTGAGGGGAGGGAAATCACACAACATCGGGTGTACTCAGACCTGAGGACCCTGTACCGCTGCCAGCAGCACTCTTCGTCCAAAGGCAAGATCCTCATGTCTTCTCACATCCACCAGATAAAATTTGGTGAATGTATGAACTGATGACCAGGTTGTGGCCTTGCAGATTTGAGCCATGGAGGCCTGGTGATGCACTGCCCACGAAGCACTAATAGCCCTAGTGGAGTGTACCTTGATCTGAGCTGGAGGTGGATACTTTGCGATACCTTCGGGGGTGACGGGTTACACCTCAATGTGGTGGGGATTGATATGTGGGCCCTGGGGTTGTAGGATGGCATCCAGAGAGCACTGAGGGTGTGGAGGGGCACTCAAGGGTAAGGTATTTCCCTTGGGTGCTGTGGCGGGTGTTGGTCTTTGTGGGTGAATGAAGAAACCTCGGATAAGGAAGAGTTTGGGACCCATCGGTGGTATGGATCCCGCTGGTGGTATTCCAGTTAACGGGTACACTGCGGTCAGTGGGTTGTCTCCGAGCCAGCATTTTGGCTAGAGGCCTGTTATCATATATAAAAGGTACCGCAGTGCATTATTGAACATACGTTAGTTTGGGGTTCTTGCAAAGATCATCGGAAAGTATTGACTGATGGTTTTTTGGTAACAGATGTTTATGGTTATGTTAATTTAAAATTGATTTTGTTAATAAAGAGGCTGCTACGGCCAAAATTTACTCCAACTTGGTGTGGTCTCCATCAGGGCTGGATTAATGTTGGGGCTATTGGAGCTGTAGCTCCAGGCCCCTACCTTAATATAGGCCCAGCCACCCAAAAAGGACATGGAAAGCAATGGGTCAATGAGAAGAGATCTCCCCTGACGGGCCCTGCATTCCACATGCACCGCCGGGGCAGAGTGGTGGGATTGTTAATGGGAACTGCATGAGCAGTCCTAATAGAAGCCTGGGGCATGCCAATGCAGGGCTCTTACAGAAGTCTGGGGCTTCCATAGTGTTAGGCCTGCGCAGCTGCACACTTTCAGCTCAGAGTGCACGCCAATGCACGGCCCTTACAGAAACTTGGCAAGTCAAATGCCAGGCTTCCCTAATGTTATGCCTGTGCGGCTGCGCACTTTTGAGTTTGGGCGCATGCCAGCAGAGGTTCTTGGAAAGCAGAAGGGTGCCCAATAAAAGGCCCACCAAAATCCTCAGAACCAAGCACATGATGCTATTAATCCGGCCCCGGTCTCCATTAATGGGTAATGGTATGGGTTGGTCAGGCAGTTATTGGGAAGGATGGAACATCTGTTATACAATGGTCATGCATTTCTAAAGCTGGGGGTGCTGCCATAAAGATCAATATACAAATAGATCCACAGAGAATAGCGCACACATACAAAAAAATTACTTTCAAATCTTACAGGGCTACTTTAAAACACTTGATCTTAATAAATAAATATGGGGATTTAGTCACACCATATGGCCATAGCGTGCTTAAGCGCGCCACTGCGCCAAAGTACCCATAGAATGAAAGATAAATCCCACTTCTTTTAACCATGGGAGATACTTACTCCTTACATGGGAGAAGTGTGCTAGCTGCAGATTCCAATGTAAGGACTGGAGTAAGTATCTCCCATGGTTAAGAGAAGTGGCATTTATCTTTTCATTCTATGAATAGTCTAGGACACACTGAAAATTGGGTACTTTGGCGCAGTGGCGGGCTTAAGCACGCTATGGCCATATATTGTGACTAAATCCCCATATTTATTTATTAGGATCGGGTGTTTTAAGTAGCCCTGTAAGATTGAAAGTAACTTTTTTTTTTTTTTATTTGTTTTGTACGTGTGTGCTTTTCTATGTTTCTTTTTGTATTTGCATAGATAACACCCACATATAATACTGATCCTCCATGTTTGAAAGAACTGAAATCCAATGAATGAAAGGGGCGAGCCAGGGACAGTTTGGCTGGGGGGCGCTAGAAGATGCTGGATGTCAGCCAGGAAATGAGGCGGGGCTCTATCTGACTTGCTGCAGCTTCTAATGCACATTGTGAGAAGCCCACAGTGTGCAGTGAAATCAGAGTAAGCCAGGAGTGGAGCCGGAACAACTGTGCAAGACTGAAGGGAAGATTTACATTTCCCTAATACTTGTTCCATGGGGCTGTGACTGAGAAGCATTGAAGCCAGTAAAGTAGCATTTTCAGAAGAACTTTACTTGCTGAGCAGCCGCCGCAGTTGTAACGCAACAAATCTCCATCGTTGCACGTCGGGCACCTACACGGCGATCTGTGGGCGCGCGCATGTGCCCATTCGCTAGCAGGGGAGCCAATCAGTGGGTTCAGGGGACTCGATGTCCTTCGGCAACCCGCGATCGCTCCACAGCAAGGCAGAACGGGGATCTGCCATTGTAAACAAACAGATCCCCGTTCTGTCAGGGGAGTAGAATGAGATTGTCTGTCTGTTCCTAGTGATTAGGAACAGCGATCTCTCTCCTCCTCCAGTCAGCCCAGCCCCCATACTGTTAAAAACACCTCCCAGGGAACACGTTTAACCCCTTGATCACCACTAATGTTAACCCCTTCCCTGCCAGTGTCATTTATACAGTAATTAGTGCATTTTTATAGCACTGATCGCTGTATAAATGTCTATGGTCCCAAAAAAGTGTCAAAAATGTCTGATCTGTCCGCTGCAATGTCGCAATCCCGATTAAAAATCGCAGATCAACGCCAATACTAGTAAATAAAAAAATAAGAATAAAAATGCCATAAATCTATCCCCTATTTTGTAGACGCCATAACTTTTGCGCAAACCAATCAATATACGGAAATTTTACCAAAAGTATGTAGAAGAATACATATTGGCCTAAACTGAGGAAGACATTTTTTTTGGGGGGGATATTTATTCTAGCAAAAAGTAAACAATTTATTTTTTTCAAAATTGACGCTTTTTATAGAGCAAAAAATAAAAACCGCAGAGGTGATCAAATATCAACAAAAGAAAGTGTGGGAGAGGAAAAAGGACACACATTTTGTTTGGGTACAATGTCGCACGACCGCCTAATTGTCCGTTTAAAGCAACGTAGTGCTAAAAAAGTGGCCTTGCCAGGAAGGGGGTAAATCCTTCCAGGGCTGAAGTGGTTAAAGTTGGAATGTCCCTGTTTCCGGAAACCTTTAGATTCATAGGTTATTAGAACCTTCCATATATAGGATTTGCTGGACATTGGTTGCAGGCCGGTCACATGACTATAAGGAGCATCAGCGGGGAACTGGGGCGAAAGTGTTCCCTGATTGGCTTCACATTGAACATTCTGAGCCACGCGGTGCTTTAGAAACGCCGGGGCGATCTGTACACGGGGACGTCAATAAATCCTTTTGTTTTTTGTTTTGTTTTTTGGGTAAAAAATGGATCCGGGGGGCGCCTCCCCCCTGCTGGTGCGGCGGGTGAGCGGTGAGGCCTCCGAGCTGCACGGAAGATGATGAACGGCCTCCATTAAAGCGGCTCACAATTTCACATTTTTAATTGCTCCTAAATTCAACATATTCATCACCAGCGTGCGGCAAAATAAAGAGACATAATGTTTAGTTTGCTATAGCCTAAAGACTAATTGTGTTTTCCAGGATTGTTGCGCAAGATTGCTTCGTGATGCTCGCTAATGCCTTTCGCCGCGATTGGGGCCGTTTTTCAAAGTTAGAGGAAAGAAAAAAAAAAAAAAAAAGAGAGAGCGAGAGGAAAAAACAACAATGTTACAATTGCGGAGAAGGCGATTTTAATTATGTTTACTTTGAAATATCTCTTGACCTCTCTGGAAGAAGATATTAATTCACACAGCGCGGCGGAGAGCGAGCCATCAATTTCTGGGCTAAAGGCGATTTCGGGCGAGCTTAATAAACGTCCGCACGCACGCACGCTGATTCCGATGATGGAGTGCATTAACGGGAAAACATATGTAAATGACGGGATATTAGAGTCTAACAAACACTTAGTCACTGTTACTCATTAGGAGCCGCAGAAGGCGGAGGAGGAAGCCCCTCGCCGCTATTACAGCTCCGAATCCGTCATAAATGCGTCACAGTAAAGCTTCGCCAAAATTACGGACTAATCCCTCCTGGCAGCCCTATTCCTGTGCAGTTAAAAAACTGGTTGTGAAGGCTGAAGGTTTTTTCAATATATTAATGTAAAAAACCTTCAGCCCCCCAATACTTACCAGCAGCGGCTGGATGGGGACCCTCTCTCCTCATTCGTTGAGACAGCAGCAGCTGAATGGAGACTCTCCAACCTCATTGGCTGAGGCAACAGCATCTGGATGGTGACTCTCCCTCCTCATTGGTTGAGACAGCAGCGGCTGGATGGGGACTCTCCCTCCTCATTGGTTGAGGCAGCAGTGGCTGGATGGGGACTCTCCCTCCTCATTGGTTGAGACAGCAGTGGCTGGATGGGGACTCTCCCTCCTCATTGGCTGAGACAGCAATGGCTGGATGGGGACTCTCCCTCCTCATTGGTTGAGACAGCAGTGGCTGGATGGGGACTCTCCCTCCTCATTGGTTGAGGCAGCAGTGGCTGGATGGGGACTCTCCCTCCTCATTGGTTGAGACAGCAGTGGCTGGATGGGGACTCTCCCTCCTCATTGGCTGAGACAGCAATGGCTGGATGGGGACTCTCCCTCCTCATTGGTTGAGACAGCAGTGGCTGGATGGGGACTCTCCCTCCTCATTGGTTGAGGCAGCAGTGGCTGGATGGGGACTCTCCCTCCTCATTGGCTGAGACAGCAGCGACTGGATGGGGAGGGTTGAGACCGCAGCGGCTGCATGAGGACTCTCCCTCCTCATTGGTTGAGGCAGCAGTGGCTGCATGGGGACACTCCCTCCTCATTGGCTGAGACAGCAGCGGCTGGATGGGGACTCTCCCTCCTCATTGGCTGAGACAGCAGCGGCTGGATGGGGACTCTCCCTCCT
Organism: Lithobates pipiens; assembly: GCF_037356315.1. Taxonomy (NCBI): domain Eukaryota; kingdom Metazoa; phylum Chordata; class Amphibia; order Anura; family Ranidae; genus Lithobates; species Lithobates pipiens. Next base: position 23,530,925 of record NW_027507686.1, read on the forward strand.
CATTGGCTGAGACAGCAGCGGCTGGATGGGGACTCTCCCTCCTCATTGGCTGAGACAGCAGCGGCTGGATGGGGACTCTCCCTCCTCATTGGCTGAGACAGCAGCAGCTGGATAGGGACTCTCCCTCCTCATTGGTTGAGACAGCAGTGGCTGGATGGGGACTCTCCCTCATTGGTTGAGGCAGCAGCTGCTGGATGGGGAAAGAAGGGGGCGGGGCCAAGCCGCCCATAAAGCAGAGGCTTGGCAGTGCACACGCGGTAGGCAGGGCCGGCCAGAGACCCGAGAAGAGGAGGATGGGGCTGCTCTGAGAAAAACCTTTACACGGAGCAGGTAAGTATAACATGTTTGTTATTTAAAAATAAAAAAACACGGAAGCTTTAGGCTCCGTTTACACCTGAGCAATCCTTATTGCAGGCAGATTTGTGGCAATTCAAAATTGCGGGACGCTTGTGTGATGCTATTACTTCTTATGGGCACCCCAATCTAGGCAGGATAAATCACGGCAAAAGGCAACGCACGGTGATTGATGTTCAAAAAAGGAGCAGGAGCTTATTTTGAGCGACAGCGTTCTGATTTGCCACATGAAGAGCGATATATCACGGAAAAAGCAAGGACCCTTCGTAATTGGCACAGCAGGTGTACAGACCCGGGAACTCAGCCCAGGGATGGTGGGAACCTCTCATAATAATGGGCACAGCAGGTACACAATCCTGGGAACTCTACCCAGGGATGGTGTGAACTTCTCATAATGGGCTCAGCAGGTGTACAGACCCAGGAACTCAGCCAAGGGATGGTGGGAGACCCTCATAATGGGCACAAACATTTGAAAATTACATTTGAAATGACAGTAACATATTATAAGTTATGAGATTTTAGTGATGTTTTTATAGAAGAGTGCCATTTTAATGTAGCACCACCAAACTTGGCTCTCCGGTCTGCGGGAACCATGCCACACTGTAGCAGGCAGCTGCGTTGGGGAACAAAAGGCGTTTGCCAGGGGCGCTGTCTTCATTAAAAGCCAACCTCCAGGAAAGCTGGATTCTCATCCAAGTCCCCGTACCCGCTCAGATTGATGCACTTACCGTATTAAACACCGGCGGAGCCTGCCAAGCGAATGCACTGCGGCGTTTTACTTTTTAATAGTCATTACACAGAGTATTATTCCTAATTGCCTCGATTTATACCATTATGTGACAGGGAGAAAAAAAAAAGTATTGCAATCGCGTCTTTTTGCTATTTACATTCTCTCCCTCCTCAAAAACTCCCCTCCCCCTCCCTGCCGTCCGCTTCATTGATTCTACGCTTCAAGACCCCATCCAGAGTTCCCGGAGATTTGGGGATGAAATAAGGATAGTTCAGTTTCCTCCAGAAAATAAAATAAAAAAACTGCTGCGGCGGTGTGTTTGGGCCGTACGCTGCATTCCTCTTGAGATTGCAATATGCACCGTATATTCCGGAGCATTCATCACTGTCCTCTTACACTCACGCGGATTATAGAAGAAGGGATAAAGAAAAAAAGGCGCTCTGAAGTTTGGAGAGGAGAAAAATGACCAAGAATGATACTTTGGTTTTTAGGCTTGTGCGGACGGTCTTTTAACCACTTCAATACCGGGCACTTTTATCCCCCTTCCTGCCCAGGCCAATTTTCATCTTTCAGCGCTGTCACACTTTGCTGACAGATATAGCTTGTTTTGGCGGCATTTAATCACCACTGGGTTTTTTATTTTTTTGCTAAACGAATGAAAAACGTTTGAAAAAAAGTTTTTCTTTGTTTCTGTTATAGAATTTTGTAAATAAGTATGTTTTCTCCTTCGCTGATGAGAGCTAATTAGACACTGATAAGCAGCACTGATGGCCACTGATAGGTGGCACTGATTGGCAGCCTTTATTGACACTGATGGTAGGCAACTGATGGGCAGCACTGTTAGGAAACTGACAGTCATCACTGGGCACTGATTGGCACCACTGGTGTGCATCTCTAATGGGGCTGCACTGATAATCAATGCACTGATTATCAGTGCAGATCCCCCCCCCCCCCTTTTATGAGAGCAGCTTATCGGTTCTCCTCTATTCACGCGATGTCAGCGCGAATAGAGTATTGCCGATAACAGTTGTTCCGTCAAAACAGCCAACTCATCAAAAATCACCAACCACGTAATTTCCGGTTACTCTCCAAAATTGGAGATTTCGATGAGTTGGCTGTTTTGACAGAACACCGGCACTTCCTAGTTAGTGTGATCAGCTTTGATTGGACACAGCTGATCACATGGTAAAGAGCCTGCGTCATAGGCTCTTTACCGAGATCAGAGATGCAGTGTGTCGGAGCGACACACACGGCACCACCGACCACTGCACTAGCGGCAAATCCTGAAGGACGTCATCTGACGCCCAATCAGGATAACCGATCCACCGCCCGGCTGTCACTTTGCTATTGGCCGGGGCGAGATCTGGTTAGAATTTAAAGAGCAGCCGGGCTTCAGTGAAGGTCCTTGCACGCTAAAGTGTTCAATTGCAGTGCATCATCGCACATTATGGCACAATTCATTGTTAATGGGCTGCCAATACACTACAACAGATAAAAGAACGTGTATGACCCCCCTTTTTTTTTTTTTTTTTTTTTTATATAAAACTACTTGTCGACTGTCTACAATACATTTATTGTACATGTACGTTCTCCAGCCTCCAGCCTGTTCCGGGTTAGGGGAGTTCAGTACAGCGCTCCTACAACAGCTGTGTTCACCAGACAAAAGTGGATTGTGGATCCCGTCAACAATATCAACAAAGAATTTATGAATGAATTTCATTCATAACAGCTGTGTTTCCTATTGAGTGATGCTGTGATTGGCCCCACAGCTATCGCATGGTACCTGGGCCAAGCACAGCACCCTGTACCATGTGATTGCTGTAGCCAATCACAAATCACTACTAATCACATCTGTTATGAATGTAACCCATTCATGACAGCTCAAAGCATTGCTGGTACAGTGATCACCATTGTAGTAGCAACCCCTCCCCAGAGTAGTGCAAACTAATGTGGTGACACTGAACTACTCTGATGAGTGTATGTAAAAGAAAATATTTTGAAAAAAGTTTAATAACATTTTTTATTTTTTTAACATATTGTCACAGTCAGTATCTCTGATCACCGCCACACCAGTTATATAATGACACATTTTCCTAGAAATAGTGACAAAAAAATTGAAACTTCAAAAAACTTCCCATGCCTGTTACTAAATACCTTGGACTGTCTACTTTCCAAAGAAGGGCCATGGGGGGAGAGGGGGTATTTATACTGTCCTGCCATTTTAAAGCCTTCAAGAAATGGGATAGGCCGTCAGTACATCGGTGTTTATCAATTTTTAAATATATATATATATATATATATATATATATATACCATAGTTTGTAGACTATAATTTCCACATGAACCAATTAATATACACTTATTGAGATTTGTTTTTACCAAAGACATGTAGCAGAATGGAATGCATTTGGGCCTAAATTTATGGAAATGTTTTATAACAGAAAGTAGAAAATATCTGTTTTGTTTTTTTAATTTAATAATAATAAAAGTGAAAAATCAATGGCGATCAAATACCACCAAAAAGAAAAAAGGATATGAATTCCATTTGGGTACAGTGTTGTATGACCGCACAATTACCAGTTAAAGGAGCACAGTGCTGAATAGCAACCAACGGCCTGGTTATGAAGGGGATAAAATCTTGAGGCACTCAGGCGTTTAAAGCCGCATCATTCACAACGCACCATCTATGGCTCCAAACTGTTGTGCTGCGTACACACGATTGGAAGATGAGAGCTTTTGGTCGGAAAATGCGACCGTGTGTATGCTCCATCGGACTTTTGCTGGCCGAATTCCAGCCAGCATATGATTGAGAGCATGTTCTCAATTTTTTGGTTGGAAAAAGTTGTGATCTGAAATTCTGACAAGCAAAATTCCTACACATGCTTGGAAACAATTCAACGCATGCTCGGAAGTATTGAACTTCATTTTCTCGGCTCGTTGTAGTGTTGTACGTCACCATGGTCTTGATGGTCGAAAGTTCAGAGAACTTTTGTATGACCGTGTGTATACAAGCCAAGCTTGAGCGGAATTCCGTCAGAAAAACCATCCAAGATTTTTTCTGCCGGAAAATCCGCTCGCGTGGTCTACAACCATCCGAACTGCTCCCCTTACAGTCTGGATATGACCCAACACTCCACAGGAATTGCTCTTCTAAAACTCTCTAATGACTTACCAGTTGCTAAACCAATGTCTCTACTCTGTACCCTATGGCTTTTGATTACAGTTGACCATTTGCTCCTCCTAAAACAAAAAAAAAACTCAACAACGTTGGCCTTCAAGACTCTGCCTTTCCCTGGTTCTCCTACTTGTCAAGATGCTCCTTTAGTGTCACCTCCAACTCCATATTCTCCTCTCCTCTTCCTCTTTCCATAGAGGTCCCCCAAAATCTGTCCTCAGGCCCCTTCTATTCTCTTGACACCTTTTCCCATAGCCCATTAATGATGTGACCTCTCTTCTCTTCAACTCGCCCCTTCAGTCTTATCCTGCATTACCAATTTATGTATCAGTATGGATGTCTCACCAGTGCCCTAAACTCAAGCTGGCCACAGATGGATTGAAATTTGGGCCTGTTCAGCAGGGACCAGTCAAATTTTAATCCATCTATGACCATTCCTTCTAGAGAGAAGTCGATCTAATGTTTGGCTTTCCTCGAATGGGAATATTGAAAAACGTACTTTTCTATCAGCGCATGCATGTAGTAGTTGCTGTGCTAATCAGTATATTTTAACAGTGGAGGAGTCCCCCAGTCCTTCCCTTCTCCCCCCCCCCATTTTTTCCATCAAGGTCCTCAGCACAGCTATCCTTCCCTTTCCTCATGCCTGGGTGGTAAGGACTTGTACCTCTCCTTATGGCCCCACGTCCAATCTCTATCCAAATCTTGGCACCATCACCTCCATAAAACTTCCAAAGCACACCCCTTCTTAACCAATGACATCACCAAGCTTCTAATTCGCTCCCATGTTTTCTCTAAGATCCCTTCTACTCTCTACTACTACATCTTTTAAAGAATTGAGTATCTACTCTACTGTCCATCTGGCACCCTTGGATGGAGACACTGATCTGACCTGTAGAGCACGTTGGATAGAAGACCTGGGCAGTATAACGGGGGAGCAATGTTAGTATATCCTATAGTTAGTCCCTCCTAGTGTTCCTTTCACCCTCACAGAAATTGTCGCAGTTGTATCTGACATAGATCCTAATATACACCACAGAATTTTTTTTTTTTTAAATTTGGCAGATGCACAGATGACATCTGTCCGAGTTGTGGAGGCTCCCCAGGTGATGTGGCGATGCCCTGAACTACATACTGGGATTCAGTTCTCCATAACATAAACTCTGTCTTTATGTTGCCCTGCCCATTGGCTCCAGTGTTTTGTCTGCTGGGCTATATGGATGAGAAACTCACAGCGTAAATTCGGGTACTTCGCTGCCTCTTCCAGGTGCGAATACTCATAGCCCAGAGATGGTTAGCATCACTCCCACCCCTATCTATTGGTCACTTGGTAATCGCCCATGGCTTCCAATACCAATCTGTATTCTGATAACTCCTAATTGGTTCTCTACTCCTCAACTCACCCCCTCATTTTCCTCCTGCATTACTAATTTACTAACTGACATATCAGTATGGACATCCCACCACTCTCTACAACTCAATCTTTGCAGAACTGAACTCATAATATCCCCCCCCCCCACCCTCTCTTGACTTTTCTATCAAGGTCAATAGTACAACTTTGAGTCCATTCCCTCATACCGGGGTGCTAGGTGGGATCCTGGCCTCTCCTTCAGCCTCCACTTCCAATCAGTGTCCAGCTCCTCACTTCCATAACATTTCCAAAATGTCCAAAACTTTTTAACCAACACCACCAAGATACTCATTCGGTCCCTGGTTATCCCTCACCATGACTACTGCAATTCCCTCCCCATTGGCATACTTCTGCATAGGCTTTCTCCCTTTCAGTTTATCATAAATGCTGCTGCTAGACTAATCAACCTCACCATCCGCTCAGCATCTGCCGCCCCTCTCTGCCAAACCCTCCACTGACTTACAATCACCCAATAAATTAACGTCAAAATACTAACAACTTACAAAGCCTCCATCTACATCATCATCCTCAGCTCCAAATATTACCCAAACCGCCCTCTCTGCTCTTCCCAAAACCACCTGCTCTCTACCTCCCTTGTCCTTTCCTCCCAGGCTACCCCCTAGGAGTTCTGTAGAGAGTCTCCTATCCTCTGGAAATCCATACCACAATCTATCTAGAACCTCTCACATTCTCTGGAATGTCCTACCCCAGTATTTTCAGACCTTTTTCTCATCTTCTGGAACTCCCTACCCCAATCTGTCCAGACCCTCTCCAATTGTCTGGAACTCCCTAACACATGTCCAGAGCCTCTCCCATCCTCTGTAACTCTCTGCCACAATCTGACAGAGCCTTTCCCATCTTCTGGAACGCCCTAATACAATCTGTCGAGAGCCTCGCCCATTCTCTGGAACTCTTTACTCCAATTTGTCCAGTTCTCTCCTACTCTGTCCACCTTTAGGAGATCCCTGAAAACTCATCCCTTTTTAGGGAAGCCTATCCCACCTCCACCTAACAACCTACTAATCTGACTGTAACCTAAAAAGCTTGTAGCGCTGCTCTATGGACACTCTTTTCGCCGGCCCTCAAGTGTGGGGGGTGCTGGCGTCTGAGTTACTCATCTAGTGGTGTCGGTATAGGTACATCCGAGACGCCGCTCTCCCAGTCCGACATGATTCACCCGGTCCACTGGGACTTAATCATTGCCATCACCTATATGACTAAGCCCCAGTGGGCTGGGCGAAACGTGGCAGGTTGGCTGGCTGAGCGAGGCTGCCTAACACTGCACTTAGCTTGGGCTGGTAGAGCGGTGTCCCGGATGTACCTAAACCTATTAATCTGAATTCACACCACTTTATTGTGCTCAGCCCCACCACTGCAGACAAACTCCATTTTAAGAAAATTGTTTCCCCAATTTGCAGAACTCTTCCAGTCGATGATTGCAATTTGTTAATATGGATTTGGTTCCCAAAGATCCAATGACTTATCGGTATGCAAATTAGTATGCTTGGTTTTTGACCACCCTATACCATTACATCACTGTGAATGACCGAGATGAGTTCAATGAGCTGGAGTAAAACAGACCTGTCCGGCCCAAAGAAGAGGGGCGTGGCCATGCGCAGCTAATAATAATCTGAATTCTTCCACATGTGTAGGACTGCTAGGCTCATAAAGACCTTTTTTATCACAATTGTTTTCCTAAACCTCCATTAATCTCAGAGTAGACGTAACTAATGCTTAGTAGAGAGACTTCTTTGCAGCGGCCTTTTGATGATAATTCTTTCTATCCCGGCTGCCACAGGAGAGCCCACATCTAATGGATCTGGAGGCTGGGAACAGCCCATTATTTTTATTTTCTGCTCTGTAAATGGCGTTCAATAAAAACGGCGTTTATCTTTCTAATGTTCTGGATATATTACGTCGGAATGGCGGGGCCGGTCCTGCGGGAGTTTCCGGCTGCGAATCTGATCTCCATCATTTCAGGGATAAAATGGAAAAACAGATAATGAGAACGGCGAAGGCTGGTGCGATCTACGCGGTTAGTGTTACCTAGTTACCGGGGGTGGGGGGGGAGTCTAGGGCAGAGCCAAAGAGCGCCGAACCCCCCGCTGTATGATAGGATGTTCCATCTCGCAGATGTACATGTATAAAAATAGAGCGCGCTTTTCACGGTGTGAACAAACACTCTGCGCCGCCGCCGCTTGACAGCCGAGAAGAGGTCATTGCTAGCTGACTTCTGATGTCACCCTTGCTATACTACCCATGGGTAACAGAGAGGGGCCAGTGCAGGGATTTCAGCTTAATTGAATTTGCCGCAAAATTACAGATTTGGCCGCCATTGAAATGGAAATTCATTCGCTAGGGGGGAAAAGTTTTTTTTTTTTTTTTTTTTTTTTTTTTCCATTGGTGGGGTTATTTTGAATATTTGGCTTTATTTAATTTTTGTTATAGAGATGCTATGTATAGTTTACAGTCAAATAAAACCTAAAACTCCAATGAATATAGTGAAATAGAATAAACTAAAAAAATAAATAAATAATGAATGTGAACAGCTACAACCACTTAGGAGTGTACTCCTAATCGCTACATAAACAAGTAAAAAAAGAAGGGGGGAGTAGTGCACTTATTCAATATAATGTGGCGTTATTATAAAACCCAAAAATAAAATAAAGTGCAAAAAAGTCCAAACAAATTGGCAAATGGTTGGGATATATATATATATATATATATATATATATATATATATATATATATATATATATATATATATATATATATATATATATATATATATATATATATATATATATATATATATGAGAGAGATAGATTATATATATATATATATGAGAGAGAGAGAATAGATAGATATAAAATTTATTTGTACCTTGGTTTGAGAGCGTTTTGTAAGAAATGTTGACTTGATATACAAGTAGCGTCATTGAGTATAGAAGAGGGGCGCCTCTAAGTGTAGCAATACGGTTTTTAATGAAGGTACAACATCTAGCAACATACAGTGGGGATCGAAAGTTTGGCAAAGGGGGGCAGTACAAGATATTAACTCTGCAGGGTGCCCAAACTTTTGCAGACACCATTTTTTTATTTTCTGTAATTTTTGAAAGTGTAAATGATGGAAATAAAGTCTAACTTTTTTTGACATATTATAAGAATGTCTAATCTGTAATTTGATGCCATTTGGAGATTTTTCCATCTTTCCTTGGCTTCGTTATGCACATTAATACACATTTTTACCTGGGGTGCCCAAACTTTCGATTCCCACTGTATTGCTACACTAATCCCACGTACACACGACCGGACTTTCCGGCAGAAAGGGTCAGACGGAATCATTTCATTGGATATTCTGACCATGTGTGGGCTTCATCTGACTTTTTTTTTTTGTTTTTCAAAAATTCTGACGGACCTAGAAATAGAACTTGTTCTAAATCTTTTCGACGGAATCAATTCCTATCGGGAAAACCGTTCATCTGTTTGCTATTCCAAGGGACCAAATACAACGCAAAGGGCAGCTATTGGCTACTGGCTAATGAACTTCCCTTTCTAGTCCCGTCGTACGTCATCACGTTCTAAACGAACGGACTTTGGTGTGATCGTGTGTGTGGGCAAGTCCGTTTCAGCGGAACTCCGTCGGAAAGACCATCAGAGTTTATTCTGAGGGAAAGTCCGGTCGTGTGTACGGGGCATTAGAGGCGCCTCTCTTCTCTTTTATACTCTGGAGCTCCTGCTGGATTTTGCTTCTAATCCCCCTGTGGAGGCTTCCATTTGTGGATGGACCTTTTATGGTCACACAACCTGGTCACATTGCTATAATCTTTTTATATGGACTATAAACTGAAGGACTTATGAATAAATGGTTGTGGAACAAATCATTTGCGTTTCCATTATTTCTTATGGGGAAATTTGCCTTTATATACAAGTGGTTTGGATTACAGGCATGTTTCTGGAACGAGTTAGGCTTGCAATCCAAGGTCTTACTGTATATAGATGTCTCATGGAACAGTAACTTGATAGAAGGAAAACAAAACGTCAATCCAACATCGATTGTAAAATTTAGAGATCAGCCGCTCACCTCCAGCGATGACCAAAAGGTCAAACAAGGCTCATCAAATGGGAAATCCTGCTGGTGGATCTGCGGAGATATTGCGGTCCCAAACGAAGAGGGAATGCTGCGCAGAATCTTTGCACCAACACATCCTGCGCTCACCACCGGAAAGTTCCATAGATATAGAAAAACTCACTCCAAAAAGGTGCTACTTCTTGTGTCAGGTGGCCATTGTGCCTTACAAACTGAATCTGAGGATGTCATTTGTTTTTATTTGGACTTTTTGTTTTTGTTTACATATTAGTTTATTTCTAGGTTTTTTAAATAATATTATTATATTGAAGAGCACCACCCCCCTTCTTTTTTTATTTAATATTTGTACATTCCTTTTTTTTTCCTCTCATTAATTTGCCTGGGGACATTTTTTATTTTTTTATTAAAGCTTAAGAAGTTTTTTATCTTTTTTTTATTTATTTTTTTCATTGGCGGGTTATTGCAAATATTTTGGTTTATTTTGTATTTGTATATTCTTTTTTTTTTTTTTTTCCTCCGTTGCATTCCTTATTTTCCTCTCATTCATTTGCTTGTTTTTTTTTTTTTTTTTTTTTTCAATTCTAAAAAGTATATATTTTTTTTTCTATTGGCAGGGGTATTTAGAATATTTGGGCTTATTTTGTATTTGTACATTCCTTTTTCCCCCTCTGTTTCATTCCTTTTTTTTTATTTTATTTTTTAATCCATTCATTCATGTGTTTTTTTTTGTACTTTATTTCATATTTGTAAATTCCTTTTTTGCTCGGTTTTTGTGCTGTCACTTTTTTAATGTTTTTTTTTTCTGATTTTCTTTTATGTTATCTATTTATTCATTTATTACTGTTTTTTGCCTTACTTTGAAAAAAAATAATATAATTTATTTATTCATGTATTGCTGTTTTTCCCTCACTTTGAAAAATAAAATAGAATAATATTTATTCATTCATTTATTGTTGTTTTTTTTTTTCACTTACTTTGGAAAAAAAATATTTATTCATTCATGCATTCATTGCTGCTTTTTTTTTTTTCCCCTTTTGAAAAAAAAGAAAAATTAACGAGGCTAACGAGGGGCTGTTTCTTGGCACAAGATCAGTTCCAGGATAGTTGCCAAGATCTTCTGTAACCCTTAAAGTTGAAGTTGTATCTGCTTATATTTTTCTTTCCCTGGGTCCCCCTGCCCCCTCTTCATCATGCTTGCGGAAGTTTCTGTTCTGATTACAGTGCATCTGGCAAGTATTCACAGCACTTCACTTTTTCCACATTTTGTTATGTCACAGCTTTATTACAAAATTGATTAAATTCATAACTTTCCTCAAAATTCTACAAACAATACCACATAAAAATAGCGAAAGGAAAAACAATCCCTTGTACATAAGTATTCACAGCCTTTTCTCAATACTTTGTTGAAGCGCCTTTGGCACCAATTACAGCCTCAAGTCTTTTGGAGTATGATGTTACAAGCTTGGCACACCTATTTTTGGGCAGTTTCTCCCATTCTTCTTTGCAGGACCTCTCAAGCTCCATCAGGTTGGACGGGGAGTGTCGCTGCACAGCCATTTTCAGATCTCTCTGGAGATGTTCAAGTCTGGGCTCTGGCTGGGCCACTCAAGGACATTCAAAAAGTTGTCCTGTAGCCACTCCTTTGTTATCTTGACTGTGTGCTTAGAATCGTTGTCCTGTTGGAAGATGAACCTTCGCCCCAGTCTGAGGTCCAGAGCGCTCTAGAGCAGGTTTTCATCAAGGATGTCTCTGTACATTGCTGCAATTATCTTTCCCTCGATCCTGACTAGTCTCCTAGTTCCTGCCGCTGAAAAACATCTCCACAGCATCATGCTTCCACCACCATGCTTCACTGTTGGAATGGTATTGGCCAGGTTATGGGCGGTGCCTGGTTTCCTCCAGACATGATGCTTGCCATTCAGGCCAAAGAGTTCAATCTTTGTTTCATCACACCAGAGAATTTTGTTTCTCGTGGTCTGAGAGTCCTTCGGGTGCCTTATGGCAAACTCCAGGTGGGCTGTCATGTGCCTTTTACTGAGGAGTGGCTTCCGTCTGGCGAATCTACCATAGAGGTCTCATTGGAGGAGTGCTGCAGAGATTGTTATTCTTCTGCAAGGTTCTCCTCTCTCCACTGAGAAACGTTGGAGCTCTGTCAGAGTTACCATCGGGTTGTTGGTCACCTCCCTGACTAAGGCCCTTCTCCCCCCACCCAATCGCTCAGTTTGGCCTGGTGTCCCGCTCTATGAAGAGTCCTGGTGGTTCCAAAAGTCTTCAATTTATGGATGATGGAGGCCACTGTGCTCATTGGAACCTTCAGTGCTGTAAAAGATTTTCTGTACCCTTCCCCAGATCTGTGCCTCCATACAATCCTGTCTCGGAGGTCTACAGACAATTCCTTGGACTTCATGGCTTGGTTTGTGCTCTGACATGCACTGTTAACTGTAGGACCTTATATAGACAGGTGTGTGCCTTTCCAAATCGCGTCCAATTAACTGAATTTACCACATGTGGACTCCAATCAAGTTGTAGAAACCTCTCAAGGATGGTCAGTGGGAACAGGAGGCACCTGAGCTCAATTGTGAGCGTCACGGCAAAGGCTGTGAATACTTATTATGTACATGGGATTTTTTTTTTTTTTGTTTTTTTTTACTTTTGATAAAATTTGAAAACATTGCAAACTTCTTTCACATTGTCATTATGGGGTATGGTTTGTAGAATTTTGAGGAAAATAATGAATTGAATCTAGTTTGGAATAAGGCTGCAACTTAACAAAATGCGGAAAAAGTGAAGTGCTGTGAATACTTTCCGGATGCACTGTATGTGACTTGCTGCAGCTTCTAATGCACATTGTGAGAAGCTCGCAGTGTGCAGTGAAATCAGAATAAGCCATTTCAGTCCAGGAGAGGAACCGGTACAACTGTGCAAGGCTGAAGGGAAGGTCAGATTCAATGCGTTCATCATAAAAGTCTATGGGAAGCTTCATACAATCACATTGTGTGTGTAATCAGAATCGCTTTTGCCGCATTTCCCCCTCATATGTTCCAGTAATACAGGCGGTGCAGTATGTTCCGGGATGATATATAATCTTTATATCCAGCAATATAAATCTTCATAGCGCTGTTTTCTGAGCGCCCCGCAGAGCGGGTGGGGGGGTACAGGAGCCTGCTGGAATTATGCATGCATGCAAATGGTGTATACACAATAATGCGAGGCGCTGTGCGTGAATTATGAGCGGAGATCATGCTATATCATCCCGCCGCAGTATATTTTCATGGCCTACAAGGTTCATACTCGGAATCCCAGCCTGGCAACCCATGAATCATTACACAATTAAATCATTCCGGGGGATGGGGGAGGAGGTTATGTGTTGGAAATTTGTCATTTTGCCTTGAAACATGGTGGAAATCGATTTTTACTTTCCAGGTTTGCACTGCCGTTGCTGAGTAATTGGCCGTGGAAAAACTGTTTGGTTCTTTTTGTGTGTATCAGTATGTTCCTGGATACTTCTGTACTGCGCCCAGTACTGCTCAGTAGAGCTGCACGATTCTGGCTAAAATGAAAATCACGATTTTTTTGCTCAGAATAAAAAGATCACGATTCTCGCGATGTAAAATCTTTCACATTATACAAAAAAATGGGCTAACTTTACATTTTAAAGACCGCTGCGCAAATACAGTTTATCAAAATATTGCAACAACCACCATTTTATTCTCTAGGGCAGGGATATGCAATTAGCGGACCTCCAACTGTTGCAGAACTACAAGTCCCATGAGGCATAGCAAGACTCTGACAGCTACAAGCATGACACCCAGAGGCACAATGGGACTTGTAGTTTTGCAACAGCTGGAGGTCCGCTAATTGCATATCCCTGGTCTAGGGTGTCTACTAATATATAAATCTATAGATTTTAACTTGAAACCAACAAATGTCAGAAAAAGGTTTAAGTGGTTACATTTTTTTCACTTGCACACAAAGTCTATTCTATCCTATTGACAAATTGTTACAATGTTTATACTTAAGTTCAACTGAGAAAGAATGTTTTGATTCTTGGCAGACTGCCCGTTTTTTCTCTTCCTTTCTTTTGAGGGCTTCAGAAGAGCAGAGAGAATTCTTTGCATAGAAAGAACTTTAGTCAAGATCACGATAACGATTCTTGGCGATTAATCGTGCAGCTCTAATGCTCAGGAAATGGTGGGAATACGTTTGTTTTATTTGTAAATCGCTGAGTGTGCCAGTGTTGGTTGTTAGGGGGTAGTACACTTTTATCCAGTTCAGCTCCTGTACGCCCCCTATGGGCCAGAAAAGTTTTTTCGTTTCTGTTATGGACTGATTTATCCAGCAATAACTTGTCATTTAATTAGAATAATAAAGAAAAAAGATAAATGGATATAGATATACAGTGTGTGTATGTGTGTGTGTGTGTGTGTGTATAATATATATGTATATATGTATATATATATATATATATATATATATATATATATATATATATATATATATATATATGTGTATGTATATATATATATATATATATGTATGTATATATATATATATATATATATATATATATATATACATACAGTATCTCACAAAAGTGAGTGCACCCCTCACATTTTTGTTAATATTTTATATTTTCTTTTCATGTAACAACACTGAAGAAATGACACTTGTCTACAATGTAAAGTAGTGAGTGTACAGCTTGTATAACAGTGTACATTTGCTGTCCCCTCAAAATAACTCAACACACAGCCATTAATGTCTAAACCACTGGCAACAAAAGTCAGTACACCCCTAAGTGAAAATGTCCAAATTGGGCCTAAATTAGCAATTTTTCCTCCCCGGTGTCATGTGACTCGTTAGTGTTACAAGGTTTCAGGTGTGAATGGGGAGCAGGTGTGTTAAATTTACAAAAATGTGAGGGGTGTACTCACTTTTGTAAGATACTGTGCATGTACATTGCTTTGAAAAAGTATTCACACCCCTTTTCCACATTTTTGTCCTGTTACAATTAAAAATGTAAATGTATTTTATTGGGGTTTTATGTGGTAGACCAACACAAAGTGGCACATAATTGTGAAGTGGAAGTAAAATGATAAATGGTTTTCATTTTTTTTTTTTTTTTTTTTTTTTTACAAATAAATATGTGAGAAGTGTTGGGTACATTTGTATGGCGCCCCCCGGAGTCAATACTTTGTAGAACCCCCTTTCACTGCAATTACAGCTGCAAGTCTTTTTGGGGATGTCTCTACCAGCTTTGCACATCTAGAGAGGGACATTTTTTGGCCATTCTTCTTTGCAAAATAGCTCAAGCTCAGATTAGATGGAGAGCGTCTGTGAACAGCAATTTTCAATTCTTGCCACAGATTGTCAATTGGATTTAGGTCTGGACTTTTACTGGGCCATTCTAACACATGAATATGCTTTGATCTAAACCATTCCATTGTAGCTCTGGCTGTATGTTTGGGGTCGTTGTCCTGCTGGAATGTGAACCTCCGCCCTGGTCTCAAGTCTTTTGCAGACTCTAATCCCGCATACACAGGACCAGACTTTTTGACAGAAAAGGTCAGACAGAACAAGTCCGTCAGACAATTCGATCTTGTGTGGGCTCCATCGGACCTTTGCTTGCCAAAAATCTTGCGGACTTTAGAAATAGAACATGTTTTACATTTTCCCACCGGAATTCCGCCGGACCGAGAAATCCATTCATGTGTATGCTAGTCCAACGGACAAAAACCGACGCTAGGGCCGCTATTGGCTACTGGCTATGAACTTCCTTCTTCTAGTCCAGTCGTACGTCATCATGTTTGAATCCATCGGACTTTGCTGTGATTGTATGTGGCAAAGTCCGTTGGAGCTCCACCGAAAGTCCGTCGGAAAGACCGTATGACCTAGTCCATCGAAAAGTCTGCTCATCTGTACGCGGCATAAGATTGCCCTGTATTTGGCTCCTTCCATCTTCCTATCAACTCTGACCAGCTTCCCTGTCCCTGCTAAAGAAAAGTATCCCCACAACATGATGCTGCCACCACCATGTTTCACAGTGGGGATAGTGTGTTCAGGGTGATGTGCAGTGTTAGTTTTCTGCCACACATAGTGATTTACTAAAAAGTTAAATTTTGGTCTCATCTGACCAGAGCACCTTCTTCCACATGTTTGCTGTGTCCTCCACATGGCTTCTCACAAACTGCAAACAGCACTTCTTATGAATTTCTTCCAGCTATGTCTTTCTTCTTGTCACTCTTCCATAAAGGGCAGATTTGTGGAGAGCGCGGCTAATAGTTGTCCTGTGGACAGATTCTCCTACCTGAGCTGTGGATCTCTGCAGCTCCTCCAGAGTTACCATGTGCCTCTTGGCTGCTTCTCTGATGTTCTCCTTGCCTGGCCGGTCAGTTTAGGTGGACGGCCATGTCTTGGTAGGTTTGCGGTTGCGCCATACTCTTTCCATTTTTGGATGATGGATTGAACAGAGCTCTGTGAGATGTTCAAAGCTTGGGAGATTGTTTTTATAACCTAACCCTGCTTTATACTTCTCAACTTTATCCCTGACCTGCCTGGTGTGTTCCCTGGCCTTCATGATGCTGTTTGTTCACTAAGGTTCTCTAACAAACCTATGAGGGCTTCACAGAACAACTGTATTTATACTGAGATTAAATTACACACAGGTGGACTCTATTTACCAATTAGATGACTTCTGAAGGCAATTGGTTCCACTAGATTTTAGTTAGGGGTATCGGAGTAAAGGGGGCTGAATACAAATGTACGCCACACTTTTCACATATTTGTTTCTAAAAAGAAAAATTAAAACCATTTATCATTTTCCTTCCACTTCACAATTATGTGCCACTTTGAGTTGGTCTATCACATAAAATCCCAATAAAATACATTTACGTTTTTGGTTGTAACATGACATAACAAATGTGGAAAATTTCAAGGGATATCAATTAGAGTTGCACGATTAATCTTTAAAAAATCGTGATCTCGATTCAACCCCCCCTCATTATCTCTATGCAGAATTTCCCGATTCATTCAAATATAACAAGTGTAGAGAGTTCTCTGCTCGCTCAGCTGTCAAAAATAACGGGCAGTCTGCCAAGTTTTTCACAACATTGTCAGCATAGTAGAGAACTATTACAGTTGTAACTTTCCCTTCTAATTAGATCAAAGGGATGAACAATGTGTAATTGAAGGAAGTTTAACCTCTTAAAGTCTAAACCTTTTTCTGACACTTGTTTCTTACAAAGTAAAAATCTGTATTTTTTGATAGAAAATTACTTGGAACCCCCCATACATATATACATTATTTTATATATAAATACACACACACATTATTATACTGTAACTATTATCATATTTTATATTTAAAGTATAAAATAATAATTATGATCATTAAAACATATATATATATATATATATATATATATATATATATATATATATATATATATATATAATTTTTTTTTTTTTTTTAATGCTAACAAAGTTATTACCTATGTAAAAAAGTTTACAAAAAAAATCATCAGGAATATAATAGTTAAGGGGAGAAGGTAAAGAGGAAGATATTTAGGGTAGAGTAGGAGAGCGCAGAGTGAGAGATGAGTTTATTAGACCGCTGCTTCTCCTTTCACTGTCCAGTCATAAGCTGGCGGGTGGGTCAGAGACAACCTCAGCTTGGAGGAAATGCATTAAAGTGTTTGTTAACCCCCCAAAAAATACCCTAAAGTACCTGGTTGATCCTGCTTGGCTACACCCTCCCCTCTGCAAACAGACCCCGATAATCATGGCTGCTGAGCCCTGACACCGTGGTCTGTTTGCGTGATTCCTTCAGCCACAGCTCTCCTGTCTGCAGCTCTCCCTGTGTCTGTGTCCTCTGTCCTCCTCCCCCTCCTCTCCCTGCACGTACCTGCGGCCACCCTCTCCCCGCTCCTGCTGATCCCAAATTTGCTATTAAATGGTACCATCCGCTCTGTACCATTATAAGAAGTTTCCTTGTGCCTGTCTTCTGTAAAAAAATAAATAAAAAAAAAAGAAAAAGAAAAAAAATCTGCCCTATTGTACCTGTATGAGCTCCGCTCCCCGCTCAGCTAACGCAGCTCTCTCTCTCTCCCCTCCTCTCTCCCCCTCCTCCCTAGCTGACATCAGGAGGAGTGCTCAGCCCCGCCCACTGCAGCTGTGAACCGGGGAGAGGAGGAGGAGGAGGAGGAGGAGAGGAATCAGCTGTGCGCCTGGAGCGGCGCTCATACAGATACATTTGGGCAGTTTTTGGGTTGTTTTTTTTTACAGGGCACAGGAAAACTTCGTATAGTGGTACAGAGTTGATGTCAGCATTTAGTAAAAGTGGGTTAACAAACACAATGATGTTCAGCAGAATTAGGACATCTAATGGCAGGAAAAAGTATTGCAGGGAAGGCACAACACACAAGAAGCCAATTGGTTGTGCTGCAGTGATATGCATGCTGATAGGAGGAGAGAGCAGAGTGACACAGAGATGAGCTGCTTCCTCTTTCACGGTCCAATAACAGGCTAAGAAGGGGAAATTGTCACCTTGAAACGCGTCAAAGGAGGGGGAAATTGGCCCCTCCGAAATATGTTGAATTCAGCCATTAAAAAGACAATCCCTTTGCCTCTAACTTCCTCATCGATTTTTCTTTTGGCTTCTCCAGCTCAGCTATATGTTGCGCCGGCTGACTTTTTACTCCTCCCAAAATTAGTCCCCCCCCCCCCCGTATAAAGTGTTGGGTATTATTTTTCAGGTGTTTTTCTTTTTCCGCCCTTTAAGTGGGCTGCGGGCCTCGGCTGCCATCGCTCTTCTTTATGTCGCCGTAATGAAAAGTGTATTTCGGCTTGTTAAAGTTTTGAACCTTATTGGACGGTGTCCAAGTGGAGGAAAAATTGCTTTATCCAGCTGCTTCTGCAGAGGCGGCGGCAGTGATGAAATACGGCCGGCAGTGACATTTTTCTTGCGGTTTGGATGTAAAGACGTATCCTATTATCAGCGGTAATTTAATCTTATCCCCTTTATGCCGCTGACCTTCATAATGGCTTCTGTCTTGTCTGAATATTATGAAGCAATTTGGAACGCATTTGTATGATTTCCAAAATTGATTTTTTTTTTTCTATTTTTTTTTTCCTACCTCTGCGCCGTCAGCCGGGAGAAGGGAAAAAAAAAATCACGTTGGCGAACGTCACCCTTCGCCCTCGTCTCTGCGCCCAGGCTGGTGAGAGTACAATGTGGAATTAGCTGCTGATAAAGGGTAATGAAACTCTCAATAGCTCCTTGTAAAGAAAATAAATAGAAAAAAAGATTGGGCGCGTTTTAAATAACGGTTTTCAGGCCGGGTTTAACAAGCGGTTTACTTTTACTGACTGCACACTTGAGTTTGATCGCAGCAGATGATTGGGTGGTGGTGGGGTGAGATGGCGAGCCAGACCTGACATTGGTTTTGTCTCTGGCATGCTGGAAATTGTAGTCTGCAACAAGTAACTGATATAGGCAACTGTGGTCACATGGTGCGAATCGCGCCAACGCAGCAATGTGATGGTGTATGGCGGTAAAGGGATTTATTGTTTTTTAGGTTTTTATTATTACTATTCGCATTATTATTATTATTATTATTATTATTTATTTATATATGTATTTATGTATCAGTATTTATTATTATTTATTATTATTATTATTGTTTATATATGTATTAATGTATCAGTTGTTATTATTTTTATTATTATTATCATCATTATTATTCTTTATATATGTATAGTATCTATTATTAATATTATTATTAATAATATTATCGTTATTATTCTTTATGTAATAGTATTTATTATTATTATCCTCATTATTTTATTTATGTATCAGTATTATTATTAATAATATCGTTATTATTCTTTATGTAATAGTATTTATTATTATTATCCTCATTATTTTATATATATATATATATATATATATATATATATATATATATATATATATATATATATATATATATATATATATATATATATATATATATATATATATATATATATATATCAGTATGTATTATTATCATTATTATTATTTTTATCATTATTATTCTTTATATATATATGTGTGTATATGTGTGTGTGTGTATATATATATATATATATGTATATGTAATAGTATTTATTATTATTATTATTATTACCCTTATTATTTATTTATATATGTATTTATGTATCAGTATTATTATTAATAATAATATTATCGTTATTATTCTTTATATATGTATGTAATAGTATTTATTATTATCCTTATTATTTATATATGTATTTATGTATCAGTATTTATTATTTTTATTATCATTATTATTCTTTCTATATGTATGTAATAGTATTTTTTATTATTATTATTATTATCCTTATTTATAAATGTATTTATTATTATTATTATCATTATTATTCTTTCTATATGTATGTAATAGTATTTATTATTATTATCCTTATTATTTATTTATATATGTATTTATGTATCAGTATTTATTATTATTATTTTTATTATTTATGTATTACATTTTTTATTTATTTAAAAAAAAAAAAATTATTTGTTCTATTGCACACAGGGTGTTTAAAACGGTGCTTTTACAGGCATTTTATTTTATTACATTTTTTGTTATGCCTCTAAATGCCCCTCATAGGTGTTTAAAGGCATTTAGAGGCAGAAAAAAAAAAGATCACTTCCACATCCGAAAGGGGAGCATTTGGATGGAGAAAATGCCAAATGCGCATTACCGTTAGACATGTTTAGGCGCGCTTGCATGTTCATGCATCCTAATGACCAGAATAAATTAATTTTATGACCATTAGAATGTATTAACCCCAAATTGCACATTAACCACTTGACATCCGGAAGATATTACCCCCCCCCCCCCCCCCCCCCTTTTTCAAGGCCAGATTTTTTTTTTGCTATTTGGCACTACATTACTTTAACTGACAATTGCGCAACGCTGTACCCAAATAAAATTTGTAATTTTTTCCCCATAAATAGAAATTTATTTTGGTGGTATTTGATCACCACTGTGTTTTTATTTTTTGTGCTATAAACAAAAAAAAGCTGACAATTTTGAAAAGAACAAAAAACAATACTTTTTTACTTTCTGCTATTAAACATATCCAATAAAAAAAACTCAGTTGACCAACAAACTGAAATCTTTTAGGTGGAGGGAAGTAAAAATAAAAAACTAAAATAATCTGGTTACATAAGTGTGCACACCCCTCACACTAATACTTTGTTGAAGTATCTTTTGATTTTATTGCAGCACTCTGTAGTCTTTTTGGGTATGCGTCTATCAGCATGGCACATCTTGACCTGGCAATATCTGCCCACTCTTCTTTGCAAAAACACTCCAAATCTGGCAGTTTATGAGGGCATCTCCTGTTCACAGCCCTCCTCAGATCACCCCTCAGATTTTCAATAGGATTCAGGTCTGGGCTCTGGCTGGGCCATTCCAAAACTTGAATCTTCTTCTGGTGAAGCCGTTCCTTTGTTGATTTGGATGTATGCTTTGGGTCGTTACTGACATACTGACAGATGAAGTTCCTCTTCATGTTCAGCTTTCTAGCAGAAGTCTGAAGGTTTTGTGCCAATATCGACTGGTATTTGGAAATGTTCATTTTCCCTCTACCTTGGCTAAGACCCCTGTTCCAGCTGAAGAAAAACAGCCCAAGGCATGATGCTGCCACCACCATGCTTCACGGTGGGTATGGTGTGCTTTCGGTGATGTGCAGTGTTGTTTTTGCACCAAACATATCTTTTGGAATTATGGCCAAAAAGTTCAACTTTGGTTTCATCAGACCAGAACACATTTTCCCACATGCTTTTGGGAGACTTCAATTTTTTTTTTAGCCGGGCCTGGATGTTTTTCTTCATCAGAAAAGGCTTCCATCTTGTTACTCTACCCCATAGCCCAGACATATGAAGAATACGGGAGATTGTTGTCACATGTACCACACAGCCAGTACTTGCCAGATATTCCTGAAGCTCCTTTAAAGCGGAGGTCCACCCTAAAATGGACCTCCGCTCATCGGAATCCCCCCCCCCCTCAGGCGCCACAATCGGCACCTTTCAGGGGGGAGGGGGGTGCAGTTACCTGGATAATCCAGGTAACTGCACCCACTTCCGGGCTAGCTCTCTGCGGAACGGGGCGTACGTTACGCCCCGTTCCGCAAGCGCCCGCCCCCTTCAGCAAGTGCCCCGCTGCCTGCTGGGAAACACACAGCTCCCAGAGGCAGCGGGGACCGTCCGGATTGCGCCGCGCGGCTCGCGCATGCGCAGTAGGGAACCGGGAAATGAAGCCGAAAGGCTCCATTTCCTGATTCCCATACCCAAGATGGCGGCGGGACCCGGCAGCCGAGCGAGCGATCGGCTTCGGGTGCCGACATCGCGGGCGCGCTGGACAGGTAAGTGTCACTATTTAAAAGTCAGCAGCTGCAGTATTTGTAGCTGCTGGCTTTTAAAAAAAAAAAAAAAAAACGCGGAGTCCCGGTGGACTCCCGCTTTAATGTTGCTGTAGGCCTCTTGGCAGCCTCTCTGACCAGTTTTGTTCTCGTCGTTTCATCAATTTTGAAGGGACGTCCAGTTCTTAGTAATGTCACTGCTGTGCCATATTTTCTCCACTTGATGATGACGGTCTTCACTGTGTTCCATGATATATCTAATGCCTTGGAAATTCTTTTGTACCCTTCTCCTGACTGATACCTTGTAACAATGAGATCCCTCTGATGCTTTGGAAGATCTCTGCAGACCATGGCTTTTGCTGTAGGATGCTTCAAACGTCAGGAAAGACCTACTAGAACAGCTGGACTTTATTTGGGGTTAATCACCTATCGGTGCTCATCAGTGTTACCTATTGGTACCCAACAGTGCCGCATCATCAGTGTCTCCTATCTGTACTCATCAGTGCCACCTATCAGTACTCATCAGTGCCACCTATCAGTACCCCTCAGTGCTGCCTCATCAGTGTCACCTATCTGTACTCATCAGTGCAGCATCATCAGTGTCACCTATCAGTACCCATCAGTGCCGCCTCATCAGTGCCACCTATCAGTACTCATCAGTGCCGCCTCATCAGTGTCACCTATCAGTACCCATCAGTGCCGCCTCATCAGTGCCACCTATCAGTACTCATCAGTGCCGCCTCATCAGTGTCACCTATCAGTACCCATCAGTGCTGCCTCATCAGTGTCACCTATCTGTACTTATCAGTGCCGCATCATCAGTGTCACCTATCAGTACTCATCAGTGTCCCCTATCAGTACCCATCAGTGCCACCTCATCAGTGTCACCTATCAGTACCCATCAGTGCCACCTATCAGTACTCATCAGCGCCGCCTCATCCGTGTCACCTATCAGTACTCATCAGTGCCCATCAATGCAGCCTATCAGCACCCATCAGCGAAGGAGAAAAATTACCTGTTTAAAAAAGTATTACAAACTATGAAAAAGTTTTGTTTAAAAAAAAAAAATGTTTGCTCTTTGTTTATTTAATGAAAAATAAAAACTTAGTGGTGAATAAAATACCACCAAAAGAAAGCTCCGTTTTGTGTAAAAAAAAAAAAAAAAAAAAAAAAAAAAAAAAAAATGAATGTACAGTGTTGCATGACCGCGCAATTATTCAAAATGTGGCAGCGCTGAAATTTGGCCTGGGCAGGAAGGGGGTGAAAGTGCCCAGTAAGTGGGTAAATGAGGACCTGTCATAAGGCGCTGCTGCTTCCGTGTGCTGATTGCGGTGCACTGCTCCCCCCGTGGTGTTAGATTCACTCTATTTATTACAGATGACTCCATGGGAGATGGATGGCCGAGAGGATATTGATTATCGAGCCATCACGGGATGATCCATGTTCGGACCATATGTGGAGAAGCCGGGATCACATGTTTATCAGCGAACGCCTGCCATCCATTTGTGCCGGGGGCCCCGGTGACACTTCCCTCCCGCAACTGAATCCGTTTGACATTTCTGACCTCGGTTTGTTGGCAGGAGGGACTGAGTGCATAGAATTCCCCGTCCGGGGCTCCGGTTCACCTTCTCTAATGGCTGGCGGCTGCATTTGTGGCTTACTAGTCCAGGATGTATGTAAAGTGAAACTCTGTCTTTGCGTTCCGGAAGAATCCTTATCTGTCATTTATACAGATGACTTATTTTAAATCTAGGGGAACCTCTCTGAGATCCTCCGGCTTCAGAGTCAGTGACTTGGAAAAAGCCAAAAGAGGTTTTAAATTCAAAAACAAACATTTATTTTAGAGAAACCAAGAAAAAAGGGAAGACGGGACTTTTGGATACTCAATAAATTTACATAAAATATGATAAAAATTACAAATTTTATTCAGCATCACAACAATAAAATAAAAAAATAAAAAAGCCCCATAAAGCTATAAAGCTTGTATACATACATTACAATGACACCATGAAAGCTTAAAAAGAACGCTCATGAACTTTAATGGCATTCCAGTCTTAGTCCGTAGGGTTCAATATTGAGTTGGCCCACCCTTTGCAGCTATAACAGCTTCACCTCTTCTGGGAAGGCTTTCCACAAGGTTTAGGAGTGTCTCTATGGGAATGTTTGACCATTCTTCCAGAAGAGCATTTGTGAGGTCAGGGACTGATGTGTGTTCTATTGGGCCACTCATGAAGGCCAAAACTGGAAATTAAGTGGACCCAGCCTGAGAAATATTTTTATAATGTTCCGTACATACAGTACGGGTCAGGTATTGCAGTCTGATCACTGGTTCAGGTCAGGACAGTCAACTTCCTCCACCCCAAACTCGCTCATCCATGTCTTTATGGACCTTGCTTTGTGCACTGGTGCGCAGTCATGTTGGAACAAGAAGGGGCCATCCCCAAACTGTTCCCCCAAAGTTGAGAGCATGAAATTGTCCAAAATGTCTTGGTATCCTGGCGCCTTAAGAGTTCCCTTCACTGGAACTAAGGGGCCAAACCCAACCCCTGAAAAACAACCCCACACCATAATCCCCCCTCCACCAAATGATTTGGACCAGTGCACAAAGCAAGGTCCATATAGACATGGATGAACGAGTTTGGGGTGGAGGAACTTGACTGTCCTGACCTCAACCAGTGATCAGACTGCAATACCTGACCCGTACTGTATGTACTGAACATTCTAAAAATATTTCTCCGGCTGGGTCCATTTAATTTCCAGTTTTGGCCTTCATGTAGCTTTTTAATAGAATCAAAAGAAGAAAAATGTGCAGAAAATACAGGTAGAAAATTGTGAGATATTCTTCAGTTGACATTTATGCGATCGTCAACATGGAGGGATAAAAAAAGGAAAGTTGACCAAGGCGATGTTGAAAATCAAACACGACTGCGGTGATATTGTTGCAGATAATATGGATGAACCTGGGAACCTGCAGTTTCTTTGGCAACAATAACAATGTTTCTATTTGAAGAAGTGAGTGTATCATCCAGACAGTTATTCTTGTTTCGAGGTTTTGTTTTTTTAGGCGTACTATGGCGCTTTTCCTTAAAGGAATACTCCACTCAGTTGGGAAAGCTTTGTATTTCATTTTACGGAGGGTTGTTGGCCTGAGTGACTCTAGTTTTCACTTTATTCTTTGGGCCAGCATGCTCGCTAAATCCCTGCAGTTGCTGGTATCCATGTTTGCTGTTAGGCTGCATTCACTCCTGAGCGTCACATTTCTGAGCGCTTTTTCGAGCGTTTGTATGCGCGATTTTGCGCATTTGTGTACAGAGTTTTTAAAGTGTTTTTTGAGCTTTGGTGTTTCCAATGCCGCGTACACACGATCAGACTATCCGGCAGACTTAGTCTGGCGGACAAACCGCCGGAAAGTCCGCCAAATTTCCGAACGAGCGGATCTGCCCACACATGGGACTATCCGCCGTACTTTTGAAGTGAACGGACTTGCCCACACACGGAGGAAAGTCCGTTCATTTTGAACGTGGCTCCAGGTAGACGGGACTAGCGAAGGAAGTCAACGTCGCTGGCCCCGTCACCTGGTATGGAATTAAAGGGGAGGCCCTACGCCGAAAAAACAGCGTGGGGGTCCCCCCCAAAGTCCATATAAGACCCTTATCCGAGCACGCAGCCCGGCCGGTCAGGAAAGGGGTGGGGACGAGTGAGCGGCCCCCCTCCTGAGCCGTACCATGCCATGTGCCCTCAACATGGGGGAGTGCTTTTGGGAAGGGGGGGCCGCTCGGCCCCCCCACCCCAAAGCACCTTGTTCCCATGTTGATGAGGACAAGGGCCTCTTCCCGACAACCCTGGCCGTTGGTTGTCGGGGTCTGCGGGAGGGGGCTTATTGGAATCCGGGAGCCCCCTTTAATAAGGGGCCCCTAGATCCCGGCCCCCCACCCTATGTGAATGAGTATGGGGTACAATGTACCCCTACCCATTCACCTGTGAAAAAAATGTAAATAAAACACAACACACAAGGGTTTAAAATAATTTATTGCACAGCTCCAGGGGTCTTCTTCCGTCTTGGGGGGTCTTCTCGCCGGACTCCTCCGCTATCTTCTGCTAGCTCTTTTACTAGCGGAGGAGCCCAGATTTCTTCTTCGTCGCCGCCCGGGGGTCTTCTTCAAACTTCGGGGGGTCTTGTCCCCCTCTTCGGTTCTTTTTGCCGGGCCTCTGCGCCTTCTTCCAGCTTCCCATTTAATTCCAAATACCCGGTGACGGGGCCAGTGACGTGTCAATCTCGCCGCCGAAGGCGGCGACATTGACTTCCTTCGCTAGTCCCGGCTACCTGGAGCCGCGCTGAAAATAAACGGACTTTTCTCTGTGTGCGCGAAAATCCGTTAATTTCAAAAGTACAGCGGACTAGCACACACACGGCCGTATTGTCCACCGGACTTTTGAGTAAAAAAGTCCGCCGGAGCCCACACACGGGCGGATTGTCCGGCGGACTCGAGTCCGCCGTACTTTTCCGCCAGATAGCTTGATCGTGTGTACGCAGCATTAGTTAGCCAATAGAGAAGAATAGCATCTGTTTTCATCATTTATTGCTAGGTATTTCAGCTTTTTCATCCTCTTCTATTTATTATTTGTTTATTATCATTATTTATAGTTTTTTTTACTTTTTGTAAGACGTTAAGGGTTAGGGTGTTACGGTTAGGTGTTCATTTATTTGTCTTGCTACAGTTATGCCGCGTACACACGACCGGATTTTTTGACAGCAAAGGTCCGACAGAACGAGTCCGTCAGACAATTTGATCCTGTGTGGGCTCCGGAGGACTTTAGAAATAGAACATGTTTTAAATTTTCCCGCCGGAACTCCGCTGGACTGAGAAATCCGTTTGTGTGCATGCTAATCCGACGGACAATAAGCGACGCTAGGGCAGCTATTGGCTACTGGCTATGAACTTCCTTATTCTAGTTCAGTCGTACGTCATCACGTTCGAATCCGCCGGACTTTGCTGTGATTGTGTGTGGCCAAGTCTGTTCATTCAGAAAGTCCGCCGAAAGTCCGTCGGGAAGATTGTTGGACCTAGTCCGTCAAAGTCTGGTCGTGTGTACACCGCATTAGGGGTTAGGGTTATCTGGTAATATTAGGGTTTAATGTTAGTGTTCTGGTTTAGGATGAGGGTTTAATATTAGGGTTAAGAGTTAATATTAACGTTAGAGGTTATAATTCGGGTTAGGGGTTAAAATTTGTGTTAGGGGTTAATGTTAGGGTTTAGGATTAGGGTCAGGAGTTAAGGTTAGGTGTTCATTTATTTATTTGTTTTGTTAGGCTAAGGTTAGCTGTTAATGTTAGGGTTAGGGGTTAATATTAGTGCAAGGGTTTAGGATTAGTGTTGGGGGTTAATATTAGTGTTTGGGATTAGGGTTAGGATTTAGGATTAGGGTTTAATATTAACGTTGGGCATTAGGGTTTAAAATTAGTGCTGGGGTTTAGGGGTAGGGGTTAAAATTAGTGTTAGGGCTAGGGTTTTTCCAGCATGACAATGACCCAAAACACACAGCCAAGGCAACAAAGGAGTGGCTCAAGAAGAAGCACATTAAGGTTCTGGAGTGGCATAGCCAGTCTCCAGACTTTAATCCCATAGAAAATATGTGGAGGGGGCTGAAGGTTTCGAGTTACCAAACGTCAGCTTCAAAACCTTAATGAGTTAGAGAGGATCTGCAAAGAGGAGTGGGACAAAATCCCTCCTGAGATGTGTGCAAACCTGGTGGCCAACTACAAGAAACGCCTGACTTCTGTGATTGCCAACAAGGGTTTTGCCACCAAGTACTAAGTCATGCTTTGTGAAGGGGTCAAATACCTTTTTCAATCATTAAAATGCAAATCAATTTATAACTTTTTTGAAAATTTTCCGGATATTTTTGCTGTTATTCTGTCTCTCACTGTTAAAATAAACCTACCATTAAAATTATAGACTGATCATTTCTTTGTCAGTGGGCAAACGTACAGGGGACCAAGTACTTTTTTCCTCCCTGTACAACGCAAAACACTGGGGTGCAAATGGTGATCCATGTTCACTCAAATTGGTCGCATTCAGCAGCAGTACTGCCTACCAAACACGATAGAAGGGATAATATTTGTATACATATATTTGTACATTTCGGCCGAAAATTGTGTTTTCAGAATATTACTGAAACAAAAAAATTGCAGCGCAGTAGCGATGGTCGTGCCGCCCATTGCGGGGTGTCATCCTGTTGGCTCAAGGTCCTATCCTCCCCTCCCTCTTCCTCTTCTTGCAGAGTGGCAATTTCCCTGTGCCAGGGAGCTGAATTGCCTGGGCTGCCGTAGTAACAATGTCCCGCCTCCTGTGATAGACAGCACACTGATCCAATGCCGGGACATTGAATCGGCATGACGTGATCACAGGAGGTGGGACATTATTACTGCAGCCCGGGCAATTCAAATCCAGCTCCCTCACACACAGCGGGAGATCGCCACTCTGATCTGGGCACAGGCAGGCTTCATCTGACAGGCACTGGTGAGGGGTGCATCTTATGGCACAGGCAGGCTGCATCTACAGGTGCTGGTAGGCTGCATCCACATGCAGTGGTGGTAGGCTGCATCCACATGCACTGGTGGTAGGCTGCATTCACAGGCACTGGTAGGCTGCATCTAACATGCAATGGTGAGAGGAGGCATCTAACATGCACTGGTAGGCTGCATCTAACGTGCACTGGTTAGAGAATGAGGACATGATACAAGAGGTGGTTAGAGACTGTGGACCTGATACAAGAGATGGTTAGAGACTGAGGACATGATACAAGAGATGGTCAGTGACTGAGGACATGATACAAGAGATGGTCAGTGACTGAGGACATGATACAAGAGATGGTCAGTGACTGAGGACATGATACAAGAGATGGTTAGAGACTGAGGACATAATACAAGAGATGGTCAGTGACTGAGGACAGGATACAAGAGATGGTTAGAGACTGAGGACATGATACAAGAGATGGTTAGAGACTGAGGACATGATACAAGAGATGGTCAGTGACTGAGGACAGGATACAAGAGATGGTTAGAGACTGAGGACATGATACAAGAGATGGTTAGAGACTGATGACATGATACAAGAGATGGTTAGAGACTGAAGACATGATACAAGAGATGGTTAGAGACTGAGGACATGATACAAAAGATGGTTAGAGACTGAGGACATGATACAAGAGATGGTCAGTGACTAAGGACATGATACAAGAGATGGTCAGTGACTGAGGACATGATACAAGAGATGGTCAGTGACTGAGGACATGATACAAGAGATGGTCAGTGACTGAGGACATGATACAAGAGATGGTTAGAGACTGAGGACATGATACAAGAGATGGTCAGTGACTGAGGACAGGATACAAGAGATGGTTAGAGACTGAGGACATGATACAAGAGATGGTTAGAGACTGATGACATGATACAAGAGATGGTTAGAGACTGAAGACATGATACAAGAGATGGTTAGAGACTGAGGACATGATACAAAAGATGGTTAGAGACTGAGGACATGATACAAGAGATGGTCAGTGACTGAGGACATGATACAAGAGATGGTCAGTGACTGAGGACATGATACAAGAGATGGTCAGTGACTGAGGACATGATACAAGAGATGGTCAGTGACTGAGGACATGATACAAGAGATGGTCAGTGACTGAGGACATGATACAAGAGATGGTCAGTGACTGAGGACATGATACAAGAGATGGTCAGAGACTAAGGACTGCATTTTTCTTGAGCTTTTCTTGCACTAAAGGTGCCAATAATGGCCAACAATAAATTAATATTAATGTAAATTGATGATATTAATTAAAAAGTAAAATATAGTACAATTATATATCAAAATATTTTTTCAAAACTGTTGTTTTTACGATTTCGGTATCATTTTTCGGTTTTCACCAAAGTGGGTTTTTGCTTTCGGCACCAAAATGTCCATTTGGTGCACCCCTAATTTTTACCATCCAAAGTGTAAACTAAACCAATATACATAAAATACACACATAATCGTAATGGGAGGGTACTGTAGTTGTTGAAATGAATGGTCTGACATAGAAAACGGAAATCTCTAATTAAACAATATTGGACACTAATGGAACCAAAGATTTTTTTTTCTTTTTTCTTCTAATTCTTGTGGTTTTATTCTTCTCTGTTTCAAAGTCTGCAGCTTGTCCAACATACAAAGCAATTAGCTCTACGGGAACGATACCGCTTCTAATTTTCCATTTTAGCCGGGAATCTTGGCTCGGTAGCGGTGATAGACTTGCGCTTTGGCGATTTATTGTTAATTGGCAGCTAAGAAGCTCCATAGAATATGCAATGAGGGCTTCCCAGCCGTTTTCCAGAGGAAGGTTTAAAGGTCGGCCTGAATATTTCTCTTTAATTTGACAGACACTCCAGAGATGGTGATGGCCTCGTTTATGAGCCCATAATGCAATATTCTCCTTCCAACATTATTACAGACATCCTCGTTCCCTTCCTTTTCTTTCTTTTTTTTTTCCGCCCATTGCGCTAATAAATTCTATAGTTTCCCATGATTGACAAGTGGCTTCGCCGTGACCTGAACCCATTAAAAAGAAGACCTATGTTGAGGATCCGGAAATAACATGGAACAGTCTTGTTAATAAGTCATAAAGAATCATTATTTTCCATTTTTTTCCTTTTTCGTTCCGCCGACGTAGATAATTTTAACAAGGTTACGGAAAAATCGTGTTAAGAGGTGATCGGGGGTGGGGGGAAGAAAAAACAATGAGATTTTTATAAGGATTAGATAGCAAAATGTCTCTGATAGAATTCATATTGCTGGGAGTTGCAGCAGCTAAGTGGTTTGGTCTTCCAAGGTGCATGGAGTTTGTATGATCTGCTCTGATTTTACTACCTGCTATACAAAACCTGATGGAGGATTAAAGAGGCCCTGTCGGGGGAGACCATTTAGTCCTATAAGGACGTCTAAGGACTCCAAACTCTTGTCAGTCGGATGTAAGGTAACGGTGAAACGGCCTCAGCCCCGGCCCTTCTCTCGCCACGCTCTGATGCTCCATTCCGGAGCTTAATTGTAGAGGGTGCTCTAAGTTTGGTTACAATATAAGGTTATACACTCACCAGCCACTTTATTAGGTACACCTTGCTAGTACTGGGTTGCCTTCAGAACTGCCTTCATTCTTCGTGGCATAGATTCAACAAGGTTTAGAGATTTTGCTCCATAGTGACATGATAGCATCATGCAGTTGCTGCAGATTTGTCGGCTGCACATCCATAATGGAAATCTGCTGTTCCAATACATCACAAAGGTGCTCTATTGGATTGAGATCTGGTGAGTGTGGAGCTGTATTGGATTGAGATCTGGTGAGTGTGGAGCTGTATTGGATTGAGATCTGGTGAGTGTGGAGGCCATTGGAGTGCCGTGCCCTCATTGTCCAGTGGTGAGATGATTGGAGCTTTGTGACATGGTCCATTATCCTTCTGGAAGGAGCCATCAGAATATGGGGACACAAAAGTCATAAATGGATGGTAGGGCTCGAGTCCTGTGGGAACGGCGTCCCTGCACATTTTTCACAGCAGGAACGCCGTTCCCTTTGCAGGACTAGAGCCGTCTGAGCCTAATGTCGACATGCATGCAGAGTAGTGCAGAAAGCGCCTGTCTGTAGTAAGTTTTCTCTCATGTCACGCAGCGCTGCTTGCTCCCCACGGCCCCTCCTCTCTTCTCGTCTATCCCAGATGATGTCACAAGCCAATGGGGACAGACGAGAAGAGAGGAGGGGCTGCGTGACATGAGAGAAAACTTACTACAAATGCTCCCTGCACTACTCTGCTTGCTGGCTAGTAAGATCCCCTGATGTGCCCCGTGCCCTAATGTGCCCCATGCCCTGATGTGCTATGTGCCTTGATGTGCCCTGATGTGCTATGTGCCCCATGCTATGATGTGCTATGTGCCCATGCCCTGATGGGCCCCATGCCCTGATGTGCCCCGTGCCCTTATGTGCCCCATAATGTGCCCTGATGTGCAATAATGCGCCCTGATGTGCCATGTGCCCCATGTCCTGAGGTGCCCCGTGCCCCGATGTCCTATTTTTTTATTTATTTATTTTTGATGGGGGGAGTGGATCTTGGGTGGGAGTTCCCACGTTTTTTCCCCAGAACTTGACCCCTAGATGGACATGGTCAGTAATAATACTCAGGTAGGCCGTGGCATTTAAACAATGCACAATTGGTACTAAGGGGCCCAAAGTGTGGCAAGAAAATATCCCCCACATCATTACACTACCCCTACCAGCCTGAACCGTTGATACAAGGCAGGATGGATCCATGCTTTCATGTTGTTTATGCCAAATTCTGACCCGACCATCTGAATGTTGCAGCTGAAATCGAGACTCATCAGACCAGGCAACATTTTTCCAATCTTCTATTGTCCAATTTTGGTGAGCCTGTGCTGAAATGTAGCCTCGGTTTCCTTTTTTTAGCTGACAGAAGTGGCACCCGGTGTGGTCTTCTGCTGCTTCAAGGTTTGATGAGTTGTGCATTCAGAGATGGTATTCTTGAGTGTAACAAGTGGTAATTTGACTTGCCTTTCTATCATCTGGAATTTAATACCAGTAGTATGAGTACGACTTCTACATTTTATCAACATTCCCCGTGTGATGACCCACCCCTGGCGTGGGGAGCATTCCATGATGCATCACAAAGCTTTGAATCCCTTGCATTGTTACCCAACCCCCCCCCCCCCCCCCCTCTAATACCCTTCTCATGCTACCAGTAGAATGATTAAAGAATCAATACGTGCATTTATTGCGTCCCCGCGGCCCGTCAAGGTTTTCTGCAGTCGGAAATAATTTTTGCGTTAACGGCAATGAGAATGACAAGCGAATTAAAATGCTGCTGACATTTAATTGGCGCTCCATGCTATACTATTGACAGATACCAGAGCCGCTCCTGAATTATTGACAAAGCAATGGCAGAACGGCGGTTTTTCTTTTCTTTTTTTTTCCTAATTTCCAAGTATTGCGTTCTTCCCGTTCCATTCCCTCTCATACAAGTTGCAGCAGCGGCCTAATAAGTATGCAGCGCAGAGCCTTCATTAAAGACTTGAGAAGAGTTTTTGCGCCATTGTAATAAATATCCTCACGTTTCCTAATGGATGTTAATGGAAGCGTAGCGCTCCCCCGGGAACCATCGCGCCGTACAGTGAACTGGATCCGCTCTCTATGTTTATTGTGGTCGTGTCAGATAAATATACACATAATCACTCTTTTGCCGCGTTTTTGTTTTGTTGCTCAGCCCTTATTTTTCTCATTACTGCTATCTTACCTTCACAGTGATTTGTACTCTCGGCAGCAAGTTCACTTCTTTTTTTTTTTTGTTCTTCTACATCGTATCTTTATCTAGCTTTTGGACGCCACTTTGATGGCGTAGCCTGAAAAAAAACTCCGGTCTTGTTGAAGATATATTTTTATTACAAAGTTATAATGTTCCAGTCCGATTACCGGGGGGGGGTGGGGGACTGAGGAAATGCTTCCTCCTGCCTGCAGCAAACGGATGACGTACATTAGGATGCATTCACCTAAGTGTTCCGGACACACGGGCAGCAATTTGTGTTTCGGAAAAAGGTGCTTTGCGCTTGTGGTACCAAACGCAAGTCGCAGTCCGGTATTTAGTTAAGATAAAACGCATTACTACAGGCACAAAATCTGCCTGGCTCAGTGGCAAAAAAAGGGCCTTCATGACTAAGCCCTGTGGGGAGTACGAAATGCGTCGGTCACGTGGCGCTGCATGAAATCGGGTTGAAGCCACTTGTCTGACACTTGGGCTCTTGCTGACGTTTTCTTGTTGTGACATTTAGCATCGCACAGGTGGGATTTTGGTGCTATTTATTTTGAACAGCACTCCAACCCACTAAGGCAATGCAGCTCTGAGACAAGTTACAGCATGCTACAACGCATGCTAATGTATTACCATTCAAAAAACGGTCCACTTTTTTGGTCTGCTGCAGCTCATTGGGCCATTCAAAATGATTGGGCTGCCTTTACGCAACGCATGTTAAGGGTTCATGCTCACGGTACAGTTTTGAACATCAGATTCCTGGTAGAAAATTCCTGCATAAAAAGGCAAGGAATGGCCTGTATAGTAAATGTACTTCTTCGTGCGTACGCACACGTAAAAATTCGAGCTGTTCTGCTACGTGCGTATACAGTATGTGCCTAAAATATTGTCCAGCAACGCAGTTTTATATATATATATATATATATATATATATATATATATATATAATATATATATATATATATATATATATATATATAAAGCTTCTTTTTTTTTTTTAAGATTTAAAGATTTTTTTTTTAATTTAATCTACACACAGCACAAGTAATACTCCTGTGTGTATAGGTCCATTAGAAACAAGGGGCTGCTTTTAGATACACTATATTTTTAAAAGTATTGGGACGCCTGCCTTTACACGCACATGAACTTTAAAAACTTGTAAACCCACATGAAAAAAAAAAAAGACCTGCAAAACAAAGGCATAATGAGCTAGTATGCATAGCATACTAGCTCATTATGTAATACTCACCTGAGATCGAAGCCCCTGCTGCGGTGCCCTTACACAGCATCGGCCGGCGACATTTCCCTCTGGAGTTACTTCTGGTATCGTGGCTCCAGAGCTGTGATTGGCCGGATCCGCGATGATGTCACTCCCACGCATGCGCGCGGTAGCCACCGGTAACGGCACACTCACTGAAGCAAAGGCTCCAATTGGCTTGAAAAAGGTTGGGCTCAGGGTGCAAAGTACTGCGTCCCAAACTCACCCACTTGTGAAACTACTGAATCAGTATTCGCTATTGCCTTCCGGTTTCTGCTCCCAGCCATTCAGGATAGGAGGCGGATCGGGTTGGCCAGGAGGAGAAGTTGAGGAAGCCACAGTGCCGCGACCATGGAGGAGTACAGACCTGGGGGGGATTGTTTGCCAACCCAACCCCCCCCCCCCCTTAAAGGTTAGCACCAGCCACCACTGTTCTATATACTCCACTGCCACAGGCATCTGCATATGTGCCACTTTTCCACGCACAGGCACCATGATTTACACAATTTTGCCATCTCTGAGCCGGCATCTCAGTCCAGTAAGTAGATGGTGTCCCTGGATGATGGCTGGTGGCAGGCAAGAGGTCTATAGATGGACAAATCAAAGGTCAAGGCAGGCAGCAGATACGAGGTTGTAAACAAAGCCTGGAAACTTTCCTCCTGTAGACGTCTCTGGAAGACTTCACTCTCATAATTAACTCAACAAATCTTGCGCCTACATTATACAGTCATTGATCGCCGGCCTCTCCCAATAACACAACACGGAGCTTGAATCTGGTCAATATCAATTATTCCGCACTCGGGGAAAAAATAAATAATGTTCATTCCTGTAATTCAAACTCCTTACTGTGTTCTACATTGCTGTTCACTTTATTCAACCCACTCCACACCATTTGAGACACACAATGGAGGCACAAGAGAAGAAATGGTGAGCACCATGTGACTTAAAACAAAGTTACAATGTACAGTCTGATCACTGCGGGAGAGGAGACTGAAGAAAAGCTTTCTTCTGCGTGAAGCAGACTGACGGCATTATCTGGAGCTCAAGGACATATTTTTAATAATAAAATGTGGACGTTTTTATGCGCCACGTTCCCATGGCATATGCGCCTGCACAAGTTTTCCTACACATGCACAAAGATTGCTTCTAGAGAATTCTAAAATGTTCCTGTCTTGGTGTCATGCTCAGGGGTCAGGCTCAGAGACCAGTAGCTATAGCTGTAAGGGGACTCCCACTGACCAGCAGGATAGATAAAAAAATAAGTAGTGTACCCTAAGGGATCATACGGGCTCACTTAGAGGTGCCGAGTCTAAGTACTAACCAGCGTTCACCAGAGGTAGAGTTGGGTTTTTCTGTGTGTTAGAACCAGGTCGCGGTCCTCAGGATTGCCTGACAAGGAGGTGAGCAAGCCAGGGTCCACTAGCAGATATAGCAGGTAAGGAGCAAACAAAAGCATAGTCAGTAAACAAGCCAAGGGCTGGTGACAAGTGGTTGCAGGTTGGGATCAGGCAAAAGCATAGTCAAGGAACAAGCCAAAGGTCGGTAACGAGTGGACAGCAGCAGGGAAGACAAGAGTGAGATATTGGCTGGAGAGAGCACAATAATCTGGCAAACAGGAACTTGCTTAAAACAGAAAGTTCATGGGAGGAGCAGAGTTCAAGGTTCAGCAGTAGTCAAGACACAAGGCAGGATTGTCCAATGGATCAGACAGGGTGCTGTCCAGTATCGCAGGTAGCTAGGGCCGGCCCTACCATGGGCCCTGCTGGGTCCATTTTGAGAGGGGCAGCAATTTGACACCCAAGATTTTTTCCAGCAGTTTTTAGTGTCATCCAGGGGTGGACTGGGCCGAGGGGGGCAGGGTGACAACTTCCCCATAAAAAGTCCATCCTGCTGCCCTCAACACGCATATTTATAGTTGCCAGTTGTTAGACGCACACAGTCTAACACCGAATGTTAAACACCCAAGGACACATGACAAGCTCAGATGTGTGTGCTTCCGGGGGGGGCGGGTATCCACAGGAGACAGAGAAAAATTAAAGATCCCTTCCCCACCGGCTCCACAAGTAGCCGATGTTCAGGCGCAGCATTTCTATTGGGTGAAACTGGAGAAGGGGGTGCGGCCGGCTTCGCGCCCCCGGCCCGCCTCCTTCTGCTCTGGTGCATGCATGAGGCTAGGCACTGAAGACTGAAGGGGACCCAGGCAGCACAATGTCTTGGGCCAGCCCTGCAGGTAGCTCAGCAAAAAGAGTAATTGCCAGACACAGCAGAGATCCCAGGTTCAAGTCCAGGCCCTGACACTTGCACATGCGCATAGAATCCCCTACACCAGGGATATGCAATTAGCGGACCTCCAGCTGTTGCAAAACTATCCCATCATGCCTCTGCCTCTGGGTGTCATGCTTGTGGCTGTCAGAGTCTTGCAATGCCTCTTGGGACTTGTAGTTCTGCAACACCTGGAGGTCCGCTAATTGCATATCCTTGACCTACGAATTGCACATATGTGCCGCTGGGCTCTACCAGGACCACCTGGGAGACTCCGCTTCCAGCGAAATTTTGTTTTCAGGCTCAAGCTCACATCTGCACGTGGGTAGGCTTGTTTTCAGACGCATTCACGGACTGTGCGAAATGCGTCTGTGGTTTTTGTGGTGCCATTAATTGTTAGTGAGGCACCAGCAAACGCACTAACATTAAACACAAAAATAGGTGCGCTGTCCCCTTTAATTGCTCATAAAATGAAATTGTGTTCCTATCAGACAGAACGACAATGCAAGCACATTGTGTAGTATACATCATATTTATTGTGCGCTACAAGGTTCTTGCAATAATACACAATAGAGACAAGCAGAACTTGCACCACCACAACAAGATTGGTGTGCATGATGATGTCAAGCTTAGGCTCCACCCAATACATTTAATTGCCAAAGAAAGTCTTCAGGGGACAGGAAGACGAAGCAAGCACATTGTGTAGTACTATTATGCAATCATATTTATTGTGCAGTAAAAGGTTCTTACAGTAATACACAGTAGAGACCAGGAGAACGTGCAATGAGATCAGCATGCATCTTGGCGTCACACTTAGGGTCCGGCTAACACGTTTAATTGCCAAGGAACGTCTTCAGGGGACAGGAAGATGAAGCAAGCACATTATGTAGTACTTTTATGCAATCATGTTTATTGTGCACTACAAAGTACTTACAATAATACACAATAGAGAGTCAGAACTCACACTGCTGCAGCAAGATGGGAATGTGTGATGACCTCACGCTTAGGTTCCTACCAACGTGTTTCAATGCCAAGGAACATCTTCAGGGGACAGGAAGACAAAGCAAGCACATTCTGTAGCAGTACCATACAATCGTGTTTATTGTGCACTACAAGGTACTTATGATAATACACAATAAAAGCAAGCAGAACTCAAGATCAGCATGTGTGATGACGTCACACTTATGCCGCGTACACACGACCGGACTTTCTGTCAGAAAAGGTCAGACGGACTTTCAACGGCGTTACGACGGACTTCCGACCAAACGGACTTGCCCACACACTAACAGACCAAAGTCCATTCATTTTGAAAGTGATGACATATGACGGGACTAGAAAAGGAAGTTCAGTAGCCAATAGCTGCCCTAGCGTCGTATTTGGTCCATCGGACCAGCACACAGACGAATGGTTTTCCCGATTAGAAATTGATTCCGTCGTACAGATTTGAAACATGTTCTCTTTCTAGGTCCATCGGAATGTTTGAAGAAAAAAGTCTGATGAAGCCCACACACTATCGTAATATCCGAGGGAATGATTCTGTCAGACCTTTTCTGAGAGGAACGTTTGGTCGTATATACGCGGCATAAGATTCCTACCAATGCGTTTCATTACAAGGGAACGTCTTCAAGGGACAGAAAGAAAGCACATTGTGTAACACTATCATACAATCATGTTTATTGTGCACTACAAGTTTCTTACAATAGTACAAAATAAAGACCGCCATAACAAAATTGGCGTGCGTGATGATGTCACACTCAGAGTTTTCCAAAGCGTTTAGTTGCCAAGGAACATCTTCAGGGGACAAGAGTCTCCTGTCCTCTGAAGATGTTCCTTGGCAAGGAAATGCATCCCTTTATGGACAGATTTTTATTTTATGAGCCCTTAAAGGGACAGTGCACCTATTTTTGTATTGAAATCTTTTGTATCCAGTATTCAGGATATAGGAGTGCTACTGTTCCTTATCTGCAGCGCACATGATTTAGGATTTTTTTTTTTACGAATTCACTAAAATGCATTGTAATAAACATGCCAATCTTTGGTGCGTTTGTAAAACGTAGGGCAACCCAATCAAATGAATAGGCTGTGGGAAAAACACACAAAAAAGTGCATTTAGCAAATGCTCGATGTGAATGCTCGCTGCTGCTCATGCAAAAAAAGCATTCATGTGCCTCTACATCTTCCATATGCTGCAAGCTAGCAGTTGGTATCACACATTTGTATGTATCCAAGGTTAAGCACTACAGGACATATAAAAAATGATATTAATCAACAAGCAATCAATTTTTTTTTGTCTGACCTGCACTGTCTGAAGTGCCCAACATGAATTTGATCTTCCAATTATTTTTTCATTTTTTTTTTTTTTTTGTCCAATGGGTCTATTGTCAATGCTAACGCAGCAGCAATATTCGGTTTCGGAAGATTTATAAGTTCTCGGTGAATTTTAATCATTTTTTATTCTGATAAATTTTCAGCAGCCAGCCGAGGTACACGGCTATTAGAAATAATGAATGAGTTTCATATACTTGCAAAGCGCCAATTTTTTCTTTTTTTTTCTTCGGAATAGTGAGAAAACGGGGCTCCATCAAGTCTTAATAAACACTGACATTCACCATTAATGGAGGACGGGATTTGTAATAATAACGGTAATGGGTAAAGCTGCATGGAGCAGATATGATGAAAGGGGTCTTATGTCATTGTTACAGTGTCAGCAATACGCGGGGAACGCGGATCGTTCTCCTCCTGTACGGTGCCCCACCCTCTCCTACTTGCCTGCGGCCGCTCCGGTATATTATCAGAACTTGTTTATACAGCATGAACAATGTAACCGTTGGCTTGCTGTAATTTTAGCTGTCAAATTAAATCCTGACGGCTTCAGGCAAGACGGTCTGCGTTCAGGATTTACCGGCAGATTGCTTCAAGATGTGTCTCTGTCTACCCGAGAACAAGAATGTCAGATATTTCAGATTACCCATCCTTAGATATGGTGGTCGCATTTGTTTTCTTATTTCAGATTTTGTTCTTTTTTTTTTTTTTTCAAATGATGATCCTACCAGTAACACACTTCCTGTCCGAGGGTGACAACGTTCACTTCCTGCACTAGACATGTACAGAACGGAAATTTTTTTTTCCTTTCCGATAATTTCATTATGTTACCAGTTGCGTTTCCTTGATTGGTTTTGAAATTAGTTTTGTTTCCTTAAAGTGTAACTCCACTTTTGTTGAGAAAAAAACATTCCCCTCTGGGTGATCTACCGTATATACTCGAGTATAAGCCGAGATTTTCAGCCTCTTTTTTGAGGCTGAAAGTGCCCCCCTCGGCTTATACTCGAGTCATCGCTGTCTGTCTGCCCGATCAGCGTGTCGAGCAGACAGACAGCGGCCATTCTAGGATTCAAAGGCCGCGCCTCCGTCGGTGATAGGCGGAACACTGAATTTCCCAGCAGTCTGTGTTCCGCCTATCACGGACATCCTCTCATCCTCGTCCGTAGTATGAGGATGAGCGGACGTCCATGATAGGCGGACCACTGACTGCTGGGAAATTGAGTGTTCCGCCTATCACGGACATCCGATAGGCGGAACACTCAATTTCCCAGCAGTCAGTGGGAAATTGAGTGTTCCGCCTATCACTGACGGAGGCGCGGCTTTTGAATCCTAGAATGGCCGCCGACGAAGAGCTGAAGGACGGAGGCTCGGCTCGGGACGGGCCGGGACGGGACGCAGGCTGGACGGGACGCAGGCTGGACGGGACGCAGGCTGGACGGGACGCAGGCTGGACGGGACGCAGGCTGGACGGACACAGGCTGGACGGACACAGGCAGGCTGGACACAGGTAGGCTGCACGGACACACACACACACACACACACACACACACACACACACGGATGCATGCACACACACACACACACACACACACACACAGGGATGGATGGACACACGGATGCATGGACACACACACACACACGGATGCATGGACACACACACACACGGATGCATGGACACACACACACACGGATGCATGGACACACACACACACGGATGCATGGACACACACAGGGATGGATGGACCCACAGGGATGGACGGACACACAGGGATGGACAGGCATGTCTCACCCTCGGCTTATACACGAGTCAATAATTTTTTCCAGTTTTTTGGGGGTAAATTGGGGGCCTCGGCTTATATTCGGGTCGGCCTATACTCGAGTATATACGGTATGTACATTGCAAGGATTATATCAAACTTTATTGCAGATTCCTACCTTTTGTTATTCTGAAGAAACCCCTGTGTGTTTGTCTGTGCCTCTGTTCTAAGTGGGTCTAATGGGAGTGGTTTCATAATTAACTGTCAGGTGTGCAGCTGCAGGGGGCTAATGAGGAAATCTGCTGGGCCTGCATCCCTTTAGACGCACTCCTATTGAAAGTATCTTTCAAAAAAATAACATTTTTGTTGCAGGGGATGCCTTAAATCTGACTTGTATCTTAGGCAGGCTTCTGGGAAAATTGGTGAGCCAATCACACAGGAAAGCAGGAAATTATGTTTCTGCGGAGTGGTCGGTACACACTCTGTGTACTGATTACTCCATGTAGCCATATTGCAATGTATTCTCAGAAAATTACAGCGGCTTCAAATTGAAAAGGAAAGGTCACTTTTAATAATCTTCAATTACAATATGATTAGTGTCGCAATTATATGCGCTATATTATTTTTTCTTTATTTGCTATTTTTTTTCCCCCATGAAAGTAGAGTTACCCTTTAAATTTCATTTAGTTGATTAATTTTCTAGTGAATTCCATATTTTCGGGACATTTCGAATGCTTCGCTCGATGACATCACAAGAAGGCGTGGCCACCGCCGGGTGGCCCCACCCTTAGGCTATTTAGGAAATGTCAGACGAAGGAGCAGGTAGACAGCGGGAGCCTTCAACGAGACCAAAGGTTTTTTTTTTTTTTTCGGGTCTGGTGGTGCGGTGGGCCTCGTGATAGAGGATGGATCTACATGGGGGGGGGGGGGGGGGGGCAGCCCTCATGTTGAGGGCATGTGGCCTGGTATGGTTCTTTTCCTAGCCTGCATGCTCGTATAAGGGCCTGGTATGGATTGGAAGGGGGAACCCAATGCTGGGCTTTTTTCTTTCAGAATTTTCTATTGCCGTCATTCTTTTGTTTGCATTTCAGCTATCAGTGGGGAAGACAGCTGACCAGTCATCGGTTGTTAAGGACGTGTCAGCCGGCCCATTCCTTAAAAACCAGCTATTCTTCACATAGAATTTGAATCGGTCGATCATTTTTCGACTGATCCAAATTCGAATCGTTAAGAAAATCTGGAATTTGTTAGAAATCGAATATAAAAAACAAAATTTAACAAATTTAACACTAGGTAATGCCCACATGCAACACTGAGCCACCATGATTTGAAAGAACTAAAATCCAGTAAAACAAAGAAGAGGGGGTCCCCTGGGGGTGGACTTTTAAGGCACGTACAAATTATAATAGTATACAAATTATTTTATTACATAAAACCAACAAAAGGTAATTGAATATACAGTATACATTAAAAAGTACACCAATAGGTATATATACAACCAGTATTGATGCTATGTCGTATCATTCATTTGAACAGAAACACCCTACGCGTTTCTGAGCTTGGAAAAGCGTGTCCTTCTTCAGGGGTGTGTGGATACAATGTTTCTGTAGAATCTAAAAAAATGGCACGGAACAAGGTAGCACAGTTATATAGTATCTAAACAGGTGGTGATACACGGGTACAAAAAATAGTTAAACAGACATAATTTCAAAATACTTACAATACTGTTAACATATATGACAATAGCCGCTGGGCACCATTTGATAAAAGAACAAACAATTGTACAGTACCATATGGGTATATTTGACTGCGCCAATGCTCGAGATATATGCCCCAGTCTATCTCTATTCAATAAAGTGTTGTAGAGATCCTGCAGGAGTGGTGTGAAAACAGGTCTGCAGTCCCCTATTGGGGGAAGAAGATTTTTTTTCATATGAACTGGGACTTTTATAGTTGTTTTACCCAGAATAACACTTCACCATATGGAGTTGAAGGAGAGGATGAGAGGTCCGTCCAGCCGGCGTCCTGCCAATAAGGTCTGCAGAAAATCCAGTAAATGAAAAGGGACAGGCCAGGGTCAGGATGGGGAGGAAAATGCTACATGATACTTGGTGCTGCATCTATACCTCCTAAGAACTCAGAAATGCCTCGTTTTTTACCTGTACGAGACAAACCACCCACATGCATGATCCCTATCTGGTTCTTTTGTCTTCAGTGTTTTCTGAACTATTGGTCCTGAATAGGCAGGCAGCAAGTGAAGTCGAAACAGTCCACCTTCACATCTGTTCAGGTCCATCCAAGAAGAATCCAAAACAAGGGATCAGAATGATGGCCAGGGACCAAGCATTTTCCAAAGGAAGGAAGCGATGCCAGATTACCTACCTCTTCCAGGAAAGGTGTCCTATGCTCCACTTTCTCTGCAGGTCCCTAACTAAAGTGATGTCAGCCATTGTTTTCCCCTTCTCCTCCTCTTCCGACTGATTTTAATAGGCTCTATAAGACTTAGCAAGGATTAAGTGTGACAAGCAATTAATACTCGATGACAAAACACTGGAGAAGAACAATCTTATGCAGCTCCTTTGTACCTTCGGATCATCTCCAAAGATTTATGACTTCAGCGATTTACTTGGATTTGCAGAAAATAAAAAAGGAAACAGAAACTCGAGAAACAAAGTATGCGAAAGCCGTGATCCTCTCAGCCTCTGGATACTTCTTTACGTTTCATCTCCTCTAATTGGACTAAAAATAGATCTCTTTCACAAAAGTACATTTAAAACGACTTTACTTTGTGCTCCTGCGAATACTTCCACAAACTTCTATAAGCTGCTTGATTTGTGTGAGATACAGAAATACTGCAGACTATCGGGAGAGAGGGAAGAATGAATAGCATAAAATGCCACGAGAGCGGTCCATAGAAGTGCCACAATAGAGGTCCATAGAGGTGCCACAAGAGAGGTCTGTAGATTCCTCACAAGAGAGGTCCATAGAAGTGCCACAAGAGAGGTCCATAGAGGTGCCACAAGAGAGGTCCATAGAGGTGCCACAAGAGAGGTCCATAGAGGTGCCACAAGAGAGGTCTGTAGATTCCTCACAAGAGAGGTCCATAGAGGTGCCACAAGAGAGGTCCATAGAAGTGCCACAAGAGAGGTCCATAGAAGTGCCACAAGAGAGGTCCAAAGAAGTGCCACAAGAGAGGTCCATAGAAGTGCCACAAGAGAGGTCCATAGAGGTGCCACAAGAGAGGTCTGTAGATTCCTCACAAGAGAGGTCCATAGAAGTGCCACAAGAGAGGTCCATAGAGGTGCCACAAGAGAGGTCCATAGAGGTGCCACAAGAGAGG
Source organism: Lithobates pipiens (assembly GCF_037356315.1). Lineage (NCBI taxonomy): Eukaryota > Metazoa > Chordata > Amphibia > Anura > Ranidae > Lithobates > Lithobates pipiens. Next base: position 23,575,382 of record NW_027507686.1, read on the forward strand.
TCTGTAGATTCCTCACAAGAGAGGTCCATAGAGGTGCCACAAGAGAGGTCCATAGAAGTGCCACAAGAGAGGTCCATAGAAGTGCCACAAGAGAGGTCCAAAGAAGTGCCACAAGAGAGGTCCATAGAAGTGCCACAAGAGAGGTCCATAGAGGTGCCACAAGAGAGGTCTGTAGATTCCTCACAAGAGAGGTCCATAGAAGTGCCACAAGAGAGGTCCATAGAGGTGCCACAAGAGAGGTCCATAGAGGTGCCACAAGAGAGGTCTGTAGATTCCTCACAAGAGAGGTCCATAGAGGTGCCACAAGAGAGGTCCATAGAAGTGCCACAAGAGAGGTCCATAGAAGTGCCACAAGAGAGGTCCAAAGAAGTGCCACAAGAGAGGTCCATAGAAGTGCCACAAGAGAGGTCCATAGAGGTGCCACAAGAGAGGTCCATAGAAGTGCCACAAGAGAGGTCCATAGAAGTGCCACAAGAGAGGTCCATAGAAGTGCCACAAGAGAGGTCCATAGAAGTGCCACAAGAGAGGTCCATAGAAGTGCCACAAGAGAGGTCCAAAGAAGTGCCACAAGAGAGGTCCATAGAAGTGCCACACAAGAGGTCTGTAGATTCCTCACAAGAGAGGTCCATAGAGGTGCCACAACAGAGTTCTGTTGACATGGCATAACAGAAATCCATAGAAATGCCACAACAGGGATCCATAGATGTCCATCTACCCAAGAAGTGACACAGGAGAGAAACATAGAAATGGCACAGAGGAAATCAGTAGGTGATTCACAGGAGAGATCTGTAGAATTGCTGAGGGAGGGATCCATAGAAGTAGTCCATAGAAGTACAACAAGAGGGATCTGTGGTATTGTCACAAGAGGAATCTATGGAAGGGACTTAGGAGAGAGCCATAAAAAAATGCCACAGGAGATATCCATAGGAGCACCATAGAATAATTCCATAGCAGTGTCATAGCAGAGATCTGTAGAAGTGCCATAGGAGAGATCCAAAGAAGTGCCATAGAAGAGCTCAGCTCCATATAATTCACAGAAGAAGTGTCTGGAAATGCCAAGAGAGTATCGGGAGAAATACCTAGAAGTGCCAAAATAGAAGATTTCATAGACGTGACACAGGTGAGATCTGTAGAAATTCCACAGAAGAGATCTGTAGAAGTGGCATAGGTGTGATCTGTAGAAGTACCACAACAGAAATTAGCAGTGGCGGCTGGTGGGTTCTTCTTTTGGGCAAACCCCCCCCCCCCCCCCAAGCGGAGTGGCAGGGGACTGAAACAGCGCCCGCCCCCCGTGGGCGGTCCATCCAGCACTTACCCGCTCATGTGGTGGGTCTGTGTTGTCCCCTCCTGGTGTGCGGGCAGTGGCTTGGTCCGTTCCTCCAGCTCCCTCTGCCGCGTGTCTTCACTTCTGCCAAAATGCTAGGCATCCAATATCCATTACATCTTTTCCCCGCAGTCTCCTCCCCCATCTTCCTGATTCACGCCCCTCTCAGCCTATTCACATTCCATCAGTACCCTTATCCCCTAGCCACGCCCCACTTTCCGCCCAACTATGCCTGCTGTTTCAATCTCTCCTCCTCTATTTAAATATCTGTCTCCCCCTTCACATCTGATTGGCCTGATGAAAGAGCGCGGTCGTCTCTCCATCTCGACTCGAACGCTCAGGAAACGCGTCGCCCGCCGTGATGTCACAACCCCGCGACCCGCGTGTCACAGCTAACCAAGCCTCGCTTTGGAAATACATCCTCTTAATGGGTATGTTTACATCTTTAAGGATGCAAGAATCCATCCAGAGTTCAAGCAACCTCATTTATAGCCGCAGTATGGAGCTCTGAAGGGACGGCACGGGCTGCACGCAGTGTAAATATCTCCTAGACCAGTGATAATGAACCTTGGCACCCCAAATGTTTTAGAACTACATTTCCCATGATGCTCCTGCACTCTGCAGTGTAGTGGAGCATCATGGTAAATGTAGTTCCAAAACATCTGGGGCGCCAAGGTTCACCATCACTGGCCTAGACCATGCAGGTGCTGATATTCACTGTACCTACAGGTAAGCCTTATTATAGGCTTTCCTGTAGCTCAAAGTTAAAAATAAGACCTTACTACCACTTTAGGAGACTTGTTAGTGTTTTCCAGATGGTCATGTACTAAACCGTGTTAGGATCCAGGTATATAGAACTAAAGACCCCCAAAAAATGGAGGTGAGGTCAGCAGACTGTGGTAAAAGAATTAGCTATGAGATGTTCTTGTCAAAAGGTAAGTATGTGTTTGTCAAACCACAGTTAAAAACACCTTACGCCTAGGGCAGGCGTACGAAACACCGAGGGCACATTTATGTTTTTGTGGTGCGTTGGTACGCATTATGTCAGGTCGTTAAATTGAAGGGCATGGGTTACAAATGCACAAAACATTCCAAAAATTGCACTTTGCCCTAACGTAATAACCCTAACTAATAAACCCTAAATCGATAACTAACTCCAAATACTGTAAATATATAAATAGTAACTTAAATGTCCCTTAAAGCGGTAGTAAACCGCTGAAAAAAACAAAACAAGACAATAGCATAATGTGCTAGTATGCATCGTATACTAGCACATTGTCACATACTTACCTTAGAATGAACTGTGAAAGGGAGCTGCTGCGGGGGCTGACCTATTCCCCCGGCGTTACTACGGGTTTTGTGGGCTCCGATGCTGTGAGTGGCTGGAGCCGTGATGACGTCACGAGTGCGGAGCCCTCTGTTCTGGCGAGAACCTCTGAAGTTCCGGCACGATACAGCGGACTTTCAGAGCACGTGCGCCGCTGACGTCAGCGGCTGCATTCAGGGTGAATATCTCCTAAACTGTGCAGGTTTAAGAGATATTAATTTTACCTACAGGTGAGACTTATTTATAAGCTTACCTGTAGGTAAAAATCACCACGCGGAGTTTACAACTGCTTTAAATTTAAAAAAAAAAAGCAAAAATTCAAGTATAGCTTTCACATTGTTCATTTTAAATTTTGGAAATAAAATGAATAATTAGATTTATGATTAGAGATGTTTTTATAATATGTTAAGAACGAAATAATAAATAAATAAATTTAATTTTCATAAATAAAAGAGTAAAATGCAGGTTATTAAACAATTGCAATATAAGATTTAATTACATACTGATTTTTTTGTTTTGATCATGGTTTTGTTGATGAGATTATATCTGGCATGATGATTATTTGTTTTTTTTTGTATATAATTAGTAATAAGGAGCACCTGAATATTATGGCAGGTAGTTCATATTGATATAGTGAAATACATGACTTGAATTCTTAAATGATTTTAATAGAGACTAATGACTAGTTTGTTATGTTCCTCATTAAATGTGATATAGGACGGAGTAGTTGTGTTATTAAACATACGGTGTGGAGGAAATTGTGTAAGCTGAAATTTTCCTTTTTGTTTTTAGATATTGATTTTGTATGTTTTATTTTTAATATGATGATTATTATGACTATATTATATATCCATTAATTTGAATATTAAAGCATTGTGCGCACGGTCAATTACGGCTTTTATTTTTCTCTATTGTTTAAAATCCGAGAGTGCGGGTAGTGTGTACAATTGGCCTTACAGCGCATGGCTGCAAAATGGCTGCAAAAGATGGGACACTTTGTGCTATACCATTACTTCGAATGGCGCTCCAATCGCTTTGCAAACCGCCCTGCAATAGCAACACGTGATGCTTGTCACTTAAAAAAGGGAACATGAGCTTCTTTTATGCAACAACGTTGCGAATTTGCCGCAATCGCATCGCGATTGGAGTGTCACTAGAAATAGTGACATCGCAAATGCGTCCCACGTTTTGCAGCAATTCAACCCGCGATCGCATGTGAATACAGCCTAATTAGTTCTTATTGACTCCTTTTTCCCCCTTCTTACCTTAGAACTTTTTGCTGTTTTTGTTATTTTTTTAAATTTGTGTTTGTTTTTTTGGGTTTGTACTAGAAACGTGATTCTAGTGCCTTTTAAGGCCTCATGCACACGGACGTTTTTACAGCCACTTTTTTGAGCTTTTTTTGCAGCTTAAAAACGGCTGTCCATGTTAGTCTATGGCTTCATGCCCACCTAGGCGTTTTTGAGCTGCAAATGGCATAGGCGTTTTTAAGCTGTAAAAAAAACCCAGGACCAGTGCGTTCCGTGGCGTGGAGCTAGAGCTGTAAAAACGCGAATCGCGGGAAAACACGCAACATATTTTCTTTGTTTTCTGAGTGCTATAGCCAAGAGATGTGTTTCTTAAAAAACGCTACTTAACGCTAACGCTAAAAAACGCGCAAAAACGTGCAAAAACGCCAATGCAAAACGCGGTAAAAATCACGTTTTTAACAACAATTTTTCCAGGCTTCGGAGCTAGCTTTGCAGCCAGTTTTTTAAAACGTCCGTGTGCATGAGCACTCAGAGGGACACATTGCAGAATTAAAATTGTTATTTTTAACCCCAAAATTTCTCAATTTGTAGTTAATAAGTTCCCAAAGTGAATTTGCCTTTTTTTTACCATTTGTATATAAACAACCCTTCCACTCTCCATTAAAACAAAAACAAAAAATGTAACTGTTAATACTACTGCTCAGGCAGCTGTTCGTTGGGCTCATCTATCAAAAATAAAAATAAAAAATAAATAAATAAATATGAAAAATACAGTTTTGGGTGGACTGGCCTTTTAAATGAGGCTATTACTGCAGTTTCCAGGTGAAGATGTTATATGGAGAATCCAGCTATAGATATAACACAGAGGTTGCTGTCTTGTTGTGGGAGGTTATGATTTAAAACATGACTCGGGGGGATTGATCTGGAGACTGGCCGGTCTCTCGGGGAGGGAGGCAGACTCCTATAATTAGAGCTTTGTCTATTAAATAAAGGCGTCAGTCTGTGTCAGCAATGACGGCTGTGTGGGGAGTAAGGCTGGAGCTTTGCTACGTGAATAGCAGGTTTGGGTTGCTTACACATGCTTAACTAAAGAGGGACTACAACTCTCAGCATGCTGTGCCAGTCAGTGGTAACTTTTGGTTGATACAGGTATGGCCAGTTAGGGGGCCATATCAGAATTAGACCATTTGTAGCAGTTACGGATCTCTTGGTTTATTTTTCCTGGTAATTTGTAGCTTGATACCGAATGTCTGCTGTAGCTGGATGCAGGTTTGCTGTGGTCAGTGGATGCTGGTTTGCTGTGGTCAGTGGATGCTGGTTTGCTGTGGTCAGTGGATGCTGGTTTGCTGTGGTCAGTGGATGCTGGTTTGCTGTGGTCAGTGGATGCTGGTTTGCTGTGGTCAGTGGATGCTGGTTTGCTGTGGTCAGTGGATGCTGGTTTGCTGTGGTCAGTGGATGCTGGTATGCTGTGGTCAGTGGATGTTGGTGGATGCTGGTTTGCTGTGGTCAGTGGATGCTGGTTTGCTGTGGTCAGTGGATGCTGGTTGGCTGTGGTCAGTGGATGCTGGTTTGCTGTGGTCAGTGGATGCAGGTTGGCTGTGGTCAGTGGATGCAGGTTGGCTGTGGTCAGTGGATGCTGGTTTGCTGTGGTCAGTGGATGCTGGTTGGCTGTGGTCAGTGGATGCTGGTTTGCTGTGGTCAGTGGATGCTGGTTTGCTGTGGTCAGTGGATGTTGGTTTTCTGTGGTCAGTGGATGCAGGTTTGCCGTGGTCAGTGAATGCAGGTTCCTCACGAGGTTGCTAGGTGTTGCTTGAGCTGTGGCTGATGAACCACCTTTTTGATGGTGCCTACACAGGTTTTTTTTTTCTAAAACAATAGGTGCTGGAACTCAACCATGACCCCCCAATACCCCTCCCCTACACACACCCTCCAAATCACATCAAATAGTGAGTTTGGTCACGAACTGTAGGAGGGTCTTAAAGGTCATTAAATACCAAGATTTCATTACACTCAGAGTGCAGAGTTCAGAGGGGGTTACACACAGAGTGCAGAGCCGTCACTTGTAAACACAGAAACCGACTTTTGTGTTTACAAGTGATAGTGGTGGGCAGGGAGCAGAGGGTCTGAGCCAGAAGTGGTGGAACTGAGTTCCACCAAGTTTCCCCTGAAAAAAAGCCCTGTGGAGTTCAAGGTTCAGCATCACTCAGCAAAGCCAGCAGCATGACAAAATTTTCTTTTAGCTGTCTTTTAAAGGATATCAAATGGATTGTGGTTGGTTTTAAAAAAAAATTAAAAATGTCATACTTGCCTCCTCTGTGCAGTTGGTTTTGCACAGAGTGGCCCCCCGATCCTCCTCTTCCGGGGTTCCTCAGTGGCGTTCCTGGCTCATTCTTCTCGATTGCTCTGTTGGAGATCCGCTCTGCCTTGTGGCTATCATGCGGGTGCACTCCCGTGTCCTGCTGCTGCGTCCATTGACACAGACAGCAGGACTCAGCCCCGCTCCCTGCTTCCACGTCATTAGATTTGATTGACAGCAGCAGGAACCAATGGCTGCACTGCTATCAATCTATCCAATCAGAACCCGATACACCGGCTGGAGCTGGTGTGCTCATCCCCATTGCTGGGGATCAGACCGAGTTCAGGTAGGTAAAGGGTAATGCATAGAATGCATAAAAGTGAAGAACCCTGAGGGTTTACAACCCTTTTAAGAGTGCCATTCTGAGTACCACTTTAAGGGGGGACATTCTTCCTATCAGCCACCAGTATGAATGGCCTTGTTCCTATTGAACCCTGATCAATTGGTTTTAGTAAGGGTTCCTCAAGACCTGAAAATTATTTTTGGGGTTCCTCTAGGGTTAAAAGGTTGAGAAAGCCTGCTGTAGCTGGATGCGGGGTTAGCACTATAGCAGGATGCAGGGTTGCTTGCTGGATGGCGCATTGTCTTGGTAGCTAGTTTCAAAGTTGGGGCTGTAGCTGGACACAAGGTTGGGGCTGTAGCTGGACACAAGGTTGGGGCTGTAGCTGCAATCAGGATGGGCACTGTAGCTGGATGCAGGCTTGCTGATTAGAACAGAAGGTTGGCGCTGAAGGAGGAAACATGGTTGCTGTGGTAGCTGGATGTATGGTTGACTTTGTAGATTGATATAAGGTTCCTGTGGTGGCCAAATGCAGGGCTGCTTTGGTAGCTGGATTCAAGTTTGACATTGTAGCTGGACACAGGGTTGAAGCTGTAGTTGGATACAGGGTTGCTGTAGTAGCTGGATACTGGGTTGCTGCAGTTGCTGGACACAGGGTTGATGCTGTAGCATCTGGATGTAGGGTTGGCACTTTAGCTGGAAATAGGGTTGCTGCGGTTGCTGGATGCAGGGTTGCTGTGGTAGATGGACATGGGATTGTTGTTGGACTCTGTATCTGGACACGAGGTTGGCGCTGTATCTGGACACAGTGTAGGCACTTTAGCTGGAAGGAGGGTTGCTGGACACTGGGTTTCTGCCGTAGTTGGTTGCAGGAAACGGGGTTGTTGTAGATGGACACAACACAAGGTTGTTGTTGGAAACAAGGTTGCTGGACTCAGAGTTGGTGCTGTAGCTGGACACAAGGTTGTCACTGTAGCTGGACACACGATATACACTTTAGCAGCAGGGTTGCTGGATGCTTTGTTACTGCAGTAGATTTGATGCAGGGTTTCTGCCGTTTCTGGGTGTAGGGTTGCTGCAGTTGCTTGGGGTAGGGTTGCTGGATGCAGGGTTGGTTTGTAGCTGGATGCAGGGTCAGCCCTTTAGCTGATAGCAGGGTTGTTGCGGTTGCTGGACTCAAGGTTGTTATGGTTGCTGCGGTATCTGGAATGCAGGAGGGCCATGTTAGCTGGACGCAGGGTCACTGTGGCAGCTAGATACAAGGTTTCTGCTATAGTAAATGTCAATGTTCTTCAGTGCAGCTACATATACATACCAGTGAGCCATGGTCATCAGCAGCCTCATCAGATAACACATGGATATATAGAAACTAGCAATTCTGAAGTTGCATAAAGTCATTTTTTCTGCTACATATCGTTTGGAATTTTTGTGAACTTTCAGTGACAATTTTTTTTTTTCTTGCCAACAAAACCACTAAGGAGGCTATGCCATCGCTGCTACAAAAAAATGCCACATGGGCATTGGGGTTGCATAAACCATCTGAAGGAAGTCGCACCCCCTAGGAAAAATATGACCATTTGCTATTGATGTTCTAAAGTAGATATAAACCAAATCACTACGATCTCATATAAGCTTTAGAACGTTAATGCCATTTCAATGCGTTTAAAATCTTCACATTTATTTAAAATCCCTGGTGATCCTGCCATAAAGGTTCTAGTGAAGGCGCTTTCTGTTAAATGGTGACAACGCTCTGTCCATCTCTCCCAACTGTGCATTGTCACACTGGTTTCTAGTGGAGACTGCTAGTAACCATTTCAACACACATTACACAGGCAAGGTCCGCTGTTGTTCCCATTAGGAAAGCCGTCCTTAGAAATGTCATGCAGCCATTGTTGGTGTGCATGTAAACAGGAAGTACCTGCAAAAAAAGCTGTGGGAGATCAGCAGCACCGAGATGTAACAAAGAATAAAAGAAAGGATGCAGCTAAAAGAAGTATCAATACACGGTAACAGTAATATTGTTACAATGTATTTATAAATTGAGCTTTTTTATTACAGGAGCTGTTGTAGCTGTTTTCCAGGGCTTAGTGGGTGGAGTCGTGATGTCAGTAGACTCCCCGCCCACCTCTACACTCCCCTTATCAACATGCATTTTCTCCTGTGTATTTCTTACACTGAACTTCTGCTATGATCACTAACATCCAGTGAAAACCCAGAGAAGTCCCCACATGACTTCAGCATGCCAAATCATGCTGAGGTGTGGAACAGCCAATCCTTGCAAAGCTGCTGAAGAAAGTAGTGGGGGTGGGAATTAAAAAAGAACGCATGTCTTAGGCTAGTGCACGAGATATGTAAATCACCTGTCACTCACTGCAAGGGGGAAGAACAGACAAAGTTTTCCAAGTTTGTTTTATTTCACTGAAAAGAGATATGAGGATTGTTCAGAGCTGGATTAACTCTTTGTGGCAAGACTGGGCACAGCTGATCTGAAACCCCATACTCTATATTGTGCCAGACAAAAAAAAATAAAAAATAAAATCGGGTTTACATCCACTTTAAGCTCAGAAGGACTTTGTTCTAGTGTCAGTGAGCAAATTCAGGTATCTGACCTACATTCGAACTGCTTTTTAGGTGCATCAACCTGCTTTTTCCTTTCCATTGACCTCTATGAGAGAAACAGTCTTGACCGGAATGCAGTCCTCTCGACATTGACCCTAACTCAACTCCAAGCACTATTGGGGTCAGAGGATAATTGAGATCCAGCTAGGCCCACGGTCCACAAAGTGAACAAACCAAGCTGAGGTCATTATACTGTGAGTGAAGGACATTGTGGTGATGCCTCCTCCATATCCTGCAAAGAGCTTCCTCTGAGACCAGTCCAACTGGTACATTTGCATATCAATAGTGGGAGCCTTCGATTCTTAAAACACATGGTCTCAAAAATATAACTATGCTATACTATCAAATAAATACAGTGTATGCTATAAAATCACTACAAATAGCCATGGAAACACACATCTCCTCAGGGGGTGGGTGTATGAAACCCTGCACTCACAGTATGTCCTCCGTCTTCTAGGTTGGATGAAACTGGATGCTTCCTCTTCATATCTTCTCCAAACAATGGGCAGTCATCAACCATACAGACAAGCTGAGGTCATTACAGTGTGGGCGTTGGACATTGCAGTGATGGCTCCTCGCGGAGCGGGCCTATGATGCGCTGCACTCACAGTATGTCCTCAGTCATTTGGGTTGACTGATACTGGACATCATTTAAACCCCAAAGGACATCTAGTGGCAGAATTGAACTACTGCACCAAAAAGAACCTAGTGTTACACTTTTTATGGGTCCCATGATAGTGTTGCATTTGTCTTTCTCTGATCTACAGCCCGGAGCTCTCCATTTGTCATCACCAGATAAATAATATAATCAGGCTTTAACAGAAAACACTTAGCCGTGCTTTATCTAATATTTATAAGACTCATTTTGCCTCATTTTTTTTATTATTTTCTTCTCTGATTAAAGGCAAGACAAATACAGTTCATTTATTCTGGCATTTCTGACTTGTCAATATTTATCTTCGGGTAGAGGAGCGAACGATGCCGGATGGATGTCCAGAGGAAGCCGGCATATTTATTTTTGTGAAGCAGCCGCGTTTAATGCTCTCCATGCTGCCGGCAAAGATCAATTGCATTCCTAATCCTTTTCACTGCAATAGCGGTCTTCTTGACATCACATCTCACTTGCAAAGCGAAGGGCTCAAGCAACGAATTTGTAAAGCCCTCCGCGCAAAAGTTCTGGAATTACTTTTCTTTTAATAATCGTGTACTCTCATCTTCAGATAAAGAATTCATTTTTCAGCTTTTGCATTCAGCTTATTTGCAGCGAGCGCTGTCATGTCAGTGGTAGCCCACCCCCCCCCCCCCCCCCACAGTAAGAATCACTCCCTAGGACTCAACACCTTGATCGCCCCCTAGTGTTTAACCCCTTCCTTGCCAGTGTCATTTATACAGTAATCAGTGGCTATTTATAGCACTGATCGCTGTATAAATGACAGTGGTCCCAAAATAGTGTGAAAAAGTGTCCGATGTGTCCGCCATAATGTCGCAGTCCCGATAAAAATCACAGACCGCCGCTATTACTAGTAAAAAAAAATATAAAAAAAAAAAATATATATATATATATATATATATAATAAAAATGCCATAAATCTAGCCCCTATTTTGTAGACGCTATAACTTTCACGCAAACCAATCAATATACGCTTATTGCAATTTTTTTTAACCAAAAATATGTAGAAGAATACATATCGGCCTAAACTGAGGAAAAAAATAATTTTATATATAATTTTTGGGGATATTTATTTTAGCAAAAAGTAAAAAATATTGCTTTTTTTTTCAAAATTGACGCTCTTTTTTGTTTATATCGCAAAAAATAAAAACCGCACAGGTGATCAAATATCACCAAAAGTAAGCTCTATTTTTAGGAAAAAAGGACAACAATTTTTCTTTGGGTACAACGTCGCACGGCCGCACAATTGTCAGCTAAAGCGACGCAGTGCCGAATTGCAAAAAAATGCTCTGGTCAGGAAGGGGGTAAATCCTTCCGGGGCTGAAGTGGTTAAAGTATTGTATGACTAAAGGCAAAACCTTTTTTTTTTTTTTTTTTGGACAGTGTAGAGGGATATCAAAAAAATAAATAAAAAAAAATACAAAATAATCAATCCAAAATATTCAGCATATAGTGCAACCATTGAAAAGCAAACCAACATGCTAAAACATTAAAGTGAATAAATTAAATGAGGATATGAATAACTTATCATTTAAAAGTTTATTTTTTATTTTTAAATTTATAGATAAAATATAATATAAATATGAAGTGATCTTAAAAAAAAGTTCATAGATGCAGTATCCATCACCGGTGATAAATATAGTGTCCTTGTGCACAACCTCCGCCACATGCTTAGCAAATGGATAGGACCTTCTATCGCAGTGATGGCGAACCTTGGCACCCCAGATGTTTTGGAACTACATTTCCCATGATGCTCATGCACTCTGCAGTGTAGGTGAGCAGCATGGGAAATGTAGTTCCAAAACATCTGGGGTGCCAAGGTTTGCCATCACTGTTCTATCTCTAGAAAGGTGTCAGGGCTGGGCTCAGCCCTTCCTTCTCTGAGTTGGCTGCTCAGCTTAAGAGGAAAACATCTATGGAAATCACGGAGGAGGACAGGGGCATGTATGTCCAAGGATGAGACCCAAGAGCATTCCTCTGGACAGTACCTGGTGCATTGGTCCGGAGGAATGCTCTTGGGTCTCATCCTCGGATGTACATGCCCCTGTCCTCCTCCGTGATTTCTATAGACATTTTCCTCTCAAGTAGAGCAGCCAACTCGGAGAAGGAAGAGCTGAGCCCAGCCCTGACAAAAAGTCTACAGAGCTTAGATCTGAATGCACATGACACTGATCCTAGGGACAGCTCTGAATTACACTCCACAAGAGGCGAGATACAGCATTCCTCCGCCAAAACCTTCTTCCTCCTCTCCTTGAAGTTGAAAACTGAACTTACATTACTAAAATATCCCAAGCGCCATAATAGTAAAGCAGTTTTCTCTGGCAAAAGTCAAGCTGCTCTTCCAGGATCGGTAGATTGGCAGCTCCTCCCTACGCGTTTAGTCGTAGATGACATCTGGGGTACGGTGCCATACCTAGTTATATAAACAAAGAGTTGCTGATGTCATTGCGTTCTACCGATCCCAGATGTTTGGCTTTTTGCCGGCGAAAAACTGCTTTGCTATTATGGCGCTTTGGATATTTTAATAATGTAACTTCAATAAAACACTTTTAAAGTTTTTTTTTTTATACAGTTGGTGGATTTTATTTCCATATTCCTATTCATGGTCCACAAGGAGAAGGTTTTGGTGGAGGAATGCTGTTTATCACCTCTTGTGGCGAGTAATTCGGAGTTGCCCCTAGGACCATTGTCATGTGCATTCAAATCTAAGCTCTGTAGACCTTTCTAGAGATAGAAGGTCATATCCATTTGGTAAGCGTGCATTTCTATTATCTGTGGTGGAGGTTCTGCACTAGTTCTGGTGACCTGGGGGTCCCCAAGGAGCTCACTTTATTTATGAGGATTTCCTCCCACTTCCTGTTTGGCTATGGGACAGGAAGTGGAGGGAAATCTTTGCAATGGGACACAGATTTTGAAAAAAATCTTACTGGAGTTACAACCCTCCTTTGCTCTATTCAAAATTAAAAAGACAAGTGCTGCCTATAGCAGCTGAGACCTCTGTTTTTAAATTTCAAGTGCATGAAAAAAGGTTAAAACTCCCTGTCATTTTATTTTTTTTGCTATCTGTATCCACATTGGGGATATTTGCTTTCATTTCCTATCCCAGAGACACATCAGGAAGTGAGAGGAAATCTCTACAAAGTCAAATTTTTCTCTAATGGTGGCCATAGGTGCTTTAACCACTTGACGCCCAAGTTACATACATGGACGTCCTTGGGTTGCAGTGACTATACTGGGATGGTGCCTGCACCTACAGGCATCATCCAGGTATCAATCTTTTCAGCCGGCATTTCTCTTTTTTGCAGAAGTGGTCTGAGTGGCTAATTTGCCGCTCAATCACTTCTGCGGGTGGCGGAAGGGGGTCCCACCCACCTCCTATTCCGCTGCCACCTCTCCTGGGCTCTCTGGTCCCATCCCGGAGGCTGGGAGCTATGCAGCAATGGCTGCCCTGTACAGAGAGAGAGGGACTGTCGTCGTTCCCCTCTCTCCATAACCTCAAAAATCGTGAGCAAAAAGTAGTTTTGTCACTGGTTTCGCCCTTTGTTTAGCCTGCTGCCAGCAGCCAGGAAAGCAGTCAATCAGACCGATCTGTGTCTGATCGGTGGCATGGGGGGCCAGAGGAGAGATTGTGGGGTCTAATAGACCCAAAATCTCTTCATAAATAGGACCTGTCACAGTCATGTTGTTCATCCCTTGTGATAGCAATAAAGTAAGTACAAAAATATGCATGCTGTGACATTGGGGTGATTAGCTCAATTGGTAGATGCATTTTTTAGTCCACATCAGTCAGGCGTGTATGGTTAAGGGCCTGGTAGCCCACGTTTATTAGAAGAAAACAAAATATTAGTCCATCCAGTAATCCCACGCAGGGGTCCAAGCTTAAATTAAATACAGCAAAATCAGAACGAAAATGCTAGCCCACCTGGCTACTCTTCAGCAGTACTGCTGCTATAGGTACTTGCCCCGTCCAACAAACTGCTTGGACGCACACAGCTTCCAACCCTTCGACACACAGCACACGGCTCCTTGGACGCACACAGCTTCAAGTCCTTCACACAGCTTTGGACATGCACAGCTTCAAGCAGCAAGCTGCTCACACACCACCATCCTACACAAATCCCCTCGTTATATGGGCTGTGTGCAGCTGGGCACACACCCTGCTCGCTAGCCTCAAGACCCGGACACAGGGTTGGAGATCCCGTCCCACCCATAACTCTCAGGGATCTCCAAACTACAGAATCCCATCTGGAGCTAGCAAAACCTGGAGAAAACTGACAGAGCAGTTTTCTCCATTTAAACTCTACACTCTGTAGTCCTGCAGTCCGCAGATATGCAAACTCTGTGTCTCCTTTACCTCTAATTTCATAGGGACAGAGCCTCGCTCTGTCACAATGCGCATATGTAAAAGGTGATCGCACCACGCATGTGAGGTATTGTCGCGAACATCAGAGCGAGGGAAATAATTCTAGTGCCAGACTTCTTGTCCAGCTCTAAACTAGTAACCTGTAAAGGCGTTTAAAGCGCCTCCTATGAAGAATTTTAAACACTGTAGTTTGCCACCATTCCACGAGTAGATGCAGTTTTAAAGCATGACATGTTAGGTATCTGTTTACTATACATAACATCCTCTTTCACAATATACAAAAAATTGGGCTAACTTTTTAGTGTTTTTTTTTTCTATTCATGAAAGTGTTTTTTTCCCCCAAAAAATGCATTTGAAAAACCACTGCGCAAATACCGTATGACATAAAAAATTGCAACACCCACCATTTTATTCTATAGGGTCTCTGCTTAAAAAAAAAAAGATATAATGTTTGGGGGTTTTAAGTCATTTTATAGCAAAAAAAGTAGATTTATACATATAGGAGCAAAGTGTCAGAAATGGCTCAGATGGCAAGTGGTTAATACATGCCCCATTTATTTTGTGATCAATTTCTTCTATTAGGAATAATCAATGACAACCCATTCGATTTGATATGCCGCAGACAGAGAAATGTTTTTTTTTATAGTTAAGATACCCTCGTAACATACGATCGTAAGGTATTGTCAGAAACCATGAATCAGACCGAGACAGAAGTACAGTTAAATCACACTTGTTTAATAATAATAAGTAAATTGAACAAACGTAGTCAAAACATAGCCAAAGTTCGGTAACCGGAACAGATAGTCAGACAAGCCAGAAAGTCAGGAAGCCAGAGATCAGCATAGTGGAACAGCAAGCAGGATCTGGCGCCAGAAGTAATGTCAGCCAAGCAAGTCTTTAACAGGAACGCAGGAGATAGTCTCTGTGATGTTGACCAAGGCAAAGGCAGAGATCATCTGGGCTGGACGGCTTAAGTAGGCAGGACTGACGAGCAGGATATCATCAATAGGTGAGTCACAGTGGAGAGATAGGAGCTGGCAATTAGCCGACAGCTGAGCAGCCAGTGCAGAGGAAGGAGGGTCTGAGCCCAGCCATGACAGGTGTTAATTGCATGTCTGTTTCCACCATGCAAATTCATAATTTAATCGATCAAAATACCATCGTATTAGTAAACTAAGTATCTGAACGCTGCCAATCTATGCAAATTAATTGATAGTTTTCCACTCTGATAGATTGAAACTGAGTCTAAATCAAGGTAATTTATGGTTATTTGATTGTTTGTGGATTTGATCATTTTGATTCACATTAATCAGCCACGATTACCAGGACAAGGCTCCCCGTTGAAAATGTTCTGTTCCCTTGCTCTGGTGGCAACTGTAATATTTTAGACTACCCATCAATTTCATTAGTCACTGGGGCCAATAAACACGATGAATTTCCCTGTTGGGGACATTAAACCCTGCAATGAGTATTGTGTGAATTGGAGTAATATGTAGACATGATCAATTTTTATTACTTTATATTTTTAACTGGATACATAATTATCTCATTACCATACTATTTGCTAGAATTTGATAAAGATTTTTAGCATCTTTATAAATATTATAAATATATATATATATACATTGGGGAAAATTATTTGATCCATAGTTACATAGTTAGGTTGAAAAAAGACACAAGTCCATCTAGTTCAACCATAAAAAAATAAATATAAAAAATAAATAAAATAAAAAATATCATACAATCCCATATACCCAATCCTATACCCACTTTTGATCCAGAGGAAGGCGAACCCAAAGCCCCCCCAGAAAATCATGATCCAATTTGCTACAGCAGGGGGAAATAATTCCTTCCTGATCCCAGAGAGGCAATCGGATTTTCCCTGGATCAACGTTACCTATAAATGTTAGTACCCAGTTATATTTGATACATTTAGGAAAGAATCCAGGCCTTTAGGCAATCTACTGAGCTGGACAGAACCACCTCTGGAGGGGGTCTATTCCACATTTTCACAGCTCTTACTGTGAAGAAACCTTTCCGTATTTGGAGATTAAATCTCTTTTTGTCTAGACATAGAGTGCCCCCTTGTCCTCAGTGTTGACCGTAAGGGCCGGTTCACACAGCGGGCGATGCGAGGCAACACGACTCGCCTCGCCTCGCTCCCGCAAGTCGCCCCCGTTCTGTACAATGGAACCGTTCTGAGAGGAGCGACTCGAGTCGCTCCGACTCAGAAAAAAGGTTCCTGTACTACTTTTGGGCGACCTCGGGGCGACTTGCATTGACTTCTATACAGAAGTCATCTGCAAGTCGCCGCTGAGGTCGCCGCAGGTTGCGGCGAGGCAAGTCGGAGACGCCTCGCCTCGCCTGCTGTGTGAACCGGCCCTAAAGTGAATAACTCAACACCAAGTTCACTATATGGACCCCTTATATTTTTATACATGGTTATCATACCCTCCCCCCCCCCTTAATCTCTTCTCAAGAGTGAATAAAATCAGTTCCTCTAATCTTTCCTCATAGCATAGCGCCTCCTTGCCCTTCTCTGCACTTTCCCTAGTTCCCCTGCATCCCCTGCAGACTTTGTACGCTTGCCCACTTATGAAAATCCATAAAAAACATGATACAAATGTTAAATACTGAGTTTGCAGTTCAGTGAGGAAAATAAGTGTTTCATCCCCAAGCAAAACATGACTTAGTACTTGGTGGAGAAACCCTTGTTGGCAATCACAGAGGAAAGACGTTTCTTATAGTTGGTGACCAGGTTTCCACATATCTCAGGAGGGATTTTGGTCCACTCTTCTTTGCAAATCTTCTCTAAATCCTTAAGGTTTCTTGGCTGTCGCTTGGCAACTCAAAGTTTCAGCTTTTTCCATAAATTTTCTATAGGATTAAGATCTGGAGACTGGCTAGGCCACTCCATGACCTTAATGTGCTTCTTCTTGAGCAATTCCTTTGTTGCCTTGGTGGTATGTTTTGTATCATTGTCGTGCTGGAAGACTCATCCACGACCCATCTTCATTGTTCTGACTGAGGGAAGAAGGTTCTCATCCAAGATTTTACAATACATGGCCCCATCCAATGGCCCCTCAATGCGGCAAAGTTGGCCTGTACCTTTAACAGAGAAACCGCCCCAAAGCATAATGTTTCCACCTGCCTGCTTGACTTTGTTCTTAAGGTCATAGTCAGCATTTTTCTTTCTCCAAACACGGCGAGTCAAGTTAATGCCAAAGAGCTCAATTTTGGTCTCATCTGACCACAGCACTTTCTCCCAATCCTTCTCTTAATCATTTGAATGTTCATTGGCAAACTTCAGATGGGTCTGGGCATGTGCCGTGTTTAGGAGGGGACCTTGTGGGCGCTGCAGGATTTTAATCCATGGCGGCGTATTGTGTTATCAATGGTTTGTTTGGTTACTGTGGTCTCAACTGCCTTGAGATCATTCACAAGCTCCTCCCATGTAGTTCTGGGCTGATCCCTCACTTTTCTCATGATCATCCTTACCCCATGAGGCAAAATCTTGCATGGAGCTCTAGACCGAGGACGATTGATGGTTACTTTTGTATTTTTTCTTGCTGATGGTCTTGTAGCCCTTCATTTCTTTGTAAGCGGGCAAACTTACTAAATCTTCAGGGGATCAAATACATATTTTCCCCACTGTATCTATAATATATTTTTTTTAATTCTTATTTTTTAAGTTTATCTTTATTCCAATTTAGTTAAAAAGTACTTGGATCTCTTAATGTGTGTTCATTGAGTCTCAATATGGATTGTTTAGTTTTGTATAATTATCATATTTAACAATTATTGTTAGTCTTGCATAATTATCACTATTTCATATTTACTAATTATTTTTAACGTATTTAGGAATTTCGTTTGTGAAACTGAGTCAGCATAAGGTTTTATTTTGTTATTATATCCCTAGGTGACCATTTTTGGATATTATACATATGACATTTTATGCTTTTCATTTGTTTGGTGCCGGGGGCCCTTGCTGTAAGATCAGCATCAGCTTTTATTGCCGGATTGGCTACTAGGAACGCTCTACGAATCTTTACTCAGCAGCTAATCCTGGTAACACGATAACAAACACTTCTCGAGAAGTCAGAAAACCATATGCCAGTAACACTTTGGAGTTGATTTACTAAAACTGGAGAGTGCACAATCTGGTGCATGGTAGCCAATCAGATTCTAACTTCAGCCTCTTCAATTAAGCTTTGACAATAAAACCTAGAAGCTGATTGGTTTCTATGCATAGTTGCACCAAATTTTCCACTACTCCTTCCTTCTCCCATACTCCCCCCCCCCCCCCCCGCTCTCTCTCCATCTTCTGCGCTCTCTCCCCCTTGGCCATACTCCGCTCCTGCACTCTGTCTCTCTCTTCCACACTCCCTTGCTCTCCCTCTCCCAACATAGGAAAAAAATGATTCAGTCTCAGAGAGTGTAAGAGGACACAGGGCCACGCATTGAGGCTGGAGGAGAAGCCGTTTAACCACTTAAGGACCAGGCCTCTTTTTCAGACTTGGTGTTTTCATGTTTAAAACAGTTTTTTTTGCTAGAAAATTACTTAGAACTCCCAAACATTTTATATTGTTTTTTTTCTAACACCCTAGAGAATAAAATGGCGGTCATTGAAATACTTTTTTTTACACCGTATTTGCGCAGCGGTCTTACAAGCGCACTTTTTTTTGAAAAAATTCACTTTTTTGAATAAAAAAATAAGACAACAGTAAAATTAGCCCAATTTTTTTTTATATTGTGAAAGATAATGGTATGCCAAGTAAATTGATACCCAACATGTCACGCTTCAAAATTGCGCCCGCTCGTGGAATGGCATCAAACTTTTAGCCTCAAAAATCTCCATAAGCGACATTTAAAAAATTCTACAGGTTGCATTTTTTGCGTTACAGTGGAGGTCTAGGGCTAGAATTATTGCTCTCGCTCTACCGATCGCGGCGATACCTCACATGTGTGGTTTGAGCACCGTTTTCATATGCGGGCGCTACTCACGTATGCGCCCGCTTCTGTGCGCAAGCTCGTCATGACGGGGTGTTTTAAAAAAAAAAAAAATTTTCTTATTTATTTTAATTGATTATATTTATTTTTACACTGTTTTTTAAAAAAAAACCTTCAATACCACAAGAATTCAAAACTGTTCCACCCAAGGTAACCATACCCGGTCAAACTTCTGCGGGCACCCTCTAACTAGATAAGTCAGCTTATATAGGGGGAGGACAGCATTAACCGCAGCATCCCACGATTCCACCGTAGGGGGCGAAGACGATATCCAGTGCCGGAGAATTTCCCTCCGGGCGTAAAACACCAGGAGGGAAAGCAACAGCTTACTGTACCGCGGACGCTGCTCATCCCCCTGAATCCCCAGGAGGGCGAACTCGGGCGTCATAGGTACTGCTAATTGCAGGCGAATATTAATACAATCGAAAACATCCCTCCAGAACTTTGCAATACGGGGGCAATCCCAAAACATGTGTAGAAAGGTGCCTTCAGGGTAATGACATCTGGGGCATTCCGGGGACCGATGAGGATAAATCCTGTGCAGCCTCTGCGGCGTAAAGTACACGCGGTGTAAAAATTTCGTATGGATCAGCCGGTCCCTAGAGGAGATCAGCAGCCGGGATCCGTCCTCAAAACACTCCTCCCAATCCTGCCTATCCAAACCAGGGATGTCCGCCCGCCACTTGTCCCAGAGGGTGTTCATCCTAGGAGAATCGGAGCGCAACAGAACCTGATACAGCGTGGTAAGGGTCTTTTTGAGAGATTCCTGCGCCAGGGTATCCTCAACCGGGTCCGCACACAGCACAATAGGCCTGGGAAACTGTGCCCTGGCCGCATGTCGCAGTTGGTAATAACGAAACAGCATAAACCCAGGAAGTCCCGACCCCTCCACTAGACTTCTAAAAGGCAGTAAGGACCCCTCGGCATAAATGTCCCTGAGGGTCCGAATATTGTACCGGGCCCACAGCTGCGGGTCCGGAACCGACTGGAAGTGAGGGAAGCCCGGGTTACCCCATAGCGGAACAAAGGGCGAATATCGATCCTCCCGAAGGAATCGCCTTCTAGCCACCGCCCAAGCTCGTAAGGTTGTCTCGGTAGCAGACGGAAGAGATCGATACGCCCTAGGACCCCTGTACACCAGATTCCCGAGCTCTCGCATGGAGCCCAAGGCCGCCGCCTCCAGTCCCACCGCCGCATTGGCCATGACAGGTCCTCTTAAATATGAGATCTGGGGTCAAAAAGTCCTCAGATCTCATATTTGGGCTAAAATGCAAAAAAAAAAAAAAAAAAAAAAAGAAAGAAAATCTGACATTTAAAAAAAAAAATACCTTTAAGAGGTATGGGCGGAAGTGACGTTTTGACGTCGCTTCCGCCCTCCTATGGTATAGAGACGAGTGGGGGCCATCTTAGCCTCACTTGTCTCTATGCCCAGCTAGGAAGAGGACCCGATCGCCGCTACCGACGGCTCCGGTAAGCGGCGGAAGGTGCGGGAGGGCGGCGGGAGGGGGGGTGGCACCTCTCCCGCCGCCGATAGCGGTGATCTCGTGGCGAATCCGCCGCGGAGACCACCGTTATCGTACAGCCGACCGCCGCCTGAAGAGATGGATATCTCGGTTGTGGCAGCAGCTGCTGCCGTTACCGAGATATCCCTCTTCAAAAAAAGGACGTACATCCCCGTGAGGCGGTCCACAAGTGGTTAACCTTAAACTGCGCAGGGGGTATTTCACTGTCAGGGCAATAAGGATGTGGAACTCTCTTGAATAATTGGTGGTGGCTGTTAAAAGACTCTTGGATGTACATCTTAAAGAACACAACATACAGGGATATGGGAAATAATTAGACACTGACACACGTACACCAACACAGGTTGAACTGGATGAACTATTGTATTTTTTCAGCTTTAGCTACTATGTAACTATGCACTGGACCTAATCGTAAACCCAACTTTATTCATCCACAGATCCAAATAGCATTTCCATTAGACACTTGTCCTGAGTTGCCAGGAACTGTTAACTTCAGCATAGCTTTCAGGTAAAGTGGAATTTATCCCCGAATTTAAGAACCTTGCAGGCAGGTAGGATTTTAATTGTAGAAGAGACATGCTATGTTCCATCCCCATAAAGCCTTCTTGCGTTCCACCTTTCAAGATGCTTTAGAATGACATTGCATGCAGGTCAAAGGATTCCCAAAGCCCTATAGGTTAGCTAAAGATACAGTACAGCAGAAGGCGCTCTCTTTCTAACACAGCTGTCTCCCACTGAAACATCACACTGAGCCTCCTGATAAGGGAGTTGTCACTTCTTTCCTCTGTGTATAAATGTCACCTTGAGCTGTAGAGCTCTTACATATAAAGTGGTTGTAAAGGCTCATGGTAAAAAACCTTCTGTATGAACCAGCCCCCCCCTAACTTACATGAGCCTGATCTCCATCCGGCGATGTGCACGAGAGCCTCACCTCTCCGGGGACTCTCTCTCTTCATTGGTTGAGACAGCAGCAGGAGTCATTGGCTCACAGCCAGTGAGCCAATGACAAGAGAGAGGGGGCGGGGACCGAGCCATGTGTCTGTGTCTGAATGGACACACAGAGCAATGACTCGGGAGCTAGCCTGCTTGGGTGCACCCACAGCAAGCTGTTTGCTCTGGGGGCACTTGGCAGGAGGGAGGGGCCAGGGGCAATGACGGGGGACACAAGAAAAAGAGGATCGGGGCCGCTCTGTGCAAAACCACTGCACAGAGTAGGTAGGTGTAACATGTTAGAATTATTTTTTATTAAAAATAACAATCTTTAATAAATACTTTAATTGCAGGTGGAACATTTACCTTTTACCCTTTATCTTAAATTCCTTGTGAAACATAAAGGTGTACTTTCTGATCCTTGAGGGTGCCTAGGCATTTCTGTAGTCTAATAACTGTATATCTGCAATGTGAGATATATGGTAATTCTGCCCTTGATTGCTAGTCTCACAAGATTGGTTAATGCTACTACTGTGCTGCTCAGTGTTCTCCGTGCTGGAAGAATTTGAGATGAGGAGGCAAAGCCTTTCCCTTAACCAATATGGCTCCCTCTACACTGAGACACAATGCGCAGAGCAAGTCATGGGTTCAGTTCCTCTTTAATTAGAAAAGGGGTTGAGGGTTCCACCTGCTGGATGAGCATAAGACTACATATAATTCATATGCAAGGTTTCATATTGCGTGTCAAAAAAGAAAAATATATATTTTTTCTTTTGGTACTGACTATAATAAATAAAGCTAGAGAGTATAAGTAAAAAAAAAGAAAAGCCACTACTCATCCTCTTTTAAGGTTTTCCTTCCACTGTGATTGACATATGGGCAGCGCGCCCAGTAGGATAAAGAAAAATAAAACTTTGATTTGGAGACGGGCGTGTTATCGCCTGCCTTGGCTCGTGGCGGAGCGGTGTATATCTTATTTGTGAGCGAAAGCGATCTTAATGATGAACGACTGGCGGTGACATTTTACCTGCGCGTTGAACAACACCGCGTGATCTATGCAGAGTAGCTGGCTTCAGGTTATCATTTAATATGGAGTCTTTGTCATTTTCGAAGGTTGGGCGTGCGATCTAATCACAAGCCCGCTATTCTCTCCGCAGTCACCGCACGGTGACACGCTCGTACATTATACTGTCATGGTAGCGTTTGAGCAGAAATACAATTGTATTATGTCAAGGCCCAATACAAACAGCGAGTCACAGCCCCTCACTCAGCTCATCAGTCACTTTTCACTAGACATTAGGTGGTGCCTGCTGTCGCCGTGCGGAAGGGGGGGGGGGTGTGCGGGAGGATGCCGATGGATAGGGCAGGCGATCTTGAAAGCGGAGTTCACCTGTAACATATTCACTAGACATTTGTCTTTTTTTGTATCATATTGAATAAGCTTTCTTTCCCACTTGTCATTCCTTGGCTGTGTCCTTCTGTGGAAAGAGCTTATGCTCAAGGACACCCGACTTATGAGCAAAGAACTATGCGGATCTGAGCCGCACTCCTTGCAGTATTTGATCTGCGTAACAAAAGGGTGCTTGTAGAGGGAAACTGCAATGGATGGCGCCATGCAAGACCAAGGTAGAAGGATAGAGCGTCTCCGGCATTCCCATGGGACTTTCACACATTTGTTCAACATCACATTTGTCAAAATGTAGACTACGTTTGAAAAGCCTTGCAGGGTCTTTTTTCCACGCCAACATGTTGACAATATGCATACAAACCAAACACATAATTACAGTATACCCTACAGTAGCCTTTCACAACCTTTTTACCCCTGAGGAACCCCTGCTATAATTTTCAGGTCTAGAAGAACTCTTGCTAAATCTATATGTCAGGATACATACATTGATTGTGGCATTTCCCAAGTCCTTGACCCCTCTACTCTATATTAAGTTATTCTCAGTGATAATGATCAAATGGAATTAGTATTAATGGTCCATAGAGAACGAAAGACTGTGAATATTGTTGTATCTTCATACACTAGTGATCAGTGTTAGCACTGATGGGCAGAGGTGCTATGGTGGTGAATGCAGGCAGGACATCAGCAATGCTCACTTCTTCAGGAACCACTAGAGACCTTTGGAGGAACCCTAGTCGAGAAAGGGTGTAGGGGGTGGGCGCTACGCTGGGCACCTCCTGGCTGGGAAGCAGCTCACTTGAAAAAATTCCAACCTGCTTACAAGGTACCCAAAGGTATTGGATATCAACCTTTTTTCACACACCTTGGCAGCTCGTTTCTATGAATTGTACCCCTAGATAGTACATTTCCATAAATTGTACCTTTTAGCAGCCCATTTCTAGACGTTTTACCCCTTGGCACTCTATGTATGTTTGTAATTGCTATAGTTGCTTATTTCACATTCTATGTGTAGGGCCCAATTAACACTGATGGTCAGAGGAAAATTCCTTCATTCCTTTGTGTTTTATGTGAGCAGGAGATCAGTTTGTCAATGCTCACTGCTCCAGGAATCTCTAGAAACGTTTAGAGGAACTCTAGTTGAGAACGGGTACCCTACAGCATTGTTTTTCAACCTTTATCCTCTTGTGTATTCCTTGGCAGTCCATCGCCTTAAATTCTACCCCTTGGTTTGAAGTCAATGTTAAACTCTCCATAGGAACCTACCACAATGTTTCTACACATTTGGTTTTCCTGATCTTCTAGTAGTCCATGTCCTATATGTTATCTGAATTTGCCTGCAAACTTGGAGCCTCTATATGACATCTGAGAGAATTAATGTGTGTATAACATGACAGATTGCTCTTGGTATTTTGTAACATTTTCAGTGTTTATTATTATTTTTGTAACGGAAAAATATAAAACCTTAATAAAAATTGTCAATTATAAAAAAATTTTTTTTACCCCTTGACAGCCCATTTTAATAAATTGTACCTCTTGGCAGCCCATTTCTATAAATTGTACCCTGTGGCAGTCCATTTCTATACATTGTACCTCTTGGCAGTCCATTTCCATAAATTGTACCTCTTGGCAGTCCACTTCTATAAATTGTACCCCTTGGTAGTCCATTCTATACATTGTACCTCTTGGCAGTCCGTTTCTATACATTGTACCTCTCGGCAGTCCATTTCCATAAACTGTATCCCTTGGCAGTCCATTTCTATAAATTGTACTCCTTAGCAGCACATTTCCATATGTTTTACCCCATTGGCACCCTACATATGTTGGTAATAAATATAGTTATTTCAAAATGTTATATCTTTATGTGTAGTGCCAACTTAACAATGATGGTCTTCCTTACCTTGGTGTCCAATGTAGGCAGGAGATCAATCTCTCAATGCTCACAGCTTCAGGAATCTTAAGAAACATTTAGAGGAACCCTAATTATGAAAGGTACCCCACAGCATTGGTTGTCAACAGTTTTTCACTTATTTATTCCTTTATTGTCCATTTTTATAAAGTTTACCCTTTGACCTAATTCCATAAATTGTACCCCTTGACAGCATATTTCTATAAATTTTCCCCCCCTTTGCAGCCTATTTACATAATTTCTATCCCCTGGCAACCTACATGTTAATTCATATTTATATGTATTTCTGTGTAGTGTTTACGTAACACTGGTGGTCAGAGGAAAATTTCTTCCTTACCTTAGGTGTTCAAGTAGGCAGGAGGTCAATCTATCAATGCTCCCTGCTCCAGGAACCTTTACAAAACTCCGGAGGAACCATAGTGGGATAGGATACCCTACAGCTTTTTTTTTTCACTTGTGTACCCCTTGGCAGTCCATTTCCATAAATGTTATTCCTTGGCAGCCCATACAGTTGTGTTCATAAGTTTACATACTTTGGCCGAATTTTTGATTTCTTGGCCATTTTTAACCACTTGAGATCCGCGCTATAGCCGAATGACGGCTACAGCGCGGACCTCCTTTGCCGGGACTACGTCTATTGACGTCGTCCCGTGCACGAGCAGCCTGCGCGCCCCCTGTGATCGGCGAGTCTATGAGACTCGCCTGATCACTGATCCAAGCAAGGGGTCGATCCCGACCCCTTATCACGTGATCAGCTGTCAGCCAATGACAGCTGATCATGTGATGCAACGGAGGCGGCGGCCGTGATCGGGACATCAGTCCCGATCACGGCCAGCCCTGCCAGTGCCCACCTGCCCCCTGCCAGTGCCACCTTAATAAAACATAAGTGCCCCCCGTCAGTGCCCCCCGTCAGTGCCACCCAGCAGTGCCCACAGTGCCACCCAGCAGTGCCACCCACAGTGCCCACAATCTGCCTCCACAACGGTGCTGCACCCCAGTGCCACATATCCATGCCCATCAGTGTCATCTTCCAGTGCCCATCAGTGCCCAGCAGTGCCGCCCATCAGTGCCCAGCAGTGCCACCTATCAGTGCCCATCAGTCCCATCTATCAGTGGTACCTATCAGTGCCCCTTAGTGCCACCCATCCGTGCCACCCATCCGTGCCCATCTTTGCCCATCAGTGCCGCCTTATCTGTGCCCATCAGTACTGCCTTATCTGTGCCTATCGGTGCCACCTTATCTGTGCCTATTAGTGCCGCCTTAACTATGCCTATCAGTGCCCACCAGTGCAGCCTATCAGTGCCCACCAGTGCAGCCTATCAGTGCCCACCAGTGCAGCCTATCAGTGCCGCCTCATCAGCGCACTTCAATGAAGGAGAAAAATGACCTGTTTGCAAAATTTTATAACAAACTATTAAACATGATTTTTTTTTTTTGCATCTTTTTTTGTTTGTTTAGCAAAAAATAAAACTCCCAGCTGTAATTAAATACCACCAAAAGAAAGCTCTATTTGTGGGAAAAAAATGATAAAAATTTAATTTGGGTACAGTGTTGTATGCCCGCGCAATTGTCATTCAAAGTGCATCAGCGCTGAAAGCTGAAAATTGGGACTGAGGGGGGTTTAAGTGCCCAGTAAGCAAGTGGTTAAGAGAATATGAATGATAACACAAAAACTTTTCTTTCACTCATGGTTAGTGTTTGGCTGAAGCCATTTATCAGATCACAGGTGAGGATGGTTACCTTTAATAGCCATTCAAACCCCTTTGTGTCAACTTGTGTGCATGTTCTCAGGCCAACATCAACTGTATCCCTTGGCAGTCTATACTCTATATAGGGTATGTAAACTATAGACACCCCCCAGGCACGATATTTAAAGGAATATTTCATTTTTATTGTTTCACTTTAAACATAAAAAATAAAAAAATCACTGCTCCCGAAAAAACGGACGTTTTAAAAAAAAAAATTGCATTGATACATGTCCCCTGGGGCAGGACCCGGGTCCCCAAACACTTTTTTTATGACAATATCTTGCATATAAGCCTTTAAAATTAGAACTTTTGATTTTTCATGTTCGTGTCCCATAGACTTTAACAGTGTTTGTGTGTTCTTCCGAATTTTTTGCATGTTCTTCTGAAACCGAATGGGGGGGGGGGGGGGGGGGGGGGGCTCATCCCTAATGCCTACCGAGGCCTGTGCTGCTGACTATTTGAATGAAGGTTTTTCACTGAGGTTACTAATTATTACAGGAGAGACAACATTTTAAATGTTGGATACGTTTAGTTAATTACCAGATACACGATGACACCAGTGTGATGTGTTTTTAATACCTACCCTTTTTTAATATCCTAATAAATATTTGAATTAAAACATTTTTGTATGTGTTTAACTTATTTAACTTATTTAAAGCTTCCCAACTATGAGCTTGTTTTTGCTGGTATTCATTATCAAATATTAGATTGGAAGGTAGTTGCCAGACTTCAAGTGTAGGCCTGTTCTACTGGCTCATAAAAGAAGATGCGTGTCAGATGGTTATATTTCAGGGCAATTAGAAGAGTTCATTTAAATTCTTTGTTTTGTACTAAAAACAAATATTGCAAAAATAATTTTTAATTCATATACATGAATTATTGGATATTACATTTCATGTTCACCATTTGCAAGTAGCAGCTGGAGCTATCTGCAGATGTTGTGCTAAAAACTGACTGCTGAGTGCCTCAGAGGAGGGACTCATCCCTAGCTGATTCTGTAGCTTTATAATCAGTTAAACACAGGCTGCCCACAAGCATGCTGGCAGCAGTATTCATAGGGAACTCTACAGCACCTCTGTGTACTGGAAAAACAGTTAATTGGGGTAGGTGAGGCAGCCTGCTGATTGGGAAAGTGGCATTTGATTAACCTCCCTAGCGGTGATCCCGAGTCTGGCTCGGGTTGGGATTTTACTATCATAAGCGGTAACCCCGAGCCAGACTCGGGATCGCATCGCTGGATACAGGGAGGACACGGAAAAGTTACTTACCTTGTCCCCTGGATCCAGCGATGTCCTCCGCGCTGTGTGATCGAGCTGTCCTCCGCTCGATTCACAGTGCCGAATGCCGCCGAGCTCCATTCCCTGCGAGGTTACCGTGCACAGGAGCGGAGATCGGCGCCAAATTCAAAAAAGTAAAAGTACACAAAACACACACAGTACTGTCAGATTACAATACTGTATAAAAAATTACACACCCCTTTGTCCCTAGTGGTCTGTGCAGTGCCCTGCATGCACTTTTATATTATAAATACTGTTTTTTTCTGCCTGGAATTTGGAGATTGTCCATAGCAACCAGAAAGTGTCCCTTTTTCAGTGTTTTAGGATTTGATTACATTATTGAATCATTTTTATTATTATTTATTATATTATAAACTTCATCACACCCGGGATGTCTGCTAGACTCTGGTTTGAACAGATTTAAGAGAGTTATTCCTAAGAATTACAGAACTACAATATAAAACGTCAAATTTCTATGCAAAATAATTGTACTGCTTTCAGCACCTAAAACCAGAATGAATCATACCGCCAGGGAGGTTAAGGGTTGGGCATCTGCTGATTTGGGAGGAAAAAACAAACACCTGACTTTTGGGTGTAGACATAGTTTTGAAGGACAGCTGGGATTTAATGTACTGATCAAGGGTGGAGGTCCTTTGGGGGGGGGGGGGGGGGTGACACTGTGCTGCCAGGGGGTGCAGGGGGAGACTGAGGCAACCAGCTGTCATTTAGGGGTGGGGAGACACCCTGCTGCTCAGGTCTGTGTTTTTATTGTATCTTTCAGCTACTTTGCAGTAAAGTGAGGAAAAACTGTAGTATAATAAAGCTCTTTTATGCTTTTACTAAAGAATGTTGCATATGTAAATTTCTTACAGTTGTATGAAAACAACACAGGACATACAGAGCATCACA
This sequence comes from Lithobates pipiens, assembly GCF_037356315.1. Lineage (NCBI taxonomy): Eukaryota > Metazoa > Chordata > Amphibia > Anura > Ranidae > Lithobates > Lithobates pipiens. The sequence continues at coordinate 23,604,283 of NW_027507686.1, forward strand.
CAAGAATACATACACACACAGGCTGAATAGCTTTTCCTAGCAAATGAACATTGCCAATATTATGTGTGCCGTAAGGGTACACTAAAAATCACTTAACTTCCGTTATAGCTGGTCCACAAATTCCTCGCTGAACAGGACTTAAGCATTCGAAGGAAAAAGCAGTATGACGATCTGGTTCTCTTGTGTAGATTTAGGGGGAATTTACAAAAATTAGTGTGTGAAAAAAAACTGGTGAAGCTCTGCATAGGAACTAGTCAGCTTCCAAGTTTTATTGTCAAAGCTGAAAGTGGTTGTAAAGGCACAAGGTTTTTTACCTTCATGCATTGTATGTATGAAGGTAAGAAACGTTCTGTGTGCAGCAGGTCCCCCCAGGCCACCCTATTACTTAAGCCCTGTCTCGATCCAGCGATATCCATGAGAGCCTTGCCGCCCCACAAGCCAGTGAGCCAATCAGGAGACAGAGGGTGCGGGGCGGAGCTGCGGCTCCATGTATGAATAGACACACAGAGCTGCGGTTCGGGATTGCGCCTGGTTTGGGTGACCCCACAGCAAGCTGCTTGCTATGGGGGCACCCGGGAGGAGGGAGGGGCCAGGAGAGCCGGTGTGGGACCTGAGAAGAGGAGGATTCAGGCTGCTCTGTGCAGAACCATTGCACAGAGGAGGTAAGTATAACATATTTATAATTATTATTATTTTAACCAAGGCTTTTATATCACTTTAACTGTATAAGCTGAAGTTAGAAGCTGATTATCTACCATGCACACCTGTGCCAGATTTTGAGTGCTGCAGTTTTAGTAAATCTCCCCCATAGTGTTATCCACAGGTGAAGTGCCCCCTTCCAGCTTGTTAGCCATTCCCACATGGGTGTAAACTCTTTCTACTTCCATCATCTTCTTACATCAGTTTCTTTAGGGGAAACATTTCCTAACTCCAAACTCTTTCTGGCACTATCATATCATACATGCCATGGGTAAAATATATCAAAAGGCCAAGCTATTGTTTATCCTTACTGACTTAGCTTGGGTCCAGTGATTGACAAAGCTCCTCTAAAACAATGGCAATGGATAAAAATGTGTACACTGCCTGGACACTCCTTTACATTGCCCAATATACCCCAAAAGTATCTATTTCACCATTGTATTAGAAGACAGAGAAAAGAGTCATGGGCATTTGTTTGAGAGATGTTCCCACAAGAAGAGCTGATGTTGTTTACTCCTGGGGAAAAAAAAAGATAAATTTTATGTAAGTCTGAAAAAATCACAATCTGGCTATATACTTATATACTGATGTAACACAAGCGGGGAGACATCTTGCCAATCGGTAGTGTGGGGGGACAGGGAGCAGAGGATTTCCACCTACTCTACAAAAAAAAATAAAAAAAAATAATTTGGAGTTCTGTGATGTCACTACCTATATACCTTGGAGGGAAAAAGGGATGAAGAGCCAAAGGGCCCTGGTTCAGACTTTACAGGCAAAATGGACAAGAGTATAGTAAAATTGATACTTTATTAACAATGAATCGTAACAGACAGATCAAGTAGAAAAATAATTAAAAACATACAATTAGGGATACACCAATACCATTTTTTTTACAATGAGTATGAATACTGATACTTTTTTTTTTAGTGCTCGTCGATACCAATTACCGATACCTACCGCAACTGTTTTGTTTTAACTTCAGCTGTCAGCAATGGTACAAAGCATTGAAAAGTTATTTACAAATGAAATTTTTTTTTTATTATTATTATTATTTAGCGCTTTTTCAATGTGAAAAGTGTAAATATATGTTAATATATATGTGTAAAAATATTCACTAACAAAGAAAACAAAAAAAAAAAGTTTTAATTGTTTATTCTTTATAAAATTCACAAGAACAAAAGTTAAAAAGCAGGAAAATAATAATTAAATGGAGGAGAATAAGGAGTTAATTAAGGCTGATTAGAGTAAATTAAGGGTTATTAAGGGGTTAAACAGAGGAGCATTTGTTCACCCCTTTTGATCTGCAGATGAAGAAACAGAAATACACAAAAAGAAACAATGTTTCTTTTTAGTTTAGTGTTTCAGGGCTGAGCAATGTTGTTAATAAACATTGCCGGCTGTTTTTTTTTTTTTACAGCTCCAATTACCGGACTTCTTTAACTTAGGGGAGACCCACTGACAGCTCAAAGAACCGAGCCTGAAAGTATCGGTTTCAGGTATTGGTGCATTTTGTATGAGTACCGACTATTGTGCAAATACTCGGTATTGCCACAGGTGCCGATACTAGTATTGGTGCAACCCTACATACAATACACATATGATGGTCATGTAGTGTAAACAAACAAAAAGGCCTTTTTGTTCCCGGGGGAGACATTGAAGCCCATGTTACCGCTGCTTGTCTAAATACATCAGTGGAGTTTATATAGTTATACTTTCTGTGGGTAGACGCAGGAGAGTCTGATAAATCCAGTTTAACCACTTGCCGACCAGCACACGACAATGTACGTCGACAGAATGGCACGGGCAGGCAAATGGGCGTACATGTACGTACCTTTAAATTTGCCACCCTGCCATCGGGAGAGCGCCGCCGCCGGCGCGCTCCCGCGCTGGTCGGGACCTCCGTGAGTCCGGTCGCGGGACCCGCGGACTCGATCGCCGCGGGCATCCCCGCGATCGTCTCATGGAGCGGCCGAATGAAGAAATGCCGTTGTAAACAACATTTCTCCATTCTGCCTAGCAACTAGTGATGCTGATCTCTGCTCCATGTGATTGGAGCAGAGATCAGTGTTCACTAAATGAAAGCCCAACCCCCCCACAGTTAGTAACACACCCCTAGGAACATTTAACCCCTACACTGTCACCCACTGGTTAACCCCTTCACTGCCAGTGTCATTTACACAGGAATCACTGCATTTATATAGCAGTGATTATTGTATAAATGACAATGGTCCCAAAAATGTGTCAAAAATGTCCGATGGGTCCCCCACAATGTCGCAGTCACAATAAAAATCGCTGATCGCCGCCATTACTAGTAAAAAAAAAATAATAAAAAATTATTAATAAAAATGCTATAAAACTATCCCTATTTTGTAAACGCTATAACTTTTGCGCAAACCAATCAATAATCGCTTATTGCGATTTTTTTTTTATACCAAAAATATGTAGAAGAATACGTATCGGCCTAAACTGAGGGAAAAAAATGTTTTTTTTATATATTTTTGGGGGATATTTATTATAACAAAAAGTAAAAAATAATGCGTTTTTTTCAAAATTGTCGCTCTATTTTTGTTTATAGCGCAAAAAATAAAAACCGCAGGGGTGATCAAATACCACCAAAAGAAAGCTCTATTTGTGGGAAAAAAAGGACGTCAATTTTGTTTGGGAGCCACGTCGCACGACCGCGCAATTGTCAGTTAAAGCGACGCAGTGCCGAATCGCAAAAGTGGTCTGGTCTTTGACCAGCAAATTGGTCCGGTCTGAAAGTGGTTAAAGGAACATATGCATGTCCATATGGATTATGGTTTAAGCTCCTGATATAGTGGACCGAAAAGAGGTGGATAGGCTGTTTTTGCCTTTTCCTCTCTGCTACTCTCCCTCCAATTATCCGGATTCCCACGTTTTTCCTTCTCCCCTGGTGAATTATTTGAATTAACATCTACACCTATATTTGTATGCCATCAGCCCGATACATGGTTGCTAGCGTCAGTAAGAATTTGCCTCCTGCTTTATAAGGTGATTCTCTGGTGATCATCAGGGAGATAATCTTGTGCTGACAAGTGAGACTTGTTCATTTCAACTATCCCCAAGTGTGTCCTGACGAAGCAAAATAGTGAAACGCGTCGACACATAGGGGCTCACTGTTATCCATTTGGTGTTAACCCTCTGTTTACACTTATGACCATTATATGTGTATGTTATGTCTTTAATTCTTTTTCTACTTGACCTGTCTGTTATGATTCATTGTTAATAAAGTATTAATTTTACTATACTCTTGTCCATTTTGCCTGTAAAGTCTGAACCAGAGCCCTTTGGCTCTTCACCCTTTTTTTCTCTAAGTTAACTTTATAGGAATGTGGCCTTAGGAGTGTTATCTCAATTTCTGTCTATATACCTCCTTTGTCTTGTACAATGGAATGTACTCGTCTTTTGCCTGCCATTCTGGTGTTTACTACCTGATCGCACTCTGGCTCTCCTTGGGTACCTTTCACGCCCAGAATTTATGGCGCTTACAGCACGGCTCCCTGATGTGCAGCATCTGGAATTGAGCGGGATGAGCAGGTGTGATGAGGAAGGAGCAGGTGCTGCTCTTCTCTATGCAGAGGCCGTTTGTTTAGAAGACATCAGCGATTTGCGCAAAATGTGCTTTGTTGGCAGTTTTGGGCGATTTTCCCTTGTTATATATACATATATATTACGGGGGAAAAAAAGCAAAAAGATGTTTAACTAGCTGGAGGTATTGTTTTATTCAGTTTTCTTTAGAGCTCAGTACTAGGTGCAGGGCGGGTGCCAGCAAAAGGCTGCTAGGGTGCCAGAATGGTGGTAAAACCTGAATCCCCAGCCACTTGCTGGAAATTTGGACAGGGCCGCTGATAAGGGGGTAGCAGCTGTATTGGGCCTGGGCCAGCTGGGGGGCCCTGGCAACAGAGGAATCAGATGTGAGCAGGAGAGGGGGTGATCGGTGTGTAAGTGAGGTGGGGCAAATACAGGAACCGATCCGCTGTCTGCCTCTCTCTCTATGCAGCAGCTGAGAGCTGGCCTCTCCTCCTCTCCCTTTTGCTGACTTTCAAGATCTGCAGGGACAGAGAGACATAGGGGATCAGTTTCTGTGATTATTCCCCCCCCTCAGCCACACCGATCACCCTCTCTGTATACTATCCTCTAACTCCACCCGGCCCCCCTATGTGCCCCCGCTCCACAGAGCTTCTGGCTTCCCCTCCTCTCCCACTGGCAGCTACTGCTTTCAGGGTGGAGCTTAGGGGAAGGGGACAGGAAATATGTCAAATTTACCAGCTCCTTCCTTTTGTGAATGAAGACAGTGAGTGATCTGTGTCAGACATCTGAGAACAGGTACTAGGATTGACATTATTTTTATCAACTATGAGCCGGTATCTCAGTCCAGGAAGTAGATGGTGACCCTGAATGATTCCTGAACAAAGGTGGCACAGTCCTTCTGGAGAGAAAAGCATTGTCAGGGGGGAGTACTGTGATCACAGAGAGGTAATAAATACCTGGAAGTGTTACACTGACAGGTTCCTTAGCTGCTCTTAAAGAGACCCAATTACCAGACCTTTTATTTCCAAACCAATCTTCACCTGAATTTACATGTGCATTTAACTTTGCATGGTAATTACCTCTAAAAAGACAGCTGCTGGGTGCTGCCATGTTGGATGTCAGTAGACTCAACTCAGGTGACACTCTGTAGTATTCCCCTTCTTTCCTCTGATGTCAGCTATATAAAAGCTTATGTAGGAAGGCGGTGGAAGGGGTAGAGCAGCTGGGCCAGCACAGACAGTAATTAGACACTCCCAGAAGTCCTCCACACATCTCTCCCAGTGCTTCTTAAGAACATGGTTGTCCACATCCTTTCCCCTTCCCCCTCACTTCCTATACATCATTTCCTGTCCTGAGCTCATGAACTAGTCCAACAAGTTAATTTGCATATACATAGGGGAGGCCTAGCTTCTAAAACAATACATGGTCTTAAAATGTTTTTTATGTCTATGCTATGAAAAGAAATTGCCAAAATAGCCATAACAACACGTGGAGTAGTCAAATTCAGAGACATATTGCAAGAAAATAAAACATTTTTATGGAAGGAAAAAAAAGAGCCTTGATAATTAGTGCTTTTTACCTGCAATTTTTGGGACATGAAACCCTATATCTGATGCTCCTGGGATGGATTCAGAAGTAAAAGAAATAATCGGTTTGGCTTCTTCACACTGAAGATCCATTTTTATAACTAAACCAAATTTTTACTTAACTCAAATAACCTCTTTATAATGTGAAGTTATGAAGTCATGAAGTCACAGGGTTGCCTATCTACCGACAAGCTTCTGTAGCTTGCTGCTTTCAGTAAATTAAAGATTCCCAGCTCAGCTGTGTGCTGGAGAGAACGCCGGAGGTGGCAGGAATGGGAGTGGCGATAGGAGCCAAGAAGAGACAACAATGGCCTGGATGTGAAGGGGGTAAAATCTTCCGGAGCTGAAGTGGTTACAATTCTGTCTACACTTAGTACCCATAAATACCTTAGAATTAGCCATAGACATTGCAAAGCAGGGAGGCTGAGTGATTGCATTCAAACACTAAGCCCCACCCTCCTACTGGCTAAATAGCTCCCCCCCCCACCAAACAAAAAATAAAAATAAAATGGCATGCATGTATGTGTGTGTGTATGTGTAATCTAGGCTCAGAGGAAGTAGGTTGAATGACACTGGCCAAATGGCCATCATTCAACTCCTAAGACTTGTGACTTCTCCTGGGAATCTTCCAAGTTTTAAATTAGATTTCTTTTAAAAAACAAAGTTCCAGTGTTGAAGAGCTTTGTGCTGGAATTACAGGGAGCTGTCAGCCTTTCCCACCAGTGTTTAGTGCTATGTATTTAGTGTTGTCACTGTCCTTCTACAAAAGCCAACAGCGTGGAACCAGTGGACCCTCTCCTCCCATCCCATTTAAGTAAGTAACCAATGACAGGGGGGGGCATTTTTCCCTGTTGACCAGCCGTTCACCATGGTGTCCTTCCAACTGACCATCAATATAAGGTGGCAAGATACTGAACTCCAACGTAAAGAGGATTCCTCCTGCCGACCACCAATTTAACAGGGCACTACACTAAACGCCAATGTAAGGGGGCATTACACTGACCAACAATGTAAAGGCACAATACACTGAGCTCCAACATAAGGGGCATTAGACTAATCACCAATGTAAGGGGGCACTACATTAACCAACAATTTAAAGGCACAATAAGGGGCATTACATTGACCACAAATTTGAGGGTGCACTACACTGACCACTAATGTAATGTGGATCTACATGGACCTCCAGCGTAAGGGGGCACTACACTGACCACCAATGTAAGAGGGCACTACACTGACCACTAATGTAAGGGGGCACTACACTGACCAACCAGTATAAGGGGACACTACACTGACCATCAGTATAAGGGACCACTAGTGTAAGCAGGGAAACACTGATTACCAATGTAATGTGGTTCCACATGAACCTCTAATGTAGGGAGGCACTACACTGACCACCAATATAAGGGGACACTACACTGACCGCTTATGTAAGGGGGCACTACACTGACCATCATTGTAAGGGGACACCACTGGTACACTGACCACCAATGTTTGGAGGACTACATTCATCACCAATGTTATGTGGTTCTACGCATACCTCCAATGTAAGGGGGTATTACACTGACCACCAATGTAAAAGACACTGCACTGACCACCATGTAAAGGCACAGTAGGCTGACCTCCAATGTATGGGGCACTACGTTGACCACTAATTTAAGGGGGCACTACACTAATCCCCAATGTAATGTGGATCTACAATGCAAGGGGGCACTACACTAAGCAACCAATGCAGGAAGGCACAACACTGACAACCAAAGAAAGGGAACACTACAATGGCCACCAGTGTAAGGGAGCACTACACAACCATCAATGTAAAGGTACAATACATTGACCTCCAATGTAATGGGCACTACATTGACCGCTAATGTAAGGGGGAACTACACCGACTGCTAGTGTAAGGAGGACTACTTAGATCACCAATGTAATTTGGTTCTGCATGAACCTCCAGTGTAAGGGGGCTCTACACTGACCACCAATGTAGGGGGCACTAAACTGACCGCTAGTGTAAGGGGGACTATCTAGATCACCCAAGTAATGTGGATCTGCATAAAGCTCCAGTGTAAGGGGGGCACCAATGTAAGGGGGCACTACTCTAGCCAGCAGTGTAAGGGGGCACTACTCTGGCCAGCAGTGTAAGGGGGCACTACTCTGGCCAGCAGTGTAAGGGGGCACTACTCTGGCCAGCAGTGTATTGTGGTTCTGCATGGACTTCCAGTGTTAGGATCCCTTTTTTCAGAAAAGCATCTGAACAAAGTTGCAGTTTTTTTTAAAGATCATAAGAGAAGACATTTTCAGTTCACATTAGTGGTTATTTGGTGGTCTTCTTACGCCTCCACTTTAAGGAAGTTAATGTAAGCCTTACACTCCTCCCACCCAGATCTGCCACATAACTCTTCCCTAGAAGGGACTTGAATAGGTTCCAGATAAGGATTAGGTTAAAGTTAGAAATAAAATTTTAAGGTGGGATAAATACATTTTCTAGGTGTGGTAAATGACGCGTAGCCCAGAACTGTCACTCTGAATACCGCCACATAGTATTGTGATGACAACAAATGCATTGCGGTTATTGAGTTTACCCGCTGTAAGTATTTTCTTGTTTTATCAGCAGCTCCTTCACTTAAAGTACATGTTGCCTTCTTCAAGAAAAGGGGTTAATAGCCGTTTTAAAACTGCCAACTGTTATTTTACACTTTCTGACCTTTTTACTGACTCGCCGGCGTTGGTTAAGTGATCCATTCTAGTCCAAATTAACGGGCAGAGTTCTGAAAGCTTCTCAAACTTTCTCGGCCTTTCCAGTAACTGACAGTCTTGGTGCAACAAGATGGCTTATTAACAGCTGACTCCTTCACCCTCCATTAAACTTCTAGGGCCTCGGGATGGAAATGAAAAAGTATATATAAAATACTTGACTGTGTGCTCCTCCATGTAAATTCTAGAAATAGTTTTTTTTTGCATGAATGAAACGCGTTCCTCACCTGCTCCCATATGATAATTTATCCTTGAAACACGAGGACCCTGTCAAACTGCCAAGAGTATTGCAAATATCTCAGAGCAGCCATCAACTCCGTCTACCCTGTCGCTCCATGCCTACCTCTACATCTCCCGCTATGGCTTGTCAGAGCACCAATGAAGCATTGTAGCGGGGGGACATGTTGGCTGCTTTTACTGCTTTTTAAGTATTTTTTTTTTAATGGTTCTCGGAAGTGGCAGAAAGGAAGACAATGTACTGTATATGAAGAAGTTCGAGTAAAGTGATGCTCAGAAGGGCGTGTTTTATTTTTTTTCCCAAGGTGCAACAATAAAGCCCCATACACACTATAGGATTTTCTGCTGATTTTTTTCCTTCACGCCGCGTACACACGATCGAATTGTCCGGCGGACTTGGTCCGCCAGACCACAGTATGCCGGACAATTAGATCGTGTGTGGGCTCCAGCGGACTTTTTCATCGTAAAAGTCTGGTGGACTTAGTAGTTTTGACTCAAAATTTGTCTGCCAGACTTGGCTTTCAGCGGACAATCCATTCGTCAGTGGGCTAGTCCGGTGGACTAAGAATGACGCATGCTCTGAAGGAAGTACGAGAAGGAAGCTATTGGCTACTGGCTATTGAACTTCCTTTTTCTAGTCCTGTCATATCTGCTGTACGTCATCGCGTTAGAAATCGGAGTGTCCATGTGTGGCCAGGTCCGTTCGTTATAAAGTCCGGCGGATTGTTTGCCGGATTGTTTCCCGGAGCAGGTCCGTCGGACAATTCGATCGTGTGTACGCGGCATCAGCGTTACCAAAACCATATAATATGAGGTCAAACCTTAGGAGTTTCAATTTGTATGCAATCAGGCGGGCCCTTGCACTACATGGTTTTGGTAAATCTGAAGACAAATATCAGCAGAAATGTATGGGGCTTAAGGGAGGTCGAGGTGCAGTTGCCTTTGGGTCAATGAGGTCACCATGCCTCACTGGTGTCTCCAACTTATTGATGAACTGTGAGCTCTTATAAGATCTGCACATAATAATGCAGAATCTTCTTTCGTCTGACATTTAAGTCCGAATTCTGCTTCTAAGTAATGAAAAGGTGACATTTTACCCTAATATTCAAACAGGAGGGTCTCAAACTTAAATGTTAATAATGCCATAAAGCCCCATGCACACTATCAGATTTTCTGCTGATTTTTGTCTTCGGATTTACCAAAACCATATAATATGAGGTCAAACCTTAGGAGTTTCAATTAGTATACAATCAGGCAGGGCCTTGTACTACATGGTTTTGGTAAATCTGAAGACAAAAATCAGCAGAAAATTTGATAGTGTGTGTTGGGCTTATAGAGGACCTGGTCCTGGAAAAAGTATGCCTATCTAAGGTCATCTCTAGAAGTTTACTTTTCACTTTTGTTGTTGTACACACCCTGTAGCACAAGATCACTTTAAGATTCTTTAAAGTGTAAGTTCACCTTTGCACAAAATCTGTGAGGTTGTCAGAAACCATGAAATCAGACCGAGACAGAAGTACGGGTAAATCACACTTATTATTATTAACGATTTATATAGCGCCAACAGTTTACGCAGTGCTTTACAATGTATAGGGGAGACAACACAATTACAGTACAATACAAAAGGTACAGGAGGGCCCGGCTCATAGAGCTTACATTCTAAAGGGAGGGGTTGGTGGTACAAAAGGTAATAGCTGCAGAGAATGATTTGATGGGGGCGGCTTGGGGACAGTTAGGTGGGTGTGGCCGCCTCACGGCGATATACGTCGGCAGAATGGCACGGCTGGGCACAAGCACGTACAGGTACATTGCCCTTTAAGAGCCCAGCCGCAGGTCGCGCTCGCGCTTCCGGCGCACTCGCAACCCGGTCCTGAGCTCTGTGACCGTGGCTGCGGGACCCGCGGACCCGATCACCGCCGGTGTCCCTCGATCGGGTCTCAGATCTGAAGAACGGGGAGAGGTCTGTGTAAACAAACCTCTCCCCATGCTTCCTAGTGAGCCTGTCACTGATCATCTGTTCACTGTCATAGGGAAAGACGATTTGTGACATGCCAACCCACGCCCCCTACAGTTAAAAAAAACACACATTAACCCCTACACTGCCCCCTAGTGTTAACCCCTTCACTGCCAGTGACATTTTTACAGTAATCAATGCATTTTTAATCGCACTGATCGCTGTATTAATGCCAATGGTCCCAAAAATGTGCCAAAATTGTCCTACATGTCTGCCATAATGTCGCAGCCACAATAAAAATTGCTGATCGCCGCCATTACTAGTAAAAAATTATTAATAAAAATTACCACAAATATGTAGAAGAATACAGTGGTGTGAAAAAGTGTTTGCCCCCTTCCTCATTTCCTGTTCCTTTGCATGTTTGTCACACTTAAGTGTTTCGGAACATCAAACCAATTTAAACAATAGTCAAGGACAACACAAGTAAACACAAAATGCAATTTGTAAATGAAGGTGTTTATTATTAAAGGTGAAAAAAAATCCAAACCATCATGGCCCTGTGTGAAAAAGTGATTGCCCCCTAAACCTAATAACTGGTTGGGCCACCCTTAGCAGCAACAACTGCAACCAAGCGTTTGCGATAACGTGCAATGAGGCTTTTACAGCGTCCTGGAGGAATTTTGGCCCACTCATCTTTGCAGAATTGTCCTAATTCAGTTACATTAGAGGGTTTTCGAGCATGAACGGCCTTTTTAAGGTCATACCACAACATCTCAATAGGATTCAGGTCAGGACTTTGGCTAGGCCACTCCAAAGTCTTAATTTTGTTTTTCTTCAGCCATTCGGTGGTGGACTTGCTGGTGTGTTTAGGATCATTGTCCTGCTGCAGAACCCAAGTTCGTTTCAGCTTGAGTACACGAACAGATGGTCGGACATTCTCCTTCAGGATCTCTTGGTAGACAGCAGAATTCATAGTTCCTTTTATCACGGCAAGTCTTCCAGGTCCTGAAGCAGCAAAACAGCCCCAGACCATCACACTACCACCACCATATTTTACTGTTGGTATAATGTTCTTTTTATGAAATGCAGTGTTCCTTCTACGCCAGATATACTTGGACACACACCTTCCAAAGAGTTCCACTTTTGTCTCATCGGTCCACAGAATGTTGTCCCAAAAGTCTTGGGGATCATCAAGATGTGTTGTGGAGAAATTGAGACGAGCTTTGATGTTCTTTTTGCTCAGCAGTGGTTTTCTCCTTGGAACTCTGCCATGCAGGCCATTTTTGCCCAGTCTTTCCTGATGGTGGAGGCATGAACGCTGACCTTAACTGAGGCAAGTGAGGCCTGCAGTTCCTTGGACGTTGTTGTGGGGTCTTTTGTGACCTCTTGGATGAGTCGTCGCTGCGCTCTTGGGGTAATTTTGGGTGGCCGGCCACTCCTGGGAAGGTTCACCACTGTTCCATGTCTTCGCCATTTGTGGATAATGGCTCTCACTGTAGTTCACTGGATTCCCAAAGCTTTGGAAATGGCTTTATAACCCTTTCCAGACTGATAGATCTCAATTACTTTCTTTCTCAATTGTTCCTGAATTTCTTTGGGTCTCGGCATGATGTGTAGCTTTTAAGGATCTTCTGGTGGACCTTACTGTGTCAAGCAGCTCCTATTTAAGTGATGCCTTGATTGTGAACAGGTGTGGCAATAATCAGGCCTGGGTGTGGCTAGAGAAATTTAACTCAGGTGTGGACAACCACAGTTATAGTATGTTTTAACAAGGGGGGCAATCACTTTTTCACACAGGGCCATGATGGTTTGGATTTTTTTTCACCTTTAATAATAAACACCTTCATTTACAAATTGCATTTTGTGTTTACTTGTGTTGTCCTTGACTATTGTTTAAATTGGTTTGATGTTCCGAAACACTTAAGTGTGACAAACATGCAAAAGAACAGGAAATGAGGAAGGGGGCAAACACTTTTTCACACCACTGTATGTATCGGCCTAAACTGAAGAAAAAAAATGTTTTTTTTATATATTTTTGGGGGATATTTATTATAGCAAAAAGTTAAAAATATTGAATTTTTTTTCAAAATTGTCGCTCTATTTTTGTTTATAGCGCAAAAAATAAAAACCGCAGAGGTGATCAAAAAACACTAAAAGAAAGCTCTATTTATGGGAAAAATGGACACCAATTTTGTTTGGGAGCCACATTGCACGACCGCGCAATTGTCAGTTAAAGCAACGCAGTGCCGAATCGCAAAAAGGGGCCTGGTCCTTTAGCTACAAAATGGTCTGGGGCTTAAGTGGTTAATAATAAAAGAAAAAAGAACAAACGTAGTCAAAACATAGCCAAAGTTCAGTATCCGGAATGGATAGTCAGCTAAGCCAGAAGTCAGGGATCAAAGTAGTGGAACAGCAAGCAGGATCTGGAGCCAGAAGGGATGTCAGCAAAGCCAGTCTTTAAACAGGAACGCTGGATATATTTCTTGTGATGTTGACCAAGGTGAAGGCAGAGCTCCTCTGGACTGGATGGCTTAAGTAGGCAGGACTGACAAGCAGGATCATCAACAGCCGAGGAACTGTAGAGAGAGATGGTAGCTGGTAATTAGCCGACAGCTGAGCGGCCAGCTCAGAGAAGGAACGGCTGAGCCCAGCCCTGACAGAGGTGAAATTACACTGGACCCCCTCCCTAAACCCCCCCCCCCCCGGTCCGCTGTACCAGAGTCTCGCAATCCCCCGCTGTCAGACACCCGGCCGGCGCTATACTGGTGCAAAAATCTCCAATACATGAAACCGATGCTTTCAGGCTCGGTTCTTTCAGCTTTCAGCGGGATTCCCCCACTAACAGCTGAAATGTAAAATAAAAAAACAAAGCCGCAATTATCAGTTATTAAGGAGCGGGGCAGCCATGTCCTTAACAACCGATGTCTCATTCAGCTGTCAGTGGGATTTCCCTATTGACAGCTGAAGTGTAAACTGAAGTCCTGGCAAAAAAAAAAAGCAGTCGGACAATGTTTATAAACAACATTGCTCAGCCGCTGAAACAGAAAGGTTAAAAGAAACATTGTTTCTTTTGTGTATTGTTCTGTTTCTTCATCTACAGATCAAAGGGATGAACTTAAGGCCCCTTTTACACGGGACGGATCAGTAATGATCCGCCCCGTGATGATCCGCTTGCTCAGCGGGGATCGCTCCGTTGTCCCCGCTGAGCCGGCTGCGGACAGGGCGGTCTCCGCACACTGTGCAGGGACCACCCTGTCAGCTCTCCGCTCTCCTCTATTGGGGATCGGATGAACACGGACCGTCTGTCCGTGTTCGTCCGATCCGCTCTGCAGACGGATAGAAAAATAGGATTTTCCTCCGTCTGCAGAATCGGACAGTAGCGGAGGCGGACGAAATCGGGTGTCTGCGGATGTTCTCCGCAGTCACCCACTATCCCATAGGGATGCATGTATGTCCGTATTTCATCCGCAAACGGATGGATGAAATACGGACATATCGTCCGCATGTGTGAAAGGGGCCTTAATCTGCAGATGAATTAATTAACTCCTTATTTTCATTCTCCATTTAATTATTATTTCCTGATGATTTTTTTGTTCACTTATATTTAATAAGCAATTAACCAGTTCAGCTCTTTGGACGTACTATGTAAGTGATCACAAGCTAATGGCTGCAGCAGCAGTAGCCATCAGCCTGTGTGGGTTTTGTAGAGCCGGCGATCGGCTTCAAAGTAAAAGTGATGCAGCACTTTCTGATCACTTTCACAGGGCCAGCCACGGGTTGAACATGTGACCAGCAGCAGAGGACTAGAATCTCCTTCTGCTTATGTTTCCCTGCAGACAGGCTGGGAAATATCTGGGTCATGTGACTTGGATTTTTTTTTTTTTTAATGAAAATAATTACAGTGCCATCTTTCCCATACAGAAATAGAAGTGACAATATAAATTAAACAGTGTGTGTTTATTGTCACTTTGATGTGTGTACCTGCATGCATGTACCTGTGGCCCTCCAGCTGTTGCGGAACTACAAGTCCCATGATGCATTACAAGGCTAACAGTTAAAAGCATGACTCCCACAGGCAGAGGCATGATGGGAATTGTAGTTCCCCAACAGCTGGAGGGCCACAGGTTGAGCACCCATGCTTTTGGTTTAGAACAGGGGTCTCCAGACTTTTAAAACAAAGGACCAGTTTACCGCCCTTTAAACTTTAGGGGGCCAGACTGTGGCCAATGGAAGTAGAAAATTCTCTGGCATTGGTGGGAGTAAACAATTCAATAGGCTTGGTGATCAGTGGGAGTAAAAAAAAATACATCATGGTATAAGTGGGAGGAATAGTGCCCTACCATTGGTGTCAGTGTGAGGAATAGTGCCCCACCGTTGGGTCAGTGGGAGAAATAGTACCCCATTGTTGGTGTCGGTGGGAACAATAGTACCCCATCATTGGTTTCAGTGGGAGGAATAGTACCCCAATGTTGGTTTCAGTGGGAAGAATAATGCCCCACCATTGGTGTCAGTGGGAGGAATAGTGCCCCACAGTTGGGTCAGTGGGAAAAATTGTACCCCATTGTTGGTGTCAGTGGGAATAATAGTACCCCATCATTGGTATCAGTGGGAGGAATAGTACCCCGTTGTTGGTGTCAGTGGGAAAAATAGTGCCCCACCATTGGTGTCAATGGGAAAAATACCCCATTGCTGATGTAAGTGGGAGGAATAGTACCCCGTTTTTGGTGTTAGTGGAAGGAACAGTGCCTCATATCAATGAAAAGAATAGTTCTCCGAGGGCCGGATAAAGGCAAGCAAAGGGCCACATTTGGCCCACGGCCCGCAGTTTGGAGACCACTGGTTTAGAATAAAGCATTTGCAAAATTTCTGTAATCCAGCCTCCTTCATCTTCCAGCCCACTTTCAGTGAACCCAGGCTGTCATGGACACAAGGCAAATGGACGCCACCCGAGCCAACACAGCACAAATGGGTGCAGCAAATGCAGCCTGGGCTAACAGTGCTCTTGGACAGAGGTGCCGTTCTGTTCTGGAGTAGACATGGGCCACCACCATTTCCAGAGGAAAAGACGTGATTCACCTAACTAACCTGAGAACTGCTGCATTTAAAATATGTATAAAGTAATTTTTATTTTTTTTAAAAGTGAATGATTTTATGGAGGAGGGCACAAAAAGGACAAAAAATGATCTTCATGAGTACCTAATAAGCTTCAATGCATGAAGAATATTGCACCAGCACTATTTCTGGCCACAAGGGGTTCTCCAACCATCCCAGACTTTTAGCAAATGAAAATATTAGCGCAGCAAGACAGCTATTTAACAGCTGACTACAGCATTCTCCATGAAACTTTGAAGACCTTGGGATGAAAATTAAAAATATACAGTATTTAAACTTCTTGAGTATGTAAGGGGGGGGGGGGGGGGGTCAGGGAGAGGGCAGACAAAAAGTGAGGCCAGGAAGCTTATTCTCTTTCATGGGAACTTAGTGATACTCAACGCATGAAGAAAAATGCATTGCATTGACATCCATGTACTGTGTTAGGTTCATTGGGTTATGCTGTACAAGTGTTCAGTGCTGAAGTCACAAAGGTCCCTCGTGCAAGAAGAATATATGGGCCCCATGTTCAAATTTTGGTTAAAAAAAAACAAAAAAAAACAACTCACTGTGTATCAATTGATAGCTAAATAGAGCTGAGCCCTGTATGTGTTTGGGCTGCCATTCCAGAATGAAGGTCGAGGAAGGGCAATGCATACACTGTGTCAGGACTTGCTGGTGGTACTGCGCTTCCCAGAGCAAAAAGTTGCAGTTCTAGTGTCCACCAGCAGGTGTCTTCCAGCAGTTTTTAGTTATCAAAGTCTTCACCTGATGCTGGTTGCTGGAAGGGTATTTAGTCTCTCCTCCTGCAAATACCATTTGCATCAGTGTTTTGCTTTGCCTGCCGGCCAGATGCATGTTTGCTGTTTAACCCTGAGCCTGCTGCTGCCTTGTATCGTACTCCCCTTGTTCCTGATTCCCGTCCTGGTTCTCCCCTTTCTTGCATCTCCAGTATTCCCTGTGACTTGTGCTCCTCATTTTCTATATATTATATTATAGTCTGGTATTTTGTCGCTGGGTTTTTGGTTCATGTTAGCTGTTTGCTGGTGTTTGGATGTCTTTTGTTTTACTATTAATTAATTCACTTTAATATATATATGGTTTGGTTTCCTAAGTGTAGCCACACAGATCTGGCCATCCTTGCTGCCAATTCCTGACATACCGTATCCCTATCAGACCTCCCCCCCCTTACATCAAGGGCTCCATCAGAGCCTCCCTTACATCAGGGTCTCCATCAGAGTCTCAGTCAGTGCTCTTCCCCCCCCCCCCCCCTTACGTCGGGTTCTCAGAGTTCCCACCCCCCCCTTACATCAGGGTCTCCTTCAGAGTTTCCCGTTACATCTGTTACATCAGTGCCTCAATCAGAGCACCCCCTTACAACAGGTTCCACATTGGAGCCCCCTCCTCGTACATCAGGGTCTCCATCAGAGTCTCCCCTTAGATCAGAGTCTCCATCAGTGTCCCCCCTTACATCAGAGTCTCAATCGGGGCACCCCTTACATCAGGTTCCACATCGGAGCCCCTTCCTCGTACATCAGGGTCTCTATCAGATTCTCCCCTTACATCAGAGTCTCAATCAGAGCACCCCCTTACATCAGGTTCCACATCAGAGTCACTGTCTTACATCAGAGTTTCCATCAGAGTTCCCCGTTACATCAGAGCCTCACTCCCCTTACATCGGGGTCTCCATCAGAGTCCTCGCCCCCTTACATCATGGTCTCCATCAGAGTCCTCCCCCATTACTTCAGGGTCCCTTCCTTACAACAGGGTCTCCATCAGAGTCCCCCCCTTACATCAAGGTCTCCATCTGATCGATCTGAGCCCCTCCCCTTATATCAGGGTCTCCATCAGAGTCTACCCTTTGATCAGAGTCCCCCCTTACATCAGAAGCGGAGACCATAGGCAGCCTCTGCTGATCTTAATCCTCAGTCAGTGCACAATGGGGATACACCACTGGCCCCAACTAGAGGTCTAAAAGAATCATGTAGCGGGCCGGATGTGGCTCGCGGGCCGTAGTTTGTTATCTGTTGGGTTCGTTGAGTGTTATTGTCACTAGTAATAGATTTTAACATAAGTTAACATGGCAAATAATTTTTTTTTTTTTTTTTTTTCCTGTTGTAAATGTTCCTAATGCATTGTATATTGACATAGATTAGCTGAACTGCTCTGCAGCAAAGGACTCTCATAGCCATCTTGGCCAGGACACCTCAGCTGCCCTCCCTCCACCCACAATGGGTTCTTAGTATCCATTAACACAGACCCCGCATGGCTGCTCCCGGCGCCCCCACGCCTTCCTCAGCAGAACTCTCTCCGCCTGTTATACGTGTATTTATGGTGGAAATTGCAACCTAAATGTAAAGATTTATAACAGCCGACTCGCAGTCGACTCGCTCCATTCCGCTCCGCTCCACTCCACTGTAAGTAAACTTTTGCATAAAGCTAAAGCGTTTTAAAAGTGAAAGCTAATTTATAACACTGCAGCCGAAAATTGCTATGTAGCGCCTTATTTTTCCACAAAAAAAAACGTGCAAGGCTTATCATTATCAGCGTGAACGCAATTACTACACTTCAAGGTTTCTCGCGGAAAAAGAAATTGAGCGTGCAAATACTCCTTCATCATAATCACCCTGACTGTGCCGAGGCATTCATAAAAGGGCCGGCGACGTATTGAAATTCAATATTGTTTTAGTCTCAATCAATTATAATAATTGTTTGCATTTTTAAAGTGTAATTTACCATTGAAAAAAAAATGAGCAAAGATCAACCAATAGTTGCTAACACATCATATTTCCCTATTAGACATGGCGCCGGGCGCGCGCTCCCACTTTGAGGGGAAAGCGGCTTTACAGACTGTAAAAATAACATTCCCTTTTGAAGAGAGTGCTCAATTATGAGAAGGGGATCGCGGCGAGTGAAAACTTGATGACAATAGTTGGCTAAGCAATTTAGTGAGTGTAAATATTTCCTAACTCAGGTGGAGTCTAGCCTCTTTTTTTTTTTTTCTTCCCTTTGATTTGTTGGCTTGATTTTTAAAGATGCTGGCTCAGAGGTGACACCGCTATGTAAATCCTGGTGCCTGTGCTCCCAAATGTCTGACATGGATCAGCCCCTGCTGTAGCCTCTCACCTTGTGACTTGCTATCTCAGGGGGGGGGGGGGAAGGAGACTGAGGAAATGCTTCCTCCTGCCTGCAGCAGACTGATGACATCACAGTCTAGGCAAAAGTTACTGACCGGCGCCCATCGGTGGCTTTTTAATGATAAAAGGTGGAGCTTTTCTGAAAACAGTCACTGTTGCTGTATATTGTCAGGGATATATTTACTTTTATGCAGACTTGTACTGTTACTTTAAAGTTCAATATGAAGCTTGGTGGCATGACCACCAATGTGCAGAGTTTAAATAACATGCCACTTACCACCAATCTGCAGAGCTTAAACAATACTGTCACTGATCACTAATGAGGCTGGACTTGCCTTTGGTACTTTCCACCAATCTTGGAGGTGGGCGGGTGGTTTCAGTAGCACTTCCACTGACTGATAGTGCAAAGTGGATTAACAGCACTGTTACTACCCACCAATATTTGTGAGGGGTTGGGTAGTAGCACTGCCACTTACACCAATGCTGGGAATTGTTATTGCATCTACTGACACCAATGCTGGGGGTTATTACTGCACCCCTTAACAACATGGCTGGGGGTTATTATTACAGATACTGACACCAATGCTGGGGGTTATTACTGCACCCCTTAACAACATGGCTGGGGGTTATTATTACAGATACTGACACCAATGCTGGGGGTTATTACTGCACCCTTTAACAACATGGCTGGGGGTTATTATTACAGATACTGACACCAATGCTGGGGGTTATTACTGCACGCCTTAAAAACATGGCTGGGGGTTATTATTACAGATACTGACACCAATGCTGGGGGTTATTACTGCACCCCTTAACAACATGGCTGGAGGTTATTATTGCAGATACTGACACCAATGCTGGGGGTTATTACTGCACCCCTTAACAACATGGCTGGGGGTTATTATTACAGATACTGACACCAATGCTGGGGGTTATTACTGCACCCTTTAACAACATGGCTGGGGGTTATTATTACAGATACTGACACCAATGCTGGGGGTTATTACTGCACCCTTTAACAACATGGCTGGGGGTTATTATTGCAAATACTAACACCAATGCTGGGGGTTATTGTTGTAGATACTGACACCAATACTGGGGGTTATTATTGCATCCACTGACACCAATACCGGGGGGGGGAGTTCAGTATCACAGCCACTGACTGATAGTGCAAGGTGGATTAACAGCACTGTTACTGCCCACCAATGTTGGTGTAGGGATTTGTAGTAGCACTGGCACTGACACCAATGCTGGAGATTGTTATTGCGGCTACTGACACCAGTTTCTCTGGGTTAGTACTGCACCCTTTGACAACATGGCTGGGGGTTATTATTGCAGCTACTGACACCAATGGGAGGGGGGTTATTACTGCACCCTTTGACACCAATGCTGGGGATTATTATTGCCGCTACTGACACCAATGCTGGGGGTTATTATTGCATCCACTGACACCAAAGCCTGGAGTTACTAATACTGCCATTGACATGTGCATTGCTGCACACTGCAAAAAATACAGAAAGGCTAAAATTCTAGGGCGTTTTGGTGTGTTACAATCCATTCATTTTGAATGGGCCACCTACTGTAACGCGATGTGATGCAACTCAACACAAAAGTGTGCTGCCATTGTGTGGCTCTTTGGAAGAGTCAGAGGCCACACTTGAGACCCTCTATAATTTTCAAGTGGATCACCATTATTCTAGAGAAGGGGTCCTCCAACTATGGCCCATAGGACACATACGGACCTCCAAGGTTTTGTACCTGGCCCGCCCGGCAGTTTGGGCACTGGGGCACCCACAATGAGCGGTCCGCCCGGAGAGCTCCCCACCGACCCCGTCCCATAGGGGGAAACAGGACTAATCTCCAGCATTGTCCTGGGTGGGGGCAGAGACACAGAGAGCCTGCTCCAGAACGGTAAAGCTACACAGGGATCCCGGCTCTTAGTCCTTGCGGCTGTCTTCTGCGTGCCTGTTGACAGCGTTAAGTCCCCCGACACTCCTCTCTGTAATCCCAGTGCACTGGAGAGCCTGGCTGTGCTGACGGGCACTGGTCAGGTTGCATTGATGGGCACTGGTCAGGCTGCATTGACAGGCACTGGTGAGGCTACATTGCTGGGCACTGATCAGGTTGCATTGATTGGCATTGATCAGGCTGCATTGATGGTCACTGGTCAGGCTGCATTGCTGGGCACTGCTGAGGCTGTATTGATGGGCACTGGTGAGGCTGCACTGATGGGCACTGGTGAGGCTGCACTGATGGGCACTGGTGAGGCTGCATTGATCCCGCCCCCCAACAGTCTGAGGGACAGTGAACTGGTCCCTTGTTTTAAAAAGCTTGAGGACCCCTGATCTAGAGGATGTTTTGTTTGGCTTTCTAAAGTTAAAGCAGAGCTCCACCAAAAAGGGGAAACTGCTTGTTTGCATTCTTCCCCCTCCACTGCTACATTTGCCACTTTTTTGGGGGGAGGATGAGCGTGTACCTGGTTTTGATAGGTACCTGCTCCCGCTTTCTGGTGAAATTGCCACGGCGTTCTCTAAGTATGTCGACCTCTTTCCCCCTGAATGGTCTCAGAAGACGGTGGGACCATTCAGAAAGCACAGCGTGACTTATACATGCGCAGTAGGAAACCAGCCGTGAAGCCTGAAGGCTTCACAATAATTTTCCCTTGGTAAAGTTGCCGGTGCCTGTACCCAAAGGGTATTGAAGAATCGGCTCAGGATGCCAACGTCGCTGGATCCCTGGTCAGGTAAGTGTCCTTATATTAAAGGTCAGCAGCTACAGTATTTGTAGTTGCTGACTTTTATTTATTATTTTTTTTATTTTCCCAGACAAGAGCTCCTCTTTAACAAAAGTAATTTCATGTTTTCAAAACCTTCTGCCAATCCTGATGTTTTCAGGAAGACCAGAAAATAACATTAGTACCATTTTTCTAATCTACTTATCCATTCTGGGAAATGAGCAGGTTTTTTTTCTTGTTGCTATTGAGAAGCTGCAGGCGCAGTAGAAAAGGTCAAGATTGAATGGTTGGGTAGAAATGAATGTTGTTCCTTCCCAGGTGTCCCCGATTGTCTACTTGTACCTGCTGCAAAAGCCTCTCTCTAGCTTGTGTGTCTGTCTATCTAGACCTTGTGGAACCCGGACCATCACATCTGTATGAGCTTGTTGGAATTTCCATTCAAAACCATTGACATTTATATAGAGTTGGCCCCTCCTGAACAGCCTTCATTCTTCTGGGATGGTATTCCACAAGATTTTGAGTTCCAAAAATTGGTAGACATTTGACCACCACACCTGTTTAATGTCCTATTTCAAAACCATGCCCATTAGGATGGATTTGGACCCCGATTTGCAGCTATATCAACTTTCTTGGAAGGCTTTCCATAACATTTTGGAGGGAGTGCCTATTTGTGAGGTCAGGTACTAATGTTGGATGAGAAGACTGGCTCACAATGGGCATTCCAGTTGAAAGGTGTTCAGTATGGTTGAGGTCAGGACTCTGTACAGGACACTGGACTTCATCCACACCAAACTGATCAAAACATGTCTTTTATAGAGCTGCCTTTATACACATGGGCACAGTGGGCATGATGGAACAGAAAAGGGTCTTCACCAAACTGTTACTACTAGACCTGTGCACGCAGGAATTTTTTGTTTAGTTTTCAAATGCATCTACTCAGTGAAGAATTTTGTTTCGTCATATTCATTATGTTGACCCAAATTCGTATTTGGAATTTGTTTCTTACCGTCAGCAATCGGCATTCGTTTTCGATTTTTTTGGTCTGGGTGGATTTGAAAAAATGTAGCAGTTTTTCCGGAAGATTGCTATGTATTCGATTTATTATTGAATTGGATGGATTCCAGTCGGAAGGATTCAATATTTTCAGACACTAGTCCAACTCAGCAAGAGAAATGGCATGAGCTGCTTGAACAATATCCATTGGTGTCCTGTGCATCCGAATTAATGAATTTAACAAAATGTAGATCCATTCATTATCCAAATCTGAATTATCAAACAAATTAAAAAAAAATTTCCCATGGGCCCGAACTATTATTGCATCATGGGACTTCATCTATATGAAAACAAATGCATTTTGTAATACATTTCTATCAGATTCATTGACATTCATTACTATGTCCATTCGGAGATTCATAAACACTATATTACCAAAAGTATTGGGACACATGAACTTTAAAGAGGAAGTAAAGGCAAAATAAAATAAAAAAACACCCTGTAAGGCAAAGGCATAATGAGCTAGCATGCATAGCATACTAGCTCATTATGAATAACTTACCTAAAAACGAAGCCCCCAAAACGGTCCTCCGTCTTCCTCTTCGCCACTGCCATGTATCCCGGAGCGACTTCAGTGTCTCGTGGCTCCGGCGCTGTGATTCCTCGGAGCCACGATGACGTCACTCCCACGCATGCGCATGGGAGCCAACACTCGCGGCATATCGCCGCAATCTGCGACCTGCCCAGTGTGCCTGCGTGCCGTTGCCTACGGCGCATGCGCAGTGGTGGCTGTCTTCGGGTATAGGTTTAGGAGATATTTCTTGGACCTACAGGTAAGCCTTAAACTAGGCTTACCTGTAGGTCAAAGTTGGTTGTAAGGGTTTACAACCACTTTAATGGAGTCTTATGCCGTGTACACACGATCGGAATTCTTGTCGGAAAAAGCTCTGATGGTTTTTCGGACAGAATTCGGCTCAAGCTGTCTTGCCTACACACGGTCACATCAAATTCTGATCTATTAGAACGTGGTGATGTACAACACGTACGACGGGACTAGAAAAAGTAAGTTCAATAGCCAGCAGCCAATAGCTTCTGTCTCGTAGTTGAATCTGAGCATGCGTGATTTTTGGCGTGTCGGAATTGCATACACACGATCGGAATTACCGATAGAAAGTTTTTCCATCGGGAAAATTGAGAACATGTTATCAATTTTTGGCTGGCGGAAATTCGGACAGCTAAATTCCGATGGAGCATACACACGGTCGCATTTTCCGATGAAAAGCTCTCATCAGTCTTTTTCTGGCCGGAATTCCGATCGTGTGTACCCGGCATTAGTAGGGTTCAATATTGAGTTTGCTCAAGCTTTGCAGCTATAACAACTTCAACTCTTCTGGGAAGGGTTTAGGAATGTGTCTGTCCACAAGGTAAATATAGTGTACATCCGAATCTCTGAAAATGCAATTTTTGCCCGAAAAACAAATTGAAATTAAATGCATATAATCTAGTTACATATATAAGAAGAAGAACTGTCTACAGAGGTTGTATTACTGAAACGGGAGAGTGCAAAATCTGATGCAGCTCTGCATAGAAGCCAATCGGCTTCCAGTTTTTTTTTTTGTTTTTTTTTTAAAGCTTAATTGAACAAGCTGAATATAGAAGCTGATTGGCTACCATGCACAGCTTCACCAATTTTTGCCCTCTCCAGTTTTAGTAACTCCAGTGTTTTTGTATTTCACTGGAAATCCTGAACTCCATCATTTGGATGGGAGGTTCTATATTTTTGGTCCTGTAGTCTAGGTGTGATGGCGAGGTGTCCATAGCTCTCCACTATTTATAGTGTATCCATCTATCCAGATCAAGAGATGTGACTTCACTATATCAACCTTTCAACATTTTCCGGAGCCTGCCGCTGAACTAGCCCTTTAACGAGGGAGCGACTGCCAAAATACTTTCCTCTCAATCTTTCCGTATCGTTTTGCATTCATTATCTAGATTATTCTTTTATGATCCAGTGCAATAATGGGATAAATTGTCTTCAGGTGAATTGAAAACACTGCTGCTAATATTTTTTGTAAACTAATTGGGATATTATCTTGTTACATCCTCAACTGGCGCTCTGTGTAACACGCCGGGCCATGTGAGGAGCTCGCTCGCTGTATGCGCTCTCCACCATCTCCATTATTAATGATTTATAGAGTGCTGCCGTCTCCCGTGGCGTTGTACAGAAGTGATACAAACATAGGTGAGTCACGCACATTGCAAACACCTAAAACGTATTTTTTTTTAAAAACAGCAAAACATACAGCATACTGTTTTCCCCTTTATACCAGCATCTGAAAACTATCACTGAAAGGGCAAAGACATATGGGGGTTAATTAGGGGGTTTTACATGTAGCTGTTTAAGCTACATGTAAGCCCTTGTACACACGGTCGGACATTCTGACAACCAAATCCGTTGGATTTTGTCAGACGGATTTTGTCCGAAACTGTTGCATACGCACGGTCGGACAAAGTTGTCGGACAATCCGATCGTTCAGAACGTGATGACGTTATTTCGTTACGACGGGACTATGTTCAGGCTAGTAGCCAATAGCTTTGGTCTAGGAATTTGATCTGAGCATGCGTGCCACTTTGTCCGATCGCAATTCTCTACAAACGATCGGACAAAGTCCGATCGGATCATGTTGTCGGAAAATTTTAAAGCCCAGCTCTAAAACTTTGTTGGTCGGATATTCAGACGGAAACAGTCCAATGGAGCCCACACATGGTCGGATTATCCGACAACACGGTCCAATCGGACATTTTCCGTCGGAATGTCCGACCGTGTGTACAAGGGCTTAAAGTATTCAGCGAGAATAAGGCAAAATCGAATGTTCTTTGGCTATATTTTCTGTAGGTTGAATGTGTGATAAAAAACAATCATGGGCCAGCTAGGTACTAAATCCTTAAACCTTCACGACACAAAAAAAACCCCCATAATGAACAGGATTTACTGATACCATATTAGAGACACACATTTTTTTTATTTTATGTTATTATTGTAATATTTGTTTATCCACTGTAGTACCAGTACAGGGCCGTCCTTTATTATTGATTGGACCATGGGCAAACATTTTCTTGGGCCCCCTCTTCCATGCAATTTCACTCTCCACCTGCTCTGAGGCATACAATAATAGCAGCTAGACTAAAAATCTGTTTACTGAATCAGATCAGGCCAGCGATTGCGATTGGTTGGCAGAGGTTACAGTGTATCATTACCGCTCACTGACTGGCGGATAAAAGTTACAGCACACATTATGGCTCACTTTCTATTTTCTAGAGGTTACAGCACATGACTTCTACTTGTTGATTGGTTGCTAGAGATTACTGTACATCAATACTGCTCACTTATTGATTGATAGAGGTTACTGGACATCTATACCACTTACTAATTGGTTGCTAGAGGTTACTGCACATTGTTACTGCTCACTGATTGGTTTCTAGAGGTTACTGCATATCCTTACCGCGCAATGACTGTTCACATGCACCAAAATTCAGGTGTGGCACCATGTTATTTTAACCACTTGCTTACTGGGCACTTAAACCCCCCTCAGTCCCAGACCAATTTTCAGCTTTCAGCGCTGATGCACTTTGAGTGACAATTGCGCGGTCATACAACACTGTACCCAAATGAAATTTTTATCATTTTTTTCCCACAAATAGAGCTTTCTTTTGGTGGTATTTAGTCACAGCTCGGAGTTTTATTTTTTGCTAAACAAACAAAAAAAGATGCAAAAAAAAAAAAAAAAAAAAATCATGTTTTAATAGTTTGTTATAAAATTTTGCAAACGGGTCATTTTTCTCCTTCATTGAAGTGCGCTGATTAGGCGGCACTGATAGGCTGCATTGGTGGGCACTGATGGGCTGCATTGGTGGGCACTGATGGGCTGCATTGGTGGGCACTGATAGGCTGCACTGGTGGGCACTGATAGGCATAGTTAAGGCGGCACTAATAGGCACAGATAAGGCGGCACCGATGGGCACAGATAAGGCGGCACTGATGGGCAAAGATGGGCACAGATAAGATGGCACGGATGGGTGGCACGGATAAGTGGCACGGATGGGTGGCACGGATGGGCACTGATAGGTACCACAGATAGATGGGACTGATGGGCACTGATAGGTGGCACTGATAGGTGGCTCTGATAGGTGGCACTGCTGGGCACTGATGGGCGGCACTGCTGGGCACTGATGGGCGGCACTGCTGGGCACTGATGGGCGGCACTGGGGTGCAGCACCTGAGGCAGATTTTGGGTGGCACTGTGGGTGGCACTGCTGGGTGGCACTGTGGGTGGCACTGTGGGCACTGCTGGGTGGCACTGTGGGCACTGCTGGGTGGCACTGTGGGCACTATGGGCACTGCTGGGTGGCACTGACAGGGGGGCACTTACTTTATTCAGGATGGCACTGCGGGTGGCAGGTGGGCACTGGCAGGGGGCAGGTGTCCTTTTATATTGCTGGCCGTGATCGGGACTGATGTCCCGAACACGGCCGCCGGCGATCGGCTTTTTTTTTTTCTCCTCGCGCTGTCAGCGCGAGGAGGAATACTAGCCGATTACCGGCTCCGTTTTATCACATGATCAGCTGTCATTGGCTGACAGCTGATCACGTGATAAGGGGTCGGGATCGACCCCTTACACGGATCGGTGATCAGGCGAGTCTCACGGACTCGCCGATCACAGAGCGCGCCGCGCGCGCCCCTCAGGGGGCGCGCAGGCCGCTCGTAACCGGGACTACGTCAATAGACGTAGTCCCGAAAATGTGGGTCCGCGCTATTGCCGTCATTTTGCAATAGCGCGGATCCCAAGTGGTTAAAGAAGGGTTCCACGTCAAATTTGCTTACCTTTGCAGAACAGGCTGATGTTCGGCTTAATGACTATAGTTGTGGGCAGGACTCCTTTACCTCCCCAGTGGTAATGGGGAGGACTCCTTTACCTCCCCAGTGGGCAGCATTCAGCAGAAGTGATATGACCTCAGAGGGACATGATTATACATATGAATGTCACCTCTATTTACATATCAATGCCGTGGTCCATGACTATTTACATATTAGTGCAGGTTATTTACATGTAAACACAAGGTC
Organism: Lithobates pipiens; assembly: GCF_037356315.1. Lineage (NCBI taxonomy): Eukaryota > Metazoa > Chordata > Amphibia > Anura > Ranidae > Lithobates > Lithobates pipiens. Next base: position 23,632,136 of record NW_027507686.1, read on the forward strand.
TGCAGGTGAGCCATCTGTACATGGCAAAAGGGCAGAGCTGGGCAGCAGCAACAGAACTTTATACTGAGATATTGGGACACAGCACAGGACTAAAACTTCAAGGGATAAGGGAATTTAAACTGGGATAGTTGGCAAGTATGAGGCAGCTGCTTTGGGCCCCACAACAATCATGGGGCCTAGAGCAGCTTCCCATTTTGCCCTGCCTTAAAAACGGTCCTGTACCAGCAAGGTCCGCTCATTGGGTTTTTCTTTAGTGTGTTAATGAGGAAAATACTGCGCTATGGCCACTAGATGGTGCTGACTATCATAAAAAACGCTTCTCGCCTCCATCTAGTGGCCATAGTGAAGTATTTTCCCCACTCACACATTTGATCTACCAAGAATATAGCCTGAGAACATTTGATTTTGCTCCATTCACACAAAATTAATTAACACAACGTTTTAATGGACTAAGTTATGCAATTTATATATATATATATATATATATACCTCAATGAAATATTGAGCTACAAAAGACATTTACAAGTTCGGCATGAAGACTCTTTAGAGATAAATAAAACATTTTAATGTTAAATAACGATGGATCAATACAATATCTCTCCACTGCAGTCTCATCCTTTCCTGCCCTTCGGGTCGTATTGGGCCGGCTGGAATACGTTGAGCGTTCTCCATCCGTCTCCGCGAACCCAGAACTCGAGTTGTATATGAATCTACTTTAATGCCAACCAGAAACACTCCTGAGTTTGATTTATACACAGATTCCCGCCTGCCGCAGTCCCCCGTCCTCTCCCTGGGTGATAGATATACATTTTTCTTGCATTATTTTCTTTTTACTGCTTGAAATATTTTTTTTGCTGCAGAAACAAAACCTACTTTTATCTGGAGCAGCCAGTATGGGGGCATTGAGAGTTGTTCTAGGGAAACTTTGGGGAAAATGGGGGAGCGGACAAGGTGAGGTATCAATGAGAGCCTTGGTTATGGTCAACAATTGTGTCTTAAAGTGACCCTGTATGGGGGCTGCCTTAACTGCCCTACTTTTAAAAATGCTTTATAAATTGCCTGGTTACCTTTGGATAATCTCGTCTTAGTGGAATGGGAGAGATGTTTGCGCTCCGTGTCCAGGGATCCAGCCTTGCCTAATACCTAAACTGTCGTCTCGAGCAAAGGTATCAGTTGGTAGTGCGCTGCTTACATGCTGGTTATACAAGGATTTTATATGTAAGTGCATTACTTTTACTTTGCTACATTAAAGAAGATTGCTACTCCATGCTGGTGCACTCTCTTTTTTTTTCTTCTTCCTTTGTGTAGTCAAGTTGTCTTCTCTGTGAATAGAGATCTGTAAGGCCTGGATTGGGTGAAACGCTCTTTTAATGGACTGAGACTGTCTTTGTGCATACAAATGCTGGTATTTTTCCCTGGCATGGAATGAATGGGATTGTATCAAACCGTGCCGTGTTGCACTGTATAAAGCTACATTGCATACATGGTTGCAATTTTTTTCAGCTTGGTGTGCACGTTATATTGAGTAGGATCTTCCCGGAATCAGGGTTTCTAGGGTTCCTCCAGCATTTGCTAGGGGTTCCTTGAGCTGTTGTGGAATAAACTTCAAAACGTCAACCTAATTGTGCCTGCGTAGTTCTGGCACCAACGCCACATTGCAGAGCCAAGCATGGAATGAGTGGTACTTCCAGGGCTTTTTTCAGGGAGAACTTGGTGGAACTCAGTTTCACCACCTCTGGCTCAGACCCTTGGGGGGGCTGCTCAGCACAATCACTTGTAAACACAGAAGTCCAGTTTCTGTGTTTACAAGTGACAGCTCTGCACTCTGAGTGTAACCCCCCTGAACTCTGCAAAATGTGTCTGACCACACCCACTATTTGGTATGAGGGCAAATTGTTGAGTCGGTTTTGTAAATGGCCCCCGCTTGTTGCCGCACCCAGACAGTCATTCGCACAGAATGACTTTCGATTACATAATAGGCCGGGCTGTAGCTTGAGGACCTCATGCTTGGAGACTTGTTGATTATCCTAACAATGTCATAAAAGTTTTCCATATTGCCGGATGCAGCCGGCATGTACTGCAGGTGCATTATTTTGTCTTCAGCGCCTCGTCCCTAGGCCAACTCAACCCTCGAACTGTTTTTCATGCAGTGGGGACTGCATCAGATGCCTCTGCCAGGAACTTTCCCCTTTTCTTTGCAAACGAATGCTGCCAGCCGGATGCAATCAATTTGCATTACCAGGCGACTGCTAAAAGGCAGTCCCACGTAGGTGGCGGCAAAATCTATACATATTTGTGCTTACGAAAGAAAAAGGAGAGAGATCAGAAGGTGTATAGAGCGAGCAGTTGGATTTGAGACAGGCGGTGTAAGGTATTCGTACTTTAGTGACCTCCAAGCTTAACAATTAGAAATACTTGGAATGAAAAGAACTACAAAAAATATAATTAAAAAAAGAATTCATCCAAATAATATAAATATAACTAGTAAAATAATAATTGATATAAATAATATTAACATAAAAAATAATATAATAGTATTTATAATTGTCATAGTAATAATTCTTCATCTAAATTATAATACAAATATGACTAATAAAATAAAAATTAAAATATATAAAATTAAAAAAAAATTGACATAATTCATAAACTGTCATGAATGGCTCCGGAAAGAGAGAGGGACTGCCATAGTGTAATATGTTCAAACATTATCAAAATTTATTATTAAAAGTTACACTTCCAATTGCGTAAAGATAAAAGTGCATGTAAACGAAAATGCCCATTGAAAACGTCTGGTTGATGACGAAACGCGTCTGGTGGAAGGCACGTAGTGACGTCACCACGCCATCTGACTAGGAAGACAGGCTCCATGTGTATGCCGGCCGGCATTTTCATTTACATGCACTTTTATCTTTACACAATTGTAAGTGTAGCTTTTAATAATACATTTTGATAATGTTTGAACATCTTACACTATGGTAGCCCCTCTCCCTTTCCGGAGCCATTCATGACAGTGCACAGATTCTTTGACGGATGCCGTATATATAGGTGTACCTGGCCCCCGATCTGAGGTGTGGACATCTGCAAGCTTAGAGGCCCTAGGCTGGGTTTAGCCAATCGCCTTTAAATGCTTGCTACCTGGTAAGCATAATCTACATCTACGGTGATCGGGCACTTGTTGAAGTTTATGTATGTGCACTGTGGTGTTCATTAACCAGAGACTTTTATATATTCATCATATTACCCCTGACCACATTTTTGGCTACAATTTCTTGGTACATTTGTGGGTTTATGGACTATTTTTTATTAATTCTATAGCACAGCTTTTTTTTAATTTTATTGGTATATCTGTGTTGTCGCACTGTATTGCTGCTGCTCTTCTGTGGTTCCCTCTTTTTCCTTTAACCAGCGCAGTTACACCCCTGTTTTATATATATATATATATATATATATATATATATATATATATTCTATAATACCAAAAGTATTGGGACACCTTCCTTTACAGGGTCTGTGGTCAGGTACCCTGACCAATGGAGCACTAGCCACCACTGCTGTGCACCATTACCTATTTTATCTGAGAATAATTAAGTTTTTGCTTTACATCCACTTTAAATTGCAACAGCAGAAGTTGGAATATACATGTGTGTTTTATTGACCAAAGGATGTTGTTATTCTATTCAGGCAGTTTTGTAATCCAGGCATATCCAGGGTCCAAATGGCCCGAGACTTCTCTGCAACACCTCAGTCTTTTATTGGACAATGGCAGGGCCGTCTTTAATATTGATTGGACCCTGGGCAAAAAATTTCTTCGGGCCCCCCCTTGCAGTTTTGCTCTCCACCTGCTCTGAGACATACAATAAATAGCAGCTAGACTCAAAATCAGTTTACTGAATCAGATCAGGCAGCTATTGCGATTGGTTGCCAGAGCTTACAGTGTATCATTACCGCTCACTGACTGGTTGCTAGAGGTTACAGCACACATTATGGTTCACTGATTAGTTGCTAGAGGTTACAGCACATGATTTCTGTTTGTTGATTGGTTGCTAGAGATTACTGTGGATATGACCTCAGGGGGGCATGATATACATATCAATGCCGCTGGCTGCCCCTATTTACATACGAATGCCCGTAATTTACATGTAAACACAGGGTCTGAAGGTGAGTCATCTGTACACAACAATAGGGCAGAGCTGGGCAGCATTAGTAGCAGCATTTCACACTGAGATATCGGGACACAGCACAGGACTAAAACCTTGAGGGATGAGGGAATTTAAACCAGGATAGTTGGCAAGTATGAGGCAGCTGCTTTGGGCCCCACAATAATGACAGGGCCCAGGGCAGCTGCCCCTTTTGCCCTGCCTTAAAAATGGCCCTGGACAATGGAGGGGAAGCAGGACACTACTAGGGGTCATCTTTCTGCTCTATATTCCTGTCATCAATTTTTTTTTAGATTGGATAAGACAGATTTTAACACAGCAGAAGCCTGATGGGCTCCCAAGAGGAAGCTAATATTCAGATGGATTCAGGTACTTTTGTCACCTGTATTTGACAAATACATTTAATGATTTTTTTTTAAATAAACACATAACTGGATTCAATGGGGCGAGCGCTGTGTAATCTGCTACTTTTACATTTCATTGCATTTTGTTCAAAGGAAGGAGAGAAGGAACAGGTGGTATGTCAGAGGAAAAATAATGAAGCCACCTTGACAGAAGTTCCCTCTGTGAAAATAAATTAATTTTTCAGATGTGGAGCTCTTAGCAGCTTTTTACAAAAAATCTTTATAAAGAAACTTAGTGACCATAGACTTATTATTATTATTATTAATAATCAAGTTAAGTATAATATATAGTATAATAATAATTTAATATTATTAATGAATTATTATTAATAATCATAAACTTGTCCCACACTTGAACAATCAGACTGAGCACATGATTAGAGAATATACAAGTAAAAGTCACCTTCCTTGAATAGGCAGCTAAAAGCCCCGTACACACCGGCCGAAAAAGGTCTGCCTATCGGCACCTAATCAGCACTCGTAGCCAATGGCTGAGAGCACTGACCGGAGTGTTCTGGTGGAGGGGGCGCCCCCCTGTCAGAACACAATAGCACAGCAGGGGAGGTCGCTGTACTAACATTGCCTGGTTAGTACAGCGGCTCCTACTGAGCTGTCAGTTTTTTTCATTCAACCCTGCTGGATTGAACGCAAAGAAAGTACTAGTGTGTTCTAGGCTTAAGTCACGGTCAAATCTCATTTGCTCCCGCATAAAGCTATTCTGATCCCGCTCCCTCCCACCTTCCAGATCTCTTTTTTTAATTCTTAAATGTGATGGGGAAACTCACTAACCACTAGTTAAGAGCAGTATGTTTTTTTTTTTTTTTTTAATCATAGTTACCTAGGTGGATGCTGAATCTGTCCCCCAGCGCCTCTAGCATTGAGAACCAAGCGAGCTAACCCCGTTCTCCGTTAACTCCGTTCTCACAGCTCCCTGATTAGAGAGCTGGTGACTGTCAGCCGCTCACCGGAGCGCTGAGCTGTGGAGGGGGGCGGGAGCAGCGGTTCAGGCTCTCAGCGGCTTGCTGAGAGGCTGAGCTGGATGTCTGTCCAGGGAACTGGATGGAGCCCCACTCCATGGTCGTGAACATGGTGCCTGGACCAACACTGTGAGGTCAGCAGATAGCGGGCTTCAGCCCACTCTTTGCTGAAAACGGATCACAAGAGTGGAAAACGAACTGCATTCTTGTGATCCATAGGAGATGTACAGCCAAACAAGCTTTCCCTGTACTTCTTTAAGCATTGGTGGTAGGAAGGGATAGGCTGAAGGTCAAGATCCGCACCGGGCTTCAGTTGCCTGTATTTGCTGATTGTTTTACATGTTTTTTTCACTGACCTTTTGTTTTGTTTTTTCCTAGAGTTTTTATTGTCTAGATTTTTTACTCCTGTGTATGCTGAAAACAATACATCTGTTCCTTGGCTAAAGTTTTATCATGCACTCTCTTCCTGTCGTTTCTCTCTCTTCTCTCCTTCCTCTCTTAATCTCTATTTTCCTCTTTATCTCCTTTACTTTTCCCTCTGCTTTCTCTCTCCTCCCGTCTCTCCTTATTCCCCTCTCTCCCCCCACTCCCTCTCCTTGCACCCTCTCCTTCTCTGTATCTTTATCTTCACCCCAACCACCGTCTCCACATTCCCACCTTATTCTCCCCCTTTTTACCCCCCCCCTACTCCCTCTCCCCTCCCTTTCTGTCTCTACCTTCCCTCCCCCTCTTTCCTTCCTCTCTCTCCCACCTCTGTCTTCCAATGTTCATTCTTTCCACCTCCCCCCTATTCTCTACTACCTACCCCCTCCCTTTCTGCCCCCCCGCTCTTTATTCCCCCTTGTTCTCCCTCCCCCTCCCCCCATTTCACTCTCCCCCTTCACCCCTTCCACCCCCTTCTCTCTCTCCCTCTATCTCCCCCCTCTCTCGTTTCTTCCTCTTCCTTACTTGTTATCTCTCCCCCTCTATCTCCCCACCTCTCTCTCCTTCGCCTACCTTTCTCCTCTTTGTTCTCTACTACCTCCCCCTCCCTTTCTGCCCCACACCTTGTCCCCCCCCCCCACACACTCTATCTCTCCCTCTTCTATCCTACCCCTGGTGCAATCTCCCCCTCTTCCCCTTTTCCACCCCCTTCTTCCCCTCCCTCTATCCTTCCTTGTTCTCTCTTGCCCTCTCTCCCCTCCATCTTCCCTCCTTTTCTATCTCTCCCCTTATTTCCCCACCTCTCTCTCCTTTGTCTACCTTTCCCCCTTGTTCTCTCCCCCCCAATCCCCCTCTTTGTTCTCTACTACCTCCCCCCTCCCTTTCTGTCCCGCACCTTACTCCCCCCCCCCACACATACACTCTATCTCTTCCTCTTTTTTTTCCCTACTCCCAGTTCACTCTACCCCTCTTCCGCCCCCTCCCCCCTCTATCTCCCCCCTCTATCTCCCCCCTCTATCTCCCCCCTCTCTCCTTACTCCCTCTTCCTTCCTTGTTATCTCTCCCCCTCCCCCTCTATCTTCCCTCCTTTTCTATCTCCCCCACCCCCCTCTTTGTTCTCTACTACCTCCCCCTCCCTTTCTGTCCCACCCCTCACTTTCTCTTACCCCCCTCTGCACCTCCCACCCAACATTCTATGTCGCCCTCTTCTATCTTACCCCCAGTTCACTATCCCCCTTTTCCACCCCCTTCTCCCCCTCCCTCTCCCCCCCCCTCTCCTTCTCTCTCCTTACTCCCTCTTCCTTCCTTGTTCTCTCTCTCCCTCTCCCCCCTCCATCTTCCCCTTTTTTTCTATCTCTCCCCCTATTTCCCCACCTCTCTCTCCTTTGTCTACCTTCCCCCCTTGTTCTCTCCCTCCCCCATCCCCCTCTTTATCTACTACCTCCCCCTCCCATTCTGTCCCACCCTTTGCTCTCTCCCTCCCGCCCCCCACACATTCTATCTCACCCTCTTCTATCCTACCCTCAGTTCACTGTTACCCTTTCCCGCTTTTCCACCCCCTTCTCCCCCTCCCTCTGTATCCCCCTCTCTTCATACTCCCTCTTTCTTCCTTGTTCTCTCTCTCCTCTGTCTAGCTTCCCCCCCCCCCTCCCCTTCTATCTCCCCATCTCTCTACTGCTACCCCCCTCCCCGTTTTCTCTCTCCCCCCCATCTTCCCCTCCCCCTTTTATCTCCCCACCTTGTTCTTTCTCTTTCTCCCCCTGTTCTGGTATCTCCCCCCTGTACACGCCCGGCATATCGAACTGCAGATTTAATGTACTGTGACAATGTACTTCCTAAATGTTTACCCCCCCCTTTTTTTTTTTAACTAAAAGCTGCTAAATAAGGAGAGAAAAAAAAATTCATGGGGATCCGACCGGCATATAAAGAGGGTACAAATATTTCACAAACTGGTGAAAAAGAAACGTTCAGGATGTAATGTCACCTCTGTATAAATTCTGAGAAATGAGATCTGTGTCCAGCCAGAGCAGACGAATCATTTGGTGAACAGTAAAGCCGAGCATTCATAAAGCAGTGAATGTGACATTCACCGAACATTCACTGCAGATATATAGAAGATCTCTTCCTGGTGCACGTGTCTTAATTTACAAAGAATGTTTGGTGAACGTCAAACTCGCAACTTTATATATATATGAATGGATCTTTACATGAAAAAAAAAAATGTAAAAGAAAACAATTTTACTGAGAATAAATCCAACAATAGGTCCGTCTCTCTATCAGTGCCGCATTTATTTCTGGAGCCGTTGTCTGGACGCGCGGTTGTCACCAATAAAGAATTCGGATGTGTATCTTGTCGTCTCGGCAGCTCGTGTGATTTGTTTTTTTTTACTTTCCTTTTTTGTTTAGTTTTTTTTTTTTCTTTCTTTTGTTACTCTTCTTCATTTTACACATCAACATGTAGTAAGTGAGTCAGCCGGTAATCTGCATGCCGCCTGCACAGCCGGCGCTATTACAGATCATTGTAAGAGACGGCGTTGGCAGGACGCCAAACCTTCGCTCTGCAGCTGCACAGAGATGGCGGTCTCACCTGCGCAGGAAGCAGAGAAGTCTGACAGCGGGCAGGGACATGACTTCTATGGCACAGACCCAGCTGATATCTTGCGGAGACTGCGAAGACCTCCCAGATTGATTAAAAAGTAACCCTATTATTAAATCTCACCTCCCATCCTCCCTTCTGTTTAAAGCTGGGTATACACACACAGTTTTATTTATTTTTGTTCAATCGCCCCCAGACTACAGCGAGGGGAAAAAAGTATTTGATCCCCTGCTGATTTTGCACGTTTGCCATTGACAAAGAAATGATTAGGCCAGCCTTTCTCAACCTTTTCAACACTGAGGAACCCTTGAAATAGTTCTCCAGTCTCGGGGAACCTCTGCTAAAAATGAGAAATCTACAACTCATGATACATTAGTGTGATGGTCAGTGGGAAGAATGGTCCTTACACTTGTGGTCATTGGGAAGAATGGTCCTTACACTTGTGGTCATTGGGAAGAATGGTCCTTACACTTGTGGTCATTGAGAAGAATGGTCCTTACACTTGTGGTCATTGGGAAGAATAGTCCTTACACTTGTGGTCATTGGGAAGAATAGTCCTTACACTTGTGGTCATTGGGAAGAATAGTCCTTACACTTGTGGTCATTGGGAAGAATGGTCCTTACACTTGTGGTCATTGGGAAGAATGGTCCTTACACTTGTGGTCATTGGGAGGAATTACCTCCTTACAGATAGCTAAAAAGATCAATGGTGTCACTGGGAACTTATCTGAGAAGCAGAAATGGCCCAATGCTGAAGGAACCCCTAGCAACCTCTGGAGGAACCCTGGTTGAGAATCACTGGATTAGGCAATAATTTTAATGGTAGGTTTATTTTAATTGTTTTAACTGTGAGTGATAGAATAACAACAAAATTTTTTTTTGGAAACACACATTTCAAAAAAGTTATAAATTGATTTGCAATTTAATGAGTGAAATAAGTATTTGACCCCTTCACAAAACATGACTTAGTACTTGATGGCAATCACAGAGGTCAGACGTTTCTTGTAGTTGGCTACCAGGTTTCCACACATCTCAGGAGGGATTTTATCCCACTCCTCAGGTTTTGAGGCTGACGTTTGGTAACTCGAACCTTCAGCTCCCTAAGGGATTAAGGTCTGGAATCTGGCTAGGCCACTCCAAGACCTTAATGTGCTTCTTCTTTATCCACTCCTTTGTTGGCTTGGCCGAATGTTTTGGGTCATTGTCATGATGGAATACCCATCCACAATCCATTTTAAATGCCCTGGCCGAGGGAAGGAGGTTCTCGCCCCAAGATTTGATGGTACATGGCCCCGTCCATCGTCCCTTTGATGCAGTGAAGTTGTCCTGTCTCCTTAGCAGAAAAACACCCCCAAAGCATAATGTTTCTACCTCTCTGTTTGACGGTGGGGATGGTGTTCTTGGGGTCATAGGCAGCATTCCTTCTCCTCCAAACACAGAGAGTTGAGTTGATGCCAAAGAGCTCAACTTTCGTCTCATCTGACCACAACACTTTCAGCTAGTTCTCCTCTGAATCATTCAGATGTTCGTTAGCAAACTTTAGAAGTGCCTGTACATGTGCTTTCTTGAGCAGGGGAACCTTTCAGGAGCTTGATGATCTTGGTGACTATGGTCCCTGCTGCCTTGAGATCATTGACAAGATTCTCCTGTGTAGTTCTGGGCTGATTCCTCACCGTTCTCATGATCACTGAAACTCCATGAGGTGAGATCTTGCATGGAGCCCCAGACCGAGGGAGATTGGTTATTTTGCGTTTCTTCCATTAGCGAATAATCGCACCAACTGTTGTCGCCCTCTCGCCAAGCTGCTTGGCGATGGTCTTGTAGCCCATTCCAGCCTTTGTGTAGGTCCACAACCTTGTCCCTGACATCTTTGGATAGCTTTTTGGTCTTGTCCATGGTGGAGAAAGTTGGAATCTGATTGATTGCTTCTGTTGATGGGTGTCCTTTATAAAGGTAACAAGCTGAGATGACCTGTTTTTCTGGTTATTTTTGTTGTTATCACTGTTAAAATAAACCTGCTATTAAAATTATAGACTGATAATCAGGGTCCCTTCATGACATCCAAAGTCCCCCTTTACATCAAAGATCCCCCATCCCTTCACAGTGCCTCCATGACATCTAAGATCCCCCATCAGTGTCCCCTCTTCACATTAAAGTTACATTGACATTATAGTCCCCTGATCAAAACGTGGTCACCCCCTTCACATCAGAGTTCCCTCTGTCACATCAGAACCCCAACTTATACATCAGGCTCCCTCTTTCACATCAGAGGCCCCTATCACATCAGAGCCTCAACATCGTAATATAAGAGGTCCCCCCATGACATCAGACTTCCTCCACGACAACCAAAGTCCCCCATCACATCAGAGTGTCTCCATGACATCTAAGGTTCCCCATCACATCATTGTCCCCCCTTCACATTAAAAGTAATCCACCACATCAGAGATCCTACAGCACATTAGAGTCCCTGCTTCACATCCGTGTTTCCCTCAGGACATCGTAGTCCCCCTATCACGTTGTGCTCCCCCCTTCATATCAGAGGTCCTCCCAGCACATCAGAATCCCCCCTCATCACATCAGAGGCCACCTATACATGAGTCCCTTCATCACATCAGAGGTTTCCCATCACTTTAAAGTCATTCCTTTCCATCAAGGTTACCCCATAACATCAGAGTCCCTGCTTCACATCCGAGCTTCGCCAATGACATCATAGTCCCCCTATCAAGTATTGGTCCCCCCTTCACGTCAGTAGTCCTCCCAGCACATCAGAGTCCCCCTTTATATCGGAGGTTTCCCTGTCACATCATAGCCCCAACCTATACATCAGACTCCCTCCTTAACATCAGGCCCCCTATCACATCAGAGCCTCAACATCATATTAGAGTCCCCCATCACATCAGAGGCCTTCTTCACAGCAAAATCCCCCAATACATGAGTCCCCTCATCACATCAGCGCCCCCACATCATATCAGAGTCCCCCACCACCACAGGCCCCCCATCACAGAGCCCCCCACCCAAAAAAACAGTCCCCCAATTACAGAGCTCCCCAATCATACAGTTCACACTTCACATTAGAGCCCTACCCTTTGGCTCCAGCAGCACAGTAGAGAGGCAGAGAGGGAGAAGGTCTGGAGGAGAGGAACTTCTGCCTTCTCCTGAATGCTGATTGCAGCCCCAGGTCCTCAGTTTCTGGTAATGGATTTGGTGACGGGCATCGCCAACATCACTAAATGTATTTTGTTGATACCTGAATCTAATCTGATATTGGTGTGTTGCAGTCCCCATGTAGGGGGACTCAGGCAGAGACAGAGGGAAGCAGCGCAATCATTCAGTCAGTCTATGTGCTGACAAGGAGCATGCTGATAGAACCTTTGAGCAGAGAGATGAGCTCACCACTCTGCTGCTTCTCCTTTGGCTGTACAGTCACATATCGGGATTGGGTTCATGGCTGCCTAGGCTCCAAGGAAGTGGGTTGAATAATGCTGGCATCAGAAATCTAGTGGGAAAAAAAAAAAGTACTGCAGGAAATCTTTGGATTGAAGGTGAATTTTCCAACAAAAGCATTTTTTTTAACCTTTTTGTTATTTTCAGCTAGAGTTCTGATTTTGATTTTTCAGCCTTTGTATACACTAGCCACCATCCCAGCTTCAGAAACCAAAGATATTAATTGGTTGTATTTATTGATTCAAAAGTAATAAACTATTGCTTCGATCAGAGTTCTTTAAATATGAATGAGAGATCTCTTTATCTATAACATCTCGTTCTATTACTCACCCCGGTGTCATGCCTATTTGTCTCGTACCTGTCTGTTTTATCCACCCATCCATCTATGCCTGTCTCTTCATCTGTCTATCTATATCCCTGTCATGTATCTTCCTCAACCTGAAAACTGATCCCTTTTTATTTAAAGCTCTTCCTTTTCACAGACCAAAGCGATTTGGTTTATTGGTTTTCCAGTAAATGCTTAACTGTGAGCTGTCGTTGGTGTGGATGTTACAGAAAAAGCATTGTGTATTTTATGCCGCGTTCAACTCCATAAAACTTTTATTGGCGCACAAAAAATCTGGGTAGGTCCCCGAGTATAGAGGTGGCAGGAATAGTGAGGGAAGACAATGAAAATGTTAGAGAAGGCTGTCAGCTGTTGGTATGAAAATGTGGTGGAGATCTAGACCAGTGGTCTCCAAACTCTGGCCCATGGCCGAATGCAGCCCTGGTTTTGCCTTTATCCGGCCCTTGTGGGACTATTCTTAACACTGATATGAGTCGTAATTACACGCACTGACCACAACAGTGGGGTAATATTCCTTCCACCGGCACCAAGGATGAGGGACCATTTTTTTCACTCTTCTACTAACACCAATGATGGGGCACTATTTCTCCTCCTACTGACCAAGGACATTGCAGTTGTTTTACTCACACTTACCACCATAGGCGTGTGCACAGGGTGTACCAGGTGTGCCCAGGTACACCCTAATCTCCCTGTGTGGTGCAGATTCCCCCTGTTTAAACCCCTGATATTTAACCAAGGCCCCCTAATAGGGCTCCTAAAAAGTATACACGTGCACACCCATAAGTGTTTGAGCTTCGAGGTGCACACCCTAATGCAATAGGCTGTGCACACCTATGCTTACCACCAAGCCTGAGACATTGTTTACTCCCACGGATGCTGGGGCATTTCCTACTCCCATTGGCCATAGTCTGCCCCCAAGTCTAAAGGACAATAAACTGGCCCTTCGTTTGGAGACCCCTGATCAAGACCAACCATTCTCAACCAAGGTTCCTCCAGAGGTTGCTAGCTGTGGCTAATTGACCTCCCATCTGATGATGTCTTTATATTTTCAGGTCTATAGCCACTTGTCAAATACCAGGAGTGCATTATGTACAGAGTGCAGAGTTATGGGGTGTGCTACATGCAGAGTTCAGCCTTCTTCCACAGCTACTTACCTCTGCATCCCCCATCCACATCTCATTTTCACCCTTCTTCTTCTCTAGTACCTCCCTCTTCACTGTGGGTGGCTTCGCCTCTCTCACTTGCAGGGAGATCATCTAGTGGGTGTGGGAGCATCTGCACTGCACCCCGGGCACCTGCCTCTCCCTTGTCCACATCCTGCATTCAGTGGCAGCCACTCAGGAGATCAGATCTGTGGAAGCCTTTGGGAGACAAGCTGTCACTTCTAAACACAGAAGCTGGACTTTACAAGTGATAGTAGTATACAGGGAGTAGAGGGCCTGAGCTTGAGGTGGTAGAGTGAGTTCCACCAAGTTCCAGCTGAAAAAAGGCCTTACTCAGGGGCATATTTATAAAGCAGTGAATCTGACATTAACCAAACATTCCAAGCAGGTGAACCTTCTCAGTGCATGGGTTTAAATGACTTTGGAGAGGTAACGAAAGTAGCACTGTAACCCTAGGGCTGTCCTACTGGTAAAGGAGCTGTAATGGTATTTGGATGGGGTATCTCAGAACACCTTCATTGTCACCTCCAAATGCATCTCATCTTCAACTTTTCCTCTTTCTGTAGGGGTCCCCCGAGGCTCTGTCCTTGGACTCCTACTGTCTACTTCTACTAACCTCCTGTGGGGTTCAATACCATGTCTATTCTGATGACACCTACATCAATCTCTCTACTCCTCACCTCACCCCTTTAGTCTCCTTTTAAATTAATATTTTACTAACATATCAGTATGAATGTTTCACCACATCCTAAATATACATTTTTCTAAAACTCAAAATCTTCTCTTCCCCAACTTTTCATTCAATATCAACAAATCAACTATCAGTCCTCCCTCCCATGCCAGGGGGCCAGGTGTAATCCTGGACTCTGAGTTCTCTTCTTTAGGCCCCAAATACAATCATGTCCAAATCTTGGTGCCTCCAACTCCATAACATTTCTAGAATTATCCTTCTTATCCAATGACACCACCAAGATACTTATTTGCTATCTTGCTTATTACCTGTCACCCCTGTCTGCAAATCCCTCTACTGGCTTTCAATTGCCCCATGAATAAAATTCAGTTTGCTAACAACATAAAAAGCAATCCACAACTCTGCCACAAGCTCCATCACCAATGCCGTCTCAAAATATCACCCAAACTGCCCTCTCCGCTCCTCCCAAGACCTCTTTCTCTCTAGCTCCCTCGTCATTTCCTCCCATGCTTTCCCCGAGGACTTCTTCAAAAACTTCTCCCATCCTCTATCCCAGGGATATGCAATTAGCGGTCCTCCAGCTGTTGCAGAACTACAAATTCCATGAGGCATTGCAAGACTCTGACAGCCACAAGCATGACACCCAGAGGTCTGCTAATTGCGTGGAGGTCTGTTAATTGCAGATCCCTGGTCTATTCCAATATTTTCAGAGCTTTCTCTGAAATATTTCTCTTTCTCTGAAACTTGCTACCCCAACCTGTCCAATTACAGTATCTCCCACTCTTTCCACTTTTTAGGTGATCCCCAAATCTCATCTTCATCTAACAACTAAACTTTTACTTTCCCTCCTAAACCTTTACTTCAATTAGACCCTGTCGAGACGGTTTCAGTACAGGAGGCTCTTCAGAAGCCGCTCTCTGTACTATATGGGACCCTACTTAGGACTGATTCACTTAAACTTGACAAACTTTGGGATTGCTGGAAGGCTCATATTCCTTCCCTAGTTAAGGAAGATTGGGAAGACTCACTGGAACAATGCCCCAAGTTGGTTATCTCGTCTAGAGATAAGTTGATACAAATTAAACTGCTCCATAGGGTATATCACCCGCCCGTTAGGCTCCATAAAATCTACCCGGACAGGAACCCCCGTTGGTCATGTTGTTTAGTTTAGTTGGGTACTCTCTTTCACATGGGAATGCCCCAGGATACAGGCCTTTTGGAGGGAAATATTTGATTTGTTTAATGTCAAATTAGAATTACCGATTCCCCTGTCACCGGAGTTGGCCCTCTTGCGGATTCCTGACAACAACCTAAGGCCCCATTACAATAAACTGCTTATAGCATACGTCTTATTCTATGCCAAAAAAGTAATTATTTGTAAGTGGTCTTCTCCTGATCCACCAACTCTGTCCTCCTGGCTAGCCATGATTGACGCTGCATTGCCACTTTACAAGTTGCCATATATTAGCAGAGGGTGCCCTTGGAAGTTCAATAAGGTGTGGCAGCTATGGATTTCATCTTAAGAGAAGTTCCCCAGTTCTGTCTCTACTCTGAATGCTAATTTAGTTAGACCTGGGCCCTGCCTCCTATCCTCACTATCTCCTCCTTTCCACGCCAGACACCCCCTTTCTCTGTACCTATTCCAATAACGGGCCTTCACCAGATTCCGTCATGATGTACCTTTCCCATGGTTTTTAATGTATTGCATGTCACAATATGTTGGTTGATTTAAGTTGTTTGTAAATGTCTACCTGATTGTTAAAAAAAAAAACTTTTACTTTCTCCGTCAACTCTTCTGACCACCATTATTACCTTTTTTCACTTGCCGCTCCCCTTTAGATTGTAAGTGTCCTCCTAACCCTCCTGCGTTGAATCGTATTGAAAGTGTACAATCTCCCTGTACATTGTAAAACGCTGAGAAAACTGTATGTAAATCATGTAAAAAATAATCAGGATTCTGAACAGGCAGCTTCTTCACGCTGAAGGAGTTACCACTGCTTCCTCAGTTTGGAATGAAATGGATCAAAGATTAAGGTGGCATGCCAAGCATTAACCATCCAGATACAAATTTATTGCCATATAAAAGACTTGGACACAGAGCCCAAACCACCTGCTGATGAGCTCTGCTTTTCAAGACTTGCATGGTCCAAATTCTGCACACTGTATTTTCAGGTCCAGTCCAGTCCATCCCGTTTCTTACACTCAAATTATCCTGAAGGAAATAATACCTGGGATTCCTGACCATGCTGTATTTTACCAATATCATCTCAATATTGTGCCCTTGCATACATCAAATTGTTATATAATACAAACACAAAAATATTATATAAAATAATGAGAAGTCGTCCATACCATATGACTAATACAGTATTACAGAAAATGTGCTGAGAGACATAAAAGTCCAAAGAATTGTGAAGAATATGCCAATCCCTGATACATCTCTTGGTTAGCCTTGTATACAAGGATAAATGTGCGGCCAACTGCACCTTTCAGCAGCTCGATGGTATGCCAGATAATCGTTAGATTGGTGATCTTTCTTCTATAATGTACGTCCATTATTTCCTGACTTTGTTTTCTGTGCTGCACATCAAGCTTCCATGTTTCCTGAGCACTTGAGTGAAAGTGGAACCGTTTTTAGTTTTGGACAATTTAGAGTAGTGGTCTCCAAACTGCGACCCAGGGACCGGGTGTGGCCCCTTGCTTACCTTTGTCTGTCTGGCCTTTGGGGCACTTTTTTTCCCTCCCACTGATGCAAGACCCTATTCCTCCCACCGACACCAACAATGGGGCATAGTTTTTGTTACTGACATCAACAACAGGGTACTATTTATCCCACTGACACCGATGATAGGGCACTATTACTCCCATTGATACCAATGATGGGGCACTATTCCTCCCACTGATACCAATGATGAGGCACTATTCCTCCCACTTAACAAATGATGGAGCACTATTCTTCCCCCTGACATCAATAATTGGGCACTATTTCTCCCACTGATACCAATGATGGAGCACTATTCTTCCCCCTGACATCAATAATTGGGCACTATTTCTCCCACTGAAACCAATGATGGGGCACTATTCCTCCCACTGATGGCAATGATGAGGCATTATTCCTCCCACTATCATCAATAATTGGGTACTTTTCCTCCCACTGACACCAATGATGGGGCACTATTCCTCCCACTCATCCAACGATGGCACACTATTCTTCCCACTGATATCAACGATGGGGCACTATTCCTTCCACTGACACCAATGATGAGGCACTATTCCTCCCACTATCATCAATAATTGGGTACTTTTCCTCACACTGGCGCCAATGATGGGGCACTATTCCTCCCACTCATCCAACGATGGTGCACTATTCCTCCCACTCATACCAATGATGGAGCATTATTCCTCCCACTGATACCAACGATGGGGCACTATTCCTTCCACTGACACCAATGATGAGGCACTATTCCTCCCACTATCATCAATAATTGGGTACTTTTCCTCCCACTGACACCATTGATGGCACACTATTCCTCCCACTCATCCAACGATGGCGCACTATTCCTCCCACGCATACCAATGATGGAGCATTATTCCTCCCACTGATACCAACGATGGGGCACTATTCTTTCCATTGACACCAATGGTGGGGCACTATTCCTCCCACTGACACCCAGCATGGGGCACTATTCCTCCCACTGACAACAATGACGGGGCACTATTCCTCCCACCAAAACCAATGACGGGCACTATTCCTCCCACTGACTCCAATAATGGGGAACCATTCCTCCCACTGACATCAATTATGGGGCACTATTCCTCCCGCTAATGCAAAAGATGCACTGTTTAATCCCACTGATGCCAGAACAGTTTCTACCCCCACTGGCCACTGTCTGGCTCCCTTGGTTTAGAGGATGCCTAGAACTTCTGACAAGTTCTTTTTTGTCTGTGTCCTGATTCTAAAATTTTTGGTGGATGATGTTTCCAGGTCAAGAATCCAGTGAAATTCAACCCAAAAGAGTAAGAAGGCACGGGCAGCAATAAAAGCTCAGACAAAGGTTCTAACCCTTCCCTTCTGTAGCCTAAAAAGTTTTGGTTGAAACGGCTCATTGTTCAAAAAGGAGGAAGCAATCAGAATTGATTTTGCAAAAGACAGAGAAGTGCAAAATGAATCCTGATTTGTAGCAATGGGAAAGTAGAATTCTAGCCAAAGTGTATCAAGCCTATCAATCTGTATATTTGGCATGAAGCATGAATGCGGTATTCATAAGCAAACCATTCTTACCTGGAGATCCTGCCAGTAACAGCACTTCCTGTTGCAGGATGACAACGCTAAACCACTGCCTAGCAATGATCAGCAGCATTGTCAGCCTGCCTGCGTTCACCCTTCAGTTGGCTGCTGGACGGCATGCAAGATCTGCCGGAGGCGCAGCCTATTCTTTTTATGGTCTATCCCCAATGGTGGGATTTTACCCTGACTTCCTGTCCTGGGAAGAAAGTAAGAAGAAACCCTCAAGAAGTTAAGGTAAAATCCTACTTTTGGCAGTTGTCTCCGGAACAGCTGTCCTCACTGAAAGATTTCATATCTGCCCGGAGTTCTCCTTTAATTGAATACATGTTTTTTACTTTTAACATCCACTAGGATCCCCGTCTGCTTTCAGAATTCCATTCACCAAGTGTCATCCCTATGTTTCTTGTATGACCAAATATATAAATGCCGGTCATGTTTTAATGGACTGACAGGAGCGCTGCTTTAGTATTGGATTTGCACAAGATTGTGCCTATGGACTGCATTCTTTACTATTATTTCATTTAACTGAATACAGTAGACAGGAATGAGTGCAAGGCTTGTGTGCATTCCGGAGGAAATCAGGACAAATGCTCAGAATGACTTTTTCGGGTTCTGCGCTCCCCACATGGCGAGAAAATGTGACAAGGAATTGCGGCTGTCAAAACAATTCCTATTCTGTCCTTATGAATGAGGATGTCACCCCCCCCCCCCATCTTCTGCAGGAGAGCGCAGCGTTATCTGCATGAGCGCACCCTGAAAGGCACCAAACGCATGAAAGGAGAGCGTCCATTAACTCAGGAATAGACTTGACAAATGATTTCTATATCCCTCATTGGGATCTAATCCACAAAGTGGGGACTGTGAAAGGAAATGGACATGTCGCTTCTAATGATGTGTTTGGAGGAATGAGGCATAGATGGGAAGGAGGGGGGGGGGCTCTCTGATGTTTGATTCGGTCATTTAAATGCTGGTGTGATCTAAGGTGGGGCAGACAGAGGATGGAACACACATTTTCTTTCCTTAAAGTTTATACATAATAAATCTGGATCGTTTGCTATTCTGCCTTATTTAACAAAGCCACTGCAAGACAGATTGCTGAAAGATTTGGTAACTTCCTTCCTTCCTTTCGTTCTTTCTCCTTCCCTCCCCTTCTTCTCTTTTCTTACCTTTATTTTTCCATTTCCTTCCCTGCCTTTTTTCTCTTCCCTTCCTTCTTCTCTTCCATTCCCTTCTTGCTTTTTTCCTTTTCTTCCTTTACCCCCTTTCATTACTCTCTCTTTGTCTCTCTTCTTCCTTCTATTGCCTTCCTTTTTTGCCTTCTTCTTTCTTCTCCTCTGGTTTTCTCCACTCGTCTTCTCCTCTCTTCTTCTCTCGTCTTCTCCTCTCTTCTTCTCCTCTGGTCTTCTCCACTTGTCTTCTCCTCTCTTCTTCTCCACTCGTCTTCTCCTCTGGTCTTCTCCACTCATCTTCTCCTCTCTTCTTCTCCTCTCGTCTTCTCCACTCGTCTTCTCCTCTCGTCTTCTCCATTTGTCTTCTCCTCTTTTCTTCTCCTCTCGTCTTCTCCACTCGTCTTCTCCACTGGTCTTCTCCTCCCTTCTTCTCCTCTCTTCTTCTTCTCTTGTCTTCTCCTCTCTTCTTCTCCACTCGTCTTCTCCTCTCTTCTTCTCCACTCGTCTTCTCCTCTCTTCTTCTCCACTCGTCTTCTCCTCTCATCTTCTCCTCTCGTCTTCTCCTCTCGTCTTCTCCACTTGTCTTCTCCACTCATCTTCTCCTCTCTTCTTCTCCTCTCTTCTTCTCCTCTCGTCTTCTCCACTCGTCTACTCCTCTGGTCTTCTCCACTCATCTTCTCCTCTCTTCTTCTCTCGTCTTCTCCTCTCTTCTTCTTCTCTTGTCTTCTCCTCTCTTCTTCTCCTCTCTTCTTCTCCTCTCGTCTTCTCCACTCATCTTCTCCTCTCTTCTTCTCTCGTCTTCTCCTCTCTTCTTCTTCTCTTGTCTTCTCCTCTCTTCTTCTCCACTCGTCTTCTCCTCTTTTCTTCTTCTCTCGCCTTCTCCTCTCTTCTTCTCCTCCTCTCTTCTTCTCTCTTCTCCCCCCTCCTCCTCCTCCCTTCTTCTCCTTCTCCTCCCTTCTTCTCTTTCTCCTCCCTTCTTCTCTTCCTCCTCCCTTCTTCTTCTCTTCTTCTTATTCTTTTTCTTCTACTCTTCTTATTCTTCTGCTCCTCTTCTTCTTCTTATTTTTCTCCTTCTCCTCTTCTTCTTCTTCTTCTTCTTCCTCTTCCTCTTCTTCCTCTTCCTCTTCTTCTCCTCTTCTTCTCTTCTTCTTCTTTTTATTCTCCTACCCGATTACCTGAGCTCCATATTTCCCTCGGCAGAGACGTGCTGTCTCTCTCTGTACGGGGTCCCGGCTCTTTATTGGATAGATCGATAGCAGCGCAGCCATTGGCTCCCGCTGCTGTCAATCAAATCCAATGACGCAGGCACTGGGGTGCGGAGCCGAGTTGCTGAACTCAGGAGCGCGCCCGCAAGGTACCCCCCCCCCCACAGGGGAGAGCTTCTCCTAGAGCATTATCTGATGTGAGGAGCCGCCGAGGGACCCCAGAAGAGGAAAATTGGGGCCACTCTGTGCAAAACGAGCTGCACAGTGGAGGTAAGTATGACATGTTTGTTATTTTAAATAAAAAAAAATGAAGGCTTACAATCACTTTAAAATCATACACCTTTTCTTCCCTTTCCATCTTCCTTCCCGTTTTTTTCTCTTCTCTTATTTTCAATAAAAACCTCACCCTCCACATTCTAAAATAATAAAAAAAAGAAAAAAAGAAAAAAAAAGGCATTAAGCACACAAATAATTTCCCTCCCCCCTTCTTCCCTTCCTTCCATATTTCCTCCTCCCTACTTCCCTTTCTTTACTCTTTCATAATTTCCTTTCTTCCTTTTCTTCATTCCCTTTCTTTCTCTTTCACTCCCTCTTCTTCCCTCCCTTCCTTCCAGCCTCCCCCCCCCCCCCCCCAAGTAAAACGCACATCTGTAACGTGAACTTATCAGCGCCGGCATACAAATTGTTTCTCGGATAGTTCTACAACCGGCTACATCTGTACTATCTCGAATACAAAGGACACGACAGCCATGGAAAGTAATTAATTCTACATAATAAGCATGTGATATTTTCTTAATCTATCCCCAGCTGGGATTTTGATTGGGGTCAATTTGGTCGGGTTAAATGGCTGCCCTCTTCAGCCGCAGCTCTGTGATATTTTATTAAATACAACATAAACTTCACGCACATCAGAAATGACGCTCAGAGAACCGATTACATTTTACATCAGATTAAATACATAGCTCCATTAATTTCATATGCCGCCCCCCCCCCCCCCCCACACACACACAAACCCTCCCCCACACACATTTAAAGTGATTGTAAACGACTACCTTGTAAAACAAACCGTTCTGTTTAAAATAGAAATGAAATGCAAAGCATTTGTGTATAGATATGAAAAAACATTATAAATATATGTTTTCCCCTTATTTATAAGTGATCACATTCCCTCTGTTCTCAGCTTCATTAGAGCTGGGGGGGGGGGAGAAGAAGCAGCAGTACAGTGAGCTTCCCAGTGAATGGCTGTACGGTGGGGTGGCTTGTCAGGACAAGTCTGATCATGGGGGAGAGAAGGCTGATTTCCCAGCACAGCTAGAGAACTGACCAGTGTGCTCTTTTGCTTAGTGTGGTCAGTTTTTAATAGGAAAACAGAGGGACTGGCAGGAACACTGGGGTTTTTACACAAAGGAAGCAATACAAAGAGAACCGGAGACTTTCTCATACGAGTACATGGTACAGCAGAGGCACATACCAGGAATATGAAGTGTGGGGGTAACAAATGCTTTAAGCTTTGCCAAAGTAATTAAGTGATTACTATGGGTTGTGTGCGGTGGAAAGAATAACTCCTAAGGTATTACAAGGTAAGGGCAAAATATAAAGGGAATAGAGGGTGAGTCCAGGAGTGTCATCGGATTAAAGCTGATTTCCGGGCACAAAAACTTTCAGTTAAATATTTTCCTCAGTAGCCAAAAAGGATGTAAAGTAAATCCACGGTATGTGCCCCAAATGCCTTTGTAAACCCAGATATTACATTGCAAGAGTATCGATGACTTTGTAAGAGTAGCAGGGTGGAGAGAGTAGAGCCGTGGGAGGGGCCCAGCAGGCTCCACCCACTAAAGGATGCCTGTAGAAAACTGCAGGAGGGGGCGGAGACCAGACCAGTCCCCCTGCACAAGGAGAGAGAGCAGCAGTGAGCGGTCTTTATTATAGGAAGTCTCACACAGATTGCTACACAAATCCAGAGCTTTTTTTCAGTGGGAACATGGGGGAACCCAGTTCCATCACCTCCACCACTGAATGGGCTGCAGGTGGGTCTATTGATCCTGGCTGCTGGGGGATCTTCTGTCGCTGTGGGATCATATGTTACTGGGAGGGATCTACTGTTGAGGGAGGGGTCTATGGTTTCTGGTTGCTGGGAAATCTACTGTATTATTACATTGGGGTCTATTGTTGCTGGGTGGGGTTATTGTTGTTGGAATAGTATTTTGTTGCTGAGGGTCTATTGTTGCTGGAGGGGGGCATAATCTGTTGTTGCTGGGGGATATATTGTTGCTGGAGGGGGGGTCTATGGTTGCTTCAGGGATCTATTGTTGCTGAGAGATCTACTGTTGCTGACTGCAGAGGATCACTCTCGGAGGTGGGAAGGGAACAGAGAGAAGGGGTGAAGTGGGGAGTACCTGCACCTATTCTCTATGAAAAAAAGCCCCGTAGGAGCTGTAGCTATTACAATAATGACCATAACCAAGCGTCTTCCCTTTTTGATAGTAACAAAAGGTGTCACTTTTTTCGGCATGGCACCATTCATAGAACACCTTGCATCTTTCTCAATGAATGCAAAGCATTCTCTGATTGGACAAGGTCAGTAGTGATGTCAGTGACCCTCACCTCCACTTCATCCAATCAGAGAACACTTTTCATTTATTGAGAAAAAATGCATGGTGTTCTCTGATTGGTGGCATGCCAAGTGAGCTGCTTCGCGTGGTTACTAGGTAGAAGGGCAGCCTTTTGGCCCAGCAACTGGAAGACCAGGCATCACATTATTATTATTATTATTATTATTATTATTATTATTATAATACAGGATTTATATAGCGCCAACAGTTTATGCAGTGCTTTACAATATAAAAGGGAGACAATACAGTTACAATACAATAAAATACAAGAAGGTTAAGAGGGCCCTGCTCAGAAGAGCTTACAATCTAATAGGTTGCGGCAGGTGGTAAAAAATGTTACAACTGTAGGGATTGAGCTGGTGGAAGTGGTAAAAGATTTGTTGGAGGTGTGATAGGCGGCTTCCCTAAAGAGATGAGTTTTCAGTGATTGCCTAAAGGCAGATTAAGTGAGAAATAGCCGGACAGGTTGAGTTAGAAAGTTCCAGGGTGGGAGAGGCTCTGGAGAAATCCTGGCGACGAACATGGGAGGAGAAGAAGACAAGGGGGCTCGAGAGCCGGACGTCTTGAGAAGAACGGAGGGCACGATTTGGGTGATATTTGTAGACAAGATCGGTGATGTAGCTCGGGGCAGAGTTGTGAATGGCTTTGTATGTTGAGGTTAGTATTTTGAATTTTATTCGCTGGGCGATTGGGAGCCAGTGGAGGGATTGGCGGAGAGGGTTGGCAGAAACTGAGCGGTTGGTAAGGTAGATGAGTCTGGCTGCAGCATTCATGATAGACTGAAGAGTGGATAGCCTATGGCGAGGGAGGCCTATGAGGAGAGAGTTACAATAGTCAAGGTGAGAGATAACAAGGGAGTGAATGAATAGCTTGGGGCTTTCATTAGTTAAAAAGGGGAGAATTTTGGAGATGTTACTGAGGTGTGGTCTACAAGCATTTGACAACGATTGGATTTGGGGCTGAAAGCACAGGTCAGAGTCTAAGATTACACCTAGTACCCTGGCATGAGGGGAGGGATTGATGCTTGCATTGTTGGTTTTGGCAGAAAAGTCATGGAGAGGGGCATGGGTGGTGGTGAATCTTACCAGCTCAGTTTTAGAGAGATTTAGTGGTACGACATCAATGCTGATATGTCCGTTAGTAATATGAGAGGAGACTGAAGGAGTGAGGTGAGGAGTAGAGAGATAGAGTTGGGTGTCATCAGCGTAGCGATGGTATTGGAAGCCGCGGGAGGTTATCAAGTGACCAAGGGAAGAAGTGTAGATAGATAAGAGAAGGTCCAAGAACAGAGCCTTGGGGGACCTCCGCAGAAAGGGGCAACGTAGAGGAGGAGACAGAGTTGTAGGTAACACTGAAGGAGTGCTGTGATGGCTAGGAGAAGAGAACCAGGATAGAGCATACATTCTGCCAAGCTGGCTCAATATAAGTATGGAAAAAATATGATGACTGAAGTTCATCTATCAGATCTCTTCACCACAGCGACTCTGCGATGCAGCAGTTTGCGCTAATGCCGCGTACACACGACCGGACTTTTCGAGGGACTAGGTCCGACAGTCTTTCTGACGGACTTTCGGTGAAGTTCCGACGGACTTCCCGAATGAACGGACTTGGCCACACACAATCACACCAAAGTCCGACGGATTCGAACGTGATGACGTACGACCGGACTAGAATAAGGAAGTTCATAGCCAGTAGCCAATAGCTGCCCTAGCGTCGGTTTTTGTCCATCGGACTAGCATACACACGAACGGATTTCTCGGTCCGGTGGAGTTCTGGTGGGAAAATTTAAAACATGATCTATTTCTAAAGTCCGCCAGATTTTTGGCAAGCAAAGGTCCGATGGAGCCCACACACGATCGAATTGTCCGACAGACTCGTTCCGTCGCACCTTTACTGTCAAAAAGTCCGGTTGTGTGTACGCGGCATAAGAAAGTTTTTTTTTGTGCTTTTTTTTTGTGCTTTTTTTTTCAGCATACACTACTACAATGCAATGGTGTGAACGCCCACCATAGGAAAACAAAGGCTCCTCTTCTTCAAGTAAAACATGGAGTTTCCTCTTGTCTCTCAACTGTATCATAGTTGGAAGTGGGCTCCATCCTCCGGGGCCCCATAGTCACACCACTGGCACAGTCTGCTCTCCTGGAGCTTGTAGGTCTGCCTGTGCCATTCTGATTTGATTCTTAAGCTGTGCGTGCTCAGCCTCTCTCCCTGGGATAGCACAGAGCCAATGCATGGTGTAACAGGCTGATTAATGTATACTGAAAGTAAAATGCCCTTGCAGTCAATATCAATCAGTCAGTCCAGCTCGTACGGTCCTGCTGCAGTTTGTATGATGAAGTGAGCACCTCGCAGGCTATGAAGAGCACAGACACCTTCCATCAGCTTTTATGAAGTTTTGCTCCACAGTGGTGTCACTCTGTTTCCAGGGAATTGAACGGCAAATGTGACAATTTTGACAATGGACAACACCTTACCGTATTTATCATTTTGTGTTAAAGTGGGGGTATAATCCAAACCATTTGTTAAAGTGGACCTACATCATCTGGATCAGGGATCTGCAAACTTTTTAAACAAAGGGACAGGGGGGACTGTGGCCGGCGGGAGTGGAAATCAGTGGAAGTAAACATCGCCACATTTGGTATTAGGGGGAAGAATAGTGCCCCATTGTTGGTATCAGTGGGAGAAATAGTGTTCCATCGTTGGTATCATTGGGAGGAATAGTATCCCGTCGTTGGTATCATTGGGAGGAATAGTGTCCCATCATTGATATCACTGGGAGGAATAGTGTCCTGTCGTTGATATCATTGGGAGGAATAGTGTTCCATTGTTGATATCATTGGGAGGAATAGTGCTCTATCGTAGATATCATTGGGAGGAATAGTGTCCCATCGTTGATATCATTAGGAGTAATAGTGTCCCATCGTTGATATCATTGGGAGTATTAGTGTCCCGACGTTGATATCATTGGAAGTATTAGTGTCCCATCGTTGATATCATTGGGAGTATTAGTGTCCCATCGTTGATATCATTGGGAGTATTAGTGTCCCGTCGTTGATATCATTGGGAGGAATAGTGTCCCATTGTTGGTATTATTGGGAGGAATAGTGTTCCATTGTTGATATCATTGGGAGGAATAGTGTTCCATCGTTGATATCATTGGGAGGAATAGTGTTCCATCGTTGATATCATTGGGAGGAATAGTGTTCCATCGTTGATATCACTGGGAGGAATAGTGTCCTGTCGTTGATATCATTGGGAGGAATAGTGTTCCATCGTTGATATTATTGGGAGGAATAGTGTTCCATCGTTGATATCATTGGGAGGAATAGTGTTCCATCGTTGATATCATTGGGAGGAATAGTGTCCCATCGTTGATATCATTGGGAGGAATAGTGCTCTTGTGACTTTCTGCAGACACGAAACACCCACAATGCTCTGAATGCCCGATGACGTGTATTGATTATGACGAATAGTGAATTTTCATGATCAGTCTACTTTAAAACCTATGTATTTCTTTATGTTTTCTAGTGGTGCTGCACAGGACGGAGGTGAGAAGATGAGAAAATGAGAGCAGATGGACTCCTGACGGCGGATGGAATGGTATATTTTTTTTTTGCTGGTCTCAGGACTGATCGGAGAGGAGTAATTATGAGGCTGACATGCATGTTCTCCTTCATTTTGCTGTTTGGACTTGCCGGCCTCGTTGTTTTCATCCACCTACAAGATCCCGTGGAAATGGTTCACCAGCAGGGATTGGCTCCAGGTCAGACTCCCTCTTTTTTTTGCTTCTTGTCATTTTATGTTATTTTTAGAGTGCAGCTCCAGCCAAAGTTGGTAAACTTGGGGAAGGGTTAGATCCTCTGTCAACTTCCCAGATGATGGGAAATCTCTTGAACAGAGACACTATTTTAGTAAAATGGGGAAAGCTTAGAACATCCAACAATGCTTTTGTCCCTGGTGACAATCGTACGCCGTAATTTTTGTATCTGCATCACAGAGATGAGAAATAATCTCCTATATAGAGTCACAGACAGTAATTAGAACCTGAGAGGAATTTTAACTCTTCCTCACTTTATCCAGACTGAAAAAAAATATGGCTGGAATTAGGCTTTAAGGTTATGTCCTGTGAAAAAAGGCTTGTCAATGTGCCTGTCTGTGTTTCCTAAAGCAGGCAATCTGTATTTTCTTAATGCCCTGTACACATGATCAGACTTTCCGACGTAAAATGTGAGATCGGACTGTGTTGATAGAAATTCTGATTGTGTGTGGGCTCCATCTGACTTTTTCCAATCGGAATTTCTGACACACAAAGTTTGAGATCTGGAACTAAAATCCGAACGTTTAAATTCCTATCGTGTGTATACAATTCTGACGCACAAAGTGCCACGCATGCTCAGAATAAATTCCGAGACCGAAGCTATTGGCTACTGGCCTCTTTATAGTCCCGTCGTACATTTTCCGACAACTTTGTCTGACCATGTGTATGCAAGACAAGTTTAGACCAAAATCCGTCTGAAAAAATCAGACGGATTTTGTCGTCGGAATGTCCGACCATGTGTACAGGGCATTAGTCTTCCATGCTGCATGGGAAAAAGTAAAGGCATGGTCTGGCATAGTTGGGGGCTTATGAGAACTTATAGTCATCAACTTTCTATTTGCCTGGCTATGGTGGACATCCTTTGTCGGTGTTGCCCAAAATAGCCAATCTGAGTTTTTCCCTTACTCTCACATGCTGCATAGAGAAAAGTAAAGGAACAGTTTAACATAGTTGTGGGCTCACACAGGATTTTGAGATGGGAGATTCCAGATTTGCTTTTCCATGTGATGTTAATTCATTAATGTGGATCTGTTACGAGAGAATTATGGTCATCAACTTACAAGTTGACTGCTAGTGATGGACATGCTCTTTCTGTGTTGCCCAGTCAGAGTCTTTTCCTTACCCTCCTATGCTGTATGAGGAATAGTAAAGGAACAGTTTGACATACAGGGCTTGGACAAAAATTTGGAAATGCGTGATTTGCAGGTGTAAAAGTGATAATATGTTTCGCATTGAAAGCGGAAGTGATGTAACATGGGACGGCAAGCGGCATAAACTCCAAACATACAAAGAACAGTAGACACAGTGGCGTAACTAGAACCTTCAGGGCCCCGATGCAAGAAACCATGAAGGGCCCCCCTGAACCCCAGCCAGGGCCTTTCCCTCCGAGTCCGGCGGTGGAACTCCAGGGCGTGGTCACAGGTATGACCTTTGTGAGCCCTGTAGTTCCACCACTAGTATCAGTAGTTTTTATTTTTTTACATTTTTAGGTGTCCCATTGGGGGACTGTCCCTAGGCAGAATTGGGTCCTCGTCCCCAGAAGAGATGAGGTCCTTTTCTCCAGGGCAGATGAAGTTACTGTCCTCACGTGAGAAGGGGTCCCAGTCCCCAGGGGGATATGGAGGGGTATGTAATAGTGTGTGCTAGCTGCCTATGCTGCTGCCGGCCATATGTAGAGGGGGCTGTATGGGCCCCCTGCATCACAGGGCCCAGTTGCGGTCGCGACTGCTGCACCCCCTATAGTTACGCCCCTGAGTAGACACACCAAACTGGATTAATAATGGTCCTGGCCTTGTTTATTGGTTTTTGCAAATATAAACAATTAAAGAGGAAGTAAACCCTGATTCTTTGATTCCCTGCAAAGGTAAAGCATAATGGACTACTATGCATCGCTGTGATTTGCCGGAGCAGCGATGAAGTCACTCGCGCGCATGTGCACGGGAGCCGACACTCGCGGCATATCGCCGCGATCTGCGGCTTACCCAGTGCGCCTGCGCGCCGCTGTCTACGGCGCATGCGCCGTAGACAGCGATGGCTGTCTTCAGGTAAATATCTCCTAAACCGTATAGGTTTAGGAGATATTTCTTGGACCTACAGGTAAGCCTTAATCTAGGCTTACCTGTAGGTCAAGGTGGTTTCTAAGGGTTTACAACCACTTTAACAGTTCACCATAACTAATTTAATCAATACTTTAAAACTGTAAACAATATCGTTGGGGCGTGCTTCAAATATCCCTCTGGTGACTGGAAAAGACCCCCCTCAGCCTCTTGCTTAAAGTGGAAGTAAGCCCTCCTATCATTTTCAGTCAAGGAAGCCGCCATCTTGGCCTCTAATATTTCTTCAACTGCCAAAATGCTGTACATGTGATCAGTTATGACACCAGCCATTGGATGGTTTGAAAGTTTGGTTGAGAGCACAACAAATGTGAAAGTTAGCATTTCTGACGTGCCGGGAATGTAAGTGTTTTTTGAAACTGGGTTTACTCCCGCTTTAAATATTGTCCTGGTATTTTCTGGAGGGGTCAGCTAACCTTAAATTACGTATCCTAGAGTAGTGTTTCTCAACTCCAGTCCTCAAGGCGCCCCAACAGGTCATGTTTTCAGGCTTTCCATTATTTTGCACAGGTGATTTGATCAGTTTCACTGCCTCAGTAATTACCACAGCTGTTTCATCTGCGGGAAATCCTGAAAACATGACCTGTGTGGGCGCCTTGAGGACTGGAGTTGAGAAACACTGTCCTAGAGGACCCACCAGAACATTCCGAATCAACTGACCTTTTTTGACTTATCACCCCCCTCCCCATACTTGCTGAGTTTTCAAAGAGGGCAGATTGTTGTTGCCCTCTTAGCTGGTGCCTCTGTCACTGCAGTTGCCGATTTATTTGTGGTGTCGTAAGGCACAGTATCAAAGTTTCCAGGAAAACATTATCTGCGAAGCATAATCGTTGTCAACACGGTCAACTGACCAAAAGAGACAAAAGGACATTTCGCAGGATTGTGACTAGGAATAATATTTGTAAATTTCCAGGAGAATTCAAGCCATCTTGGATGCCAAAGGTGGTTCAAACACCATATTAGGTAACAATTTTGTTCTTTTACTTGGTGTTTCCATATGTTTTTCCAACCTCTGTAGTTGGGGCTCACATTGGGTTTAAAAAGGGGAGATCTCAGTTTTGCATCTCTACATGATGTTGATGTGGAACTGTTATAAGAGATTTACAATCATCAACGTACTTTTTAGTTGCCTGGTTGAAGTGGTCATCCTCTGTCTGTACCCAAAATACCCTATTAGTATTTTTTTTTTACTCTCCCATGCTGAATGAGGAAAACACAAAGGAACGGCCTGACATAGTTGAGGGCTTGCACAGGATTTCAAAATGGGAGATTGAAGCTGGGTTCACATCTAAGACGCATGCGGGGTCCGGTGCGTGTCCCCGTTCACCGCTTGAGGTACAATTTCAGCCCCAATTTTTGGTTAAATTTGGACATGAAACGGACGAAAAGATGTACAGGACCTGGTGCAAATTCGCACCGGAGATATGTGAACCAGCTCCATAGAGAGCCAGTCACAATCTCTTGCTATTGCAAATTGGATGTGGAGAACAACACATCCAATTCGGACTAGTATGAACCCAGTCTTAAGGTTTGCTTTTCAATGCAATTTTCATTTAATAATATGGATCCCTGACTGTTGTGGACATTCTTTGTCTGTGTTACCCAAAAAAGCCAATCAGAATCTTGCCCTTACTCTCCTATACTGCACGAGGAAATTTAAAGGGACAGTCTAACATTTGGGGGCTCATACAGGATTTTGAGAACAGAGATTCCAGATTAAATTTTCCATGTAATGTTGATTTATTAATGCGGACCTGATCTAAGAGAAGTACGGTCATCAACTTACCGTGGTGGACACCCTCTACTTACTGTGGTGGACACCCTCTATCTGTTTTACTCAAAATAGCTAAAATGCTGCACAGGGAAAAGTAAAGGAACAGTCTGACATAGTTTTGGGCTCACACAGGATTTTCGGATTGGAGATTTCAGATTTGCTTTTCCATGTAATGTTGTTTTACTAATGTGGATGTGTTATGAGAGAATTACTGTCATCAGTTTACTAGTTCTCTGGCTGTGGAGGACATCCTCTGCCTGCGTTACCTAAAACAGCTCATTAGTCTTGCCCTTACTTTCCCATTCTGCAAGAGAAAAAAATAACATGATAGTCTAATGTAGTTGGGGGCTCACATTCTCTCTCTGTGCTGCCCAGAATAGTCAATCCAAGTCCTCATTGAGCTGAGAGCGGTGACCTATTCGGCCAGCTCCTGGTCCCATGGGTGGGGGTAGATTCTGCGCCTGAAGCGTCGGCTTCTTCTTTGCATATATTTTAATGTCACAAGGTATATTTTAATAGGAAAAATTTCCCAAGAATCTCCTAAATGAGCAATTGTTGAGCTATGCCCTACTTTCTTTGAAGCCTATGGAGGAGAAGAGATGAGATCAGTTGCTAACAGCTTCTGCTATGTGATTAAATTGCGGCATTTTGCAAGAGTAGATCAATTGCTCAGTTGCACTACTGAAGATCTCTTATGTAGCAGCTCACATTCAGGGCTCGTATAGACAACAAATGCAGCATGCATTGTGTTTGAGATCACTTTGAGATAATTCTGGGTTCCATCAGAGTTCTTTTACAGGTCCATATACCTTCAGTTGACCTCCTCCCAAACTTTTTGAAGCTGATGAATTCTTATTATAAATAGATAAGAATAAATTAATAAGAAATCTTATTAAAAAAAGATTTTAAATTGTATGGGCCAGAAGGAGTTTTGATACTTAACCAATACCCATGGACTCAGGCCAACAAATCCAAGTTTGAGCAGTCCAATTGAGCTACCTAAAATGGCCCAATTTAGCCCTAGCCTCCTCCTTTGGTTGACTGTTTCAGTGTATAATTTTGTAGGTTGTTGGTAAATCTTTGTTCAGTTTTTGAGAGATTTAATTATAAGCAGCAGAATGTTGTATCATGTTTGTGGTCGATGAAATTGGAAAGTTTGGAATTAAGGAGAGAACCTCTTTTGTCTGAAGAATTAGACGAGTCTTTCTCAACCATGGTTCTATGCAGCCCTAGGGTTCTTTCAGAGGTCGCTTGAGCAATGAACAACATCTGCCTCTCAGATGGGTAACCATTACCAGCCATGATGAATGATGGGTGGGGTTGGGGGATATGTCCACAAATGTAAAGAGAATTCCTCTAAGTGACCATCACACTAATGTACTGTCAACAATTGACATATTAATTATTAGCCAGGGTTCCCTGAACCTGGAAACTTAATTCAAGGCTTCCTCCATGTTAAAAAGGTTGAGAAAGGCTGCGTGGAACTGTGGAAAAATCAAGAAGTATTCAGTTGAAAGGAAATCATTGTTTTATTGGTGTTAGTCTTTGTAAAAACAGGTGACATGTTTTGGGGAACGCCCCCTTCTTCGGGGTTCTTTGGTGGATGATGTCTGTAATTTTATCAAGATGGCTGCTAAGGATTCTTCTGGATGCAGTGAATGATTGGCACCTGTGCTGTAAGGGCTGCATTACAAAAAAATAATCAGTTCTACACCCCCTTCATGCCCGTTTCGTTTTTTTCTTGTGATAATCCCTATGGGTGAAATAGATGTATGTCCACCTTTATTCACCCACATCCAACACAGAGTTATTGCATTCAGTTTGGTGAACCTGAACGGCTTTAAATGGATGCACATCTGCTTCCATCTAGCAACCCATTGTGACCCATTGCAATCCGTTTTTGATCATGGGTCAAAAAAACGACTCGAGGTGCACCCATATGCTAGGGGCTTTGGGCCACAGTTTTGACTCCGGAACATTTGTATTCCCCTGCCATCACCTCTTATGTTAATTTAAAGGTTGAACTTGTGCCTTCCCTTCAGTCTCCCAGAGTTGTACAGGCTCCTCTCCTGTACTGAAATTCTTATTCTGATTTCATTACACAATGTGAGCTTGCTGCAGAAAGTCAGGTAGAGCCTACCTCATTTCCTAGCTGGAGAGCATCCAGCATCATCAGGTCTTTTCTCCACAGCCTAATTGTCCCTGGCCTGCTCCTTTAATTCATTAAAGTTAATTTTCGTTCTTTAATTAATAGAGTTTCAGCATCAGTTGTTGGTATTACTGTTTTCAGGAAGCTATGTACAGCACCCTTCTGGCCCATCCCACCAGCCATGATCTGCCTACATAGCGCAGAGCAGGGGCCAGCAACCTTTTCTACCTAAGGGCCGGATTCAATGTATGTGAATGCATGAAGGGCCGCATTCACCTGTTATTAAGTGAAGTTACCATTACACAGCCCCTTCACCTCTGGCCCCCTTTACATTACACAGCCCTGGCACGTCTGGCCCCCTTTACATTACACAACCCCCTGCACTTCTGGACCCCTTTATATTACACAGCCCCCACACCTCTGGACCACTTTACATTACACAGTCCCTATACCTTTAGACCCCTTTACATTTACACAGCCCCCCTGCATATTACACAGCCCCCCTCCCCCAGCTACATAGTGTAGAGCAGGGACCAGCAACCTTTTCTACCTAAGGGCCGGATTCAATGTATGTGAATGCATGAAGGGCCGCATTCACCTGTTATTAAGGGAAGTTACCATTACACAGCCCCTTCACTTCTGGCCCCCTTTACATTACACAGCCCCGGCACGTCTGGCCCCCTTTACATTACACAGCCCCCTGCACCTCTGGACCCCTTTATATTACACAGCCCCCGCACCTCTGGACCACTTTACACTACACAGTCCCTATACCTTTAGACCCCTTTACATTACACAGCCCCCCTGCATATTACACAGCCCCCCCTCCCCCCAGCTGTGTAAGCACAAGTAAAAAAAATCTTTTTTTTTTTTATTATGATATGCTTTTATTGCTTTCAGAAGGAATGTAAACATCGCGTGTGACAGTAATATACAGTGACAGGTACTCTTTATGGAGGGATCTGGGGTCTATAAAACCCCCAAATGCCTCCTTTGCACTTAAACGCATTTACCAGATACATCCAGAGGGGTCTCCAAACTATGGCCCTCCACTTGTTCAGGAACTACAATCCCCACCATGCCTAGTCATGTATGTGAATGTCAGAGTTTTCCAATGCCTTATGGGATGTGTAGTTCTGCACACAGCTTGAGGCCGTAGTTTGGAGATCCCTGAGAGGATAAGGAGCTTCTGCAGACTGTGTGTCAGGAGTTTTGATGGTTTGCAGCCTCCATGTTTCCTCAGCCTCCAGTAAATGTCACGGTATCATCGGGAAATGTTTCACAAAGCTTTACACGTGGCTTTTAAAATGTAATATATATGCAAATCATGTCCAAATGAAATAAAATCCAGCTGATGCCGTTTGATATTGAATACAAATAACTGTTTGGATGCAAGTGGTCTGCATAAACCAATTTTTACATTGAGGGTACCGCTCACACTTCACCAGCTGAACATAGTGCCACCTGTGAATTGTAAACTCCCGGGGACAAGGAGGCATTTCCTAAAGTGGAGGTAGCATCAAATATAATATATATTCACGCTGAGTAATGCATCAGTGTAACACTCATAGGTATTTATTGTGATCACAGTATTCTCCCTGGCAATGCCTTCATCTGATTTTTTTTTTCTCCAGTAGGATGAAACCATTCTCCAGGCAGGTTGTCATGTGCCTTTTACTGAGGAGTGGCTTCCACGTGGCTACTCTACCATACAGGCCTGATTGGTGGGGGGTTGCAGAGATAGTTGTTCTTCTGGAGGGTTCTCTTCTCTCCACAGGGAAACGCTGGAGCTCTGTCAGAGTGACCATGAGGTTCTCGGTCACCTCCCTAAGACCTTTCAACCCTGATAGCTCAGTTTGGCTGGGCGGCCCGCTCTAGGAAGAGTCCTGGTGGTTCCGAATTTCCTCCATTTATGGATGATGGAGGCCTCTGTGCTCATTGGGACCTTCAATGCTGCAGAAATGTTTCTGTACCCTTCCCCAGATCTGTGCCTCCATACAATCCTGTCTCGGAGGTCTACAGACAATTCTTTGGGCTTCATGGCTTGGTTTGTGCTCTGACATGCACTGTTAACTGTGGGACCTTTATATAGACAGGTGTGTGTGCCTTTCCAAATCATGGCTAGTCAACTGAATTTACCACAGGTGGACTCCAATCAAGCTGTAGAAACATGTCAAGGAGAAACAGGAGGCACCTGAGCTCAATTTTGAGTTTCATGGCAAAGGCTGTGAATACTTATGTATATGTGATTTTTCATTTTTAATAAATATGAAAAGATTCTTTAACTTCTTTCACGTTGTCATTATGGGGTATTGTTTATAGAATTTTGAGGAAAAGAATGAATTTAATCTATTTTGGAATAAGGCTGCAACATAACAAAATGTGGAAAAAGTAAAGCGCTGTGAATACTTTCCAGATGCACTGTATATGGCCAAATATATGTGGACGAACCTTCAAATGATTGGGTTAAGATATTTCTAGTGAGGGTTCTGTTCATACTACATCATACAAAGACATTGTAGACAAGTGTGCCCTTCCAACATTGGAGAACAGTTTGGGGAAAATTCTTTATTGTTCCTGCATGACCGTTCCCTATGTGCAAAGTCAGCTCCATAAAGCCATGGATTGGCCAGGTTGGTGTAGAGCAGTGATGGCGAACCTTGGCACCCCAGATGTTTTGGAACTACATTTCCCATGATGCTCAACCACACTGTAGAATGCATGAGCATCATGGGAAATGTAGCTTCAAAACATCTGGGGTGCCAAGGTTCGCCATCACTGGTGTAGAGGAACTCAAGTGTCCTGACCTCAACCCTACTGACCACCTTTGGGATGAATTTGAATGTTAATTGTGAGCCAGGTCTTCTCATTCAACATCAGTACCTGACCTCCAAATAGGCAAAAAGTCCAACAGACACCTTCCAAAATGGAACAGCGGAGGATGTTATAGCCGCAATGGGGGTCCAACTCCATTTTAATTGCCATGGCTTTGAAATGGGACGTTCAACTGGCTCATATAGGTGTGGTGGTACCAACTTTTGGAGCTAAAGTGGCCTTGACAGAGCCCTGACTCCAACCCTACTGAACTTCTTTGGGATGAATTGGAACTCTGATTTTGAGCCAGGTCTTTTAGTTCAGCATCTGTACCTGACCTCATAAATGG
Organism: Lithobates pipiens; assembly: GCF_037356315.1. Taxonomy (NCBI): domain Eukaryota; kingdom Metazoa; phylum Chordata; class Amphibia; order Anura; family Ranidae; genus Lithobates; species Lithobates pipiens. The sequence continues at coordinate 23,668,628 of NW_027507686.1, forward strand.
ACACAAATTATCACAAACACACTCCAAAATCTTGTGGAAAGCCTTCCAAGAAGAGTGAAGGCTGTTAGCCACAAAAAAGGTTACCAACCCCATCCTAGTGACCTTGTTCATGGAATGGTGACATTTAACAGGCAATGGTCAAGTGTTTACCAACTGTTGGAACTAAAGTGCCTCAAGTGCCTGTCGCTGATCTCAACTCTACTGATCACCTTTGGGGTGGATTGGAACTCTAATTGTGAACCAGATCTTCTCATCCAACATCAGTATCTGACCTCACAAATGGGCTCAAATTCCCACAGACACCCTCCAAAATCTTGTGAACAGCCTTTTCAGAACAGTGAAGGCTTTTATAGCCCCAAAGAGGGTCAAGTCCATATTAACGACCATGGTTTTGGAATCTCATGTCCAACAACATAAAACCATAGAGTCCCTAGAAATGTCTCCCTCGCTTTTTCTGAGCATGCTTCTTTCAAAGCTGCTGATTTGGTTAGTGTTGGCATAGAGCTATGTCCTCAGCCGGAGCAGATTGTATCAGCACGCAGAGAGAACCTTAAGTAATGCTTTCATTACTCTACGTCAGTAAAGTACTCCTGACAGTGCCTGTTTGTGTTGATTTGTTTCCATTTGTCTCCCCTTCCATCCGTGCTTCCCATTCCAGCCTAATTGTGATGCCGTTCCGAGCAGGCAATATCCAAGTCATTTTCCACAACATTAGTTACAATTTTCTTCTGCTTTCTGCTGAAACAATCCCGTCCGGTCGGCTTCTGCAAACAGATAAACTTTGATTGCATTTATCCATAGGAAAGCAAATCTTGCAAAGTGCACGGCCCCGTACAGTCTGCCCTCCCCGTTGCATTTGGATAAACCTTCCACTGGAAGATTGCATTCATGAGCCATTCTGGAAAAGAGCGAAGGGGGTGGGTTTTTTTTTGTCGAAATGTTCAACATTCGGCTTCGGCACCGTAACAACTGCTATTTACAGGGCTGCAGGCAAACAGGTGACTGATGATATTTGGGAAGGGGGAAATTTATACTGTTAAACGACAAGCTTATTGCTTTCAGTATTTCAAGAACAGCTTTGGTTTAAAAGGTAACTCCACATTCGTTAGGGGAAAAAAATAGCAAATAAAAAAAAATATATATAGGGTCAAAACCACCACATATAAGTTGCTTCCAATCCAATATCTCCTCCTCCTCCTTGCCAGGTCTTGTCACTGGGAACACTCACATAGGGGTCGATGGACAAAAAGGCCTCTCATAGTGTAAATCTGTAGATAAATGTTTATTAGGATCAAAGGCTAAAAACCGCACTTACAATAGTACTGGAGAGTCAGAGCAATGTAATAAACAATGTGTTTGGGACTCCTTGCGTTCCACAGACCGGAGTGTCCGAAACCGGAAGTGACGCAATGATGCTACAAGTTCCCTCCCTACGCGTTTCATCAGAGTGACGTCATCAGGTTTTGTTCACCCATCCCTATGTGAGTGACAGTGACTAGACCTGGCGATGAGGAGGAGATATTGGATTGGAAGCAACTTATATGTGGTGCTTTTGACCCCTTCAGGGGTTCAGCTTTCTGGTGAGTGTGGACCTAAGGGGGGAACACGAGTGGAGTTCACCCATCTTTCACAAATAGATAATACTGCACCTTGTTGTTTATGCGCAAGTCACTTTTGGAATTGGGATCGCTCATATGGACTTATGAACTTTTTTGATATATCTATAGGTTGATGTCATTTACCGTATATACTCGAGTATAAGCCGAGATTTTCAGCCTCTTTTTTGAGGCTGAAAGTGCCCCCCTCGGCTTATACTCGAGTCATCGCTGTCTGCCTGCTCGATCAGCGTGTCGAGCAGACAGACAGCGGCCATTCTATAATTCAAAAGCCGTGCCTCCGGCTCCGCCTTCGCCTGTGATAGGCGGAACACTGAATTTCCCAGCAGCCTGTGTTCCGCCTATCACGGACATCGTCTCATCCTCGTACTACGGACGAGGATGAGACGATGTCCGTGATAGGCGGAACACAGGCTGCTGGGAAATTCAGTGTTCCGCCTATCACAGGCGAAGGCGGAGGCGCGGCTTTTGAATTTTACAATGGCCGCCGAGGCGCCGACGAAGAGCGGCGATCCTGGCAAGGCACGGGACGGAGGCAAGGCAAGGCAAGGCACGGCACGGCACGGGACGGGACGGAGGCAAGGCACGACACGGGACGGAGGCAAGGCACGGCACGGGACGGAGGCAAGGAGGCAAGGCACGGGACGGAGGCTCGGGACACAGGTAGGCTGGACACACACACACACACACACACACACACACACACACACACACACACACACACACACACACACACACACACACACACACATGGACACACACACACAGGGATGGATGGATGGAGACACACACACACAGGGATGGATGGATACACACACACACAGGGATGGATGGATGGATGGAGACACACACACACAGGGATGGATGGATGGAGACACACACACACAGGGATGGATGGATGGATGGAGACACACACACACAGGGATGGATGGATGGATGGACACACACACACACAGGGATGGATGGATGGATGGACACACACACACACAGGGATGGATGGATGGATGGACACACACACACACAGGGATGGATGGATGGATGGACACACACACACACAGGGATGGATGGACGGACACACAGGGATGGACGGACACACAGGGATGGACGGACACACAGGGATGGACGGACACACACACAGGGATGGACAGGCATGTCTCACCCTCGGCTTATACACGAGTCAATAAGTTTGCCAGTTTTTTTGGGGGTAAATTGGGGGCCTCGGCTTATATTCGGGTCGGCCTATACTCGAGTATATACGGTATGTAATTATTCACTGATTGATTTTATTTATGAAATTGGTTCTATTATATGAATTACTTTTCACATTAAGCATGCTGAGCCCTTTATGCTGAGTTTCATACTATTTATTTTGGATTGCTAACACGCATATCGGTGTATGTATTCCTTGAGATACGTTTTACATGTAGTTTCTACATATAAACTTAGTATCACACACGTGTTGTTTTACACATTAAGCGCGTTAGCACTTTATTTTCTGCATTATGTTTTTATTAATTTATTCATCGCCTAGAGGCGATTCAGTTCGCATTGTGTGCTATACAAGTATTTCATTCATTCATTCATTCATTTATTCAGTTGAGTGTATTTAACACATTAGGGACAGGTTTGAGGAAATATAATCATCTAGCACTCACATCACACCATTTATAGAGATAGTACTCATTTTTTTATTTACTATTCCTGTACGAGTATTGAACATTAGAAAGAGGCAGCACCACCTATACCTCTCTCCCTACACCTAATAAAAAATGTATACAGTAGCATATACAATTGGTACTTAAGTCATATTGTAATTGAATGTTATTAAAAAATTACCTTTCCTATTCAATCTGCAGCTCTGTAATTCTCTGTAAAGTGCAATGCAATATGCCTACCTGGAGTTGTTCTGTAACAGAATGTCTACAGAATGCCCCCCAGGGGGCTTAATAATTATAATTATGCCCCCCCCAGGGGGGCATAATGTCCTGCTTGTGTGATTGGCTCATTGATTTTCCCAGAAGTCTGCACTGAGATACAATTGAGATTTCTGGCATCCCCTGCAACAAAAAATTAATTTTTCGTGAGATACCCCCAATAGGACATCATGTCTAAAGGGATGCAATTTTCCTCATTAGATCCCTGCAAATGCTGCAGCTGGTTAATAAATATGAAACCACTCCCATTTGATTCACTTTCCACATGGACACAAACACACAGGGATTTCTTCAGAATAACACAGTTGGTTAAAATCCTTGTAACGTACACAGATCACCCAGAGGGGATTGTTTTTTTTTTCAACAAAAGTGGAGTTACTCTTTAAAGGCACAGACCAACAATGCTTAAAAGCAGGTAAGAAAACAAAGCAGCTGAAGTTATATCTAAATCTCAAGTCAGGGTCTCTTTGTGGCTTTATATGCTATGGAGCTGCCCCAAGTTCCATAGATACCGGAACACCATCCTTTGTACAATCAATCAGACTTTCTAATTGAATTTATAGCTGGATCCCTTATCTTGTATCCTTGGTATTTTGGATCCGGTGATTTCTGACACTTTTGTTAAAGAAGCTGTCTCCAGGGCCTTATTTCAGGCTCGTAAGGTGCTTTTGATGTATTGTAAAAGTTCCTTGCCCCTGTCCCCACAGGATTGGTTTACCAATATGAGTACCTATCAGAAACCATGAATCAGACTGGGACAGAACTACAGTTAAATCTTACTTGTTTAATAATAATAAAGAAAGCTAAACGTAGTCAAAACATAGCCAGAGTTCAGGAACCGGAAACGGATAGTCAGACAAGCCAAAACGTCAGGGAGCCAGAGATGAGCGTAGTAGAACACCAAGCAGGATCTGGAGCCAGAAGGAATGTCAGCCAAGCAAGTATTTAAGAGGAACACAGGAGAGTGTTTCTAGAAATGTGACCAAGGTGAAGGCAGAGATCATTTGGACTGGACGGCTTAAGTAGGCAAGGCTGACGAGCAGGATATCATCAACAGGTTACTGTGGAGAGATAGGAGCTGTCAATTAGCCGACAGCTGATCAGCCATCTCAGAGAAGGAAGGGCTGAGCCCAGCCCTGACAGTGCCACCCTTCATTATGAAAAAAGTATATATGAAAATAGGGCTTCTCCCACCAAATTTGACAGGGTATGGGATGGATGGCTGTCGATGCTAGGGTTAGAACCTGTGGAGCTGGTTTTACATTGGTTACTGGGTTGAGGTTGAGTTCTCAAGCTTATTGGCTAGTCACCATGTTACATGAGGTTTGTTTTTACCCAGGGTCTTCTTCTGCCATCTGAGTTTCCTTTTTGGTTAACAAGGCTGCCCATTGGACCAGAGGGAGGTTCAGGAGGCAATATGGGGACCATACCAGGGGCAAGCCCAACACTTACAGGAAAAGTCAAGATTGTCATAGACCACCTGCTTGTATGACTATTCCTATTGATCAGGTTTAAGTTAACCTATGCTTATTTATTTATTTGGTTCTTAAACCCATGTTTGGTGTTGAACAGTCCATTGCTTGTTCCCAACCGCCTATGTCTGATCAGAGCATTCTGTACTTTGTGTGTTTTGTCTGACCACTTCCAGAGCAGCCAGTAATTGTTCTAATAGTACAGGGTTAAATATAGCCTGCCATTTGCACACAGGAAGCTGGTTTTATGCACTTTCAAGTATTGCTAATTGAGAGAAAGTGAGGCATGGAGGGAATATTTGCTTATTATTATGGACTGTAGCAATTTCCTGTAAGAGAATCCTATTGCTGATGATGTATTACAGAGAGCCACAGGTCCCCCCGGATGGCGAGGAGTATATCGGTGTCCGTTCTTCTGAGCTTGGTGTTGCGTTTCCTGCACATGCCGGCCAATTTCATCTGGAATTACATGGGAGATCATCATCGCGTTGCGTTCTGGTATTCTATGACTCCGATAGCATCAGAACCTTCTTTTGTGTCTTTTTTCGAATCCGTATTATCACGCTTTCGCCTGGGATCCATTTCCAGGGCTAAATTTCAAGTGGGTTTAAAGATCAGATTGCCCGAATGCTCTATATGCATATAGATCTGTACTTGGGTGGTGTGAATAACATGTTAATTTTGGTATATACGTATATTTCATTTTTTATGCTTTGTCTACTGCAGCCAACGTACTTGGCCTTATGTGAACCTCCTGCCACTATACTCGCATTTCTTAGACCCTAATAAGAAACTAGACCGTCTATGTTCTGCTTCCGTCTAGGTTCTGCTTCCAATTTTTTTTTTTTTGTCTAATGCATTTTTTATTGAAATATTAAACAATAGAAGAAAAGAAGTTGTATATAAGTACATGTATATAATAGTAGTGTAAGATAGATAATATGCTTATTATGTTATCAACCATGAGTGTATAACATAAATGGTAATACAGTCTTAAAATGAATATAAGTTGTGGATATATACATATTGTAGTGCTATTATAGTATAGATAAGCGTGTAAATGGTAATGTGAGATAAATTTAAAGCGTTTGAAAAGCAAAGAGACGGAGAGAAGAAGAATATAAATGAGGAAGGATCCGGGGAGGTGAAATCAACACGAGGGCTTAACATGTGGACACCAATCTAAGCAATCTTTTGTTTTACACTATATGAAATTGTATTGGGACGCCTGCCTTTACACGCACAGGAGATTTAATGGCACCTCAGTCTTAGTCCGTAGGGTTCAATATGGAGTTGGCCCAACCTTTGCAGCTATAACAGCTTCAACTCTTCTGGGAAGGCTGTCCACAAGGTTTAGGAGGGTGTCTATGGGGATGCTTGACCATTCTTCCAGAAGCGGGTTGGTGAGGTCAGGCACTGATGTTGGATGAGAGGGCCTGGCTCGCAGTGTCCACTCTAATTCATCTCAAAGAGGTCAGGACTCTGTGCAGTCCAGTCCAAGTTTCTCCACCCCAAACTCACTCACCAACGTCTTTATGGACCTTGCTTTGTGCAGTGGTGGGCAGTCATGTTGGAACAGGAAGGGGCCATCCCCAAATTGTTCCAACAAAGTTGGAAGCATGAAATTGTCCAAAATGTCTTGGTATGCTGACACCTTAGGAGCTCCCTTCACTGGAACTAAGGGGCCAAGCCCAACCTCTGTTAAACAACCACCACACCATAATCCCCCCTCCACCAAATAATTTGGACCAGTGCACAAAGCAAGGTCCATAAAGTGCAATCTGTGTCTTCTCTGGGATTTACCCCTTTTTCCTGTCCCATTAATTTTAATTACAGGGACTGAAAGTGAGGGGAAATCCCACAGTTGACCACAACGGGAAGTGCAAGGAAATCTCTCAATGGGGACACCTAACCCAATGACATTAATACCCATGGAAGGTATGCTCTTCCAGACTGTACTGGGTGCTGAGTAATTATATTCTATTTATGGACCTGTACAGTCACCATGAACCTCTCCAAGCCAATGCTTGGCTGTTTGGCCTACCAGCAGGTGGACCTTTAAAGTGGCCACCAGGGGCGGACTGACCATTTGGCCACTCGGGCACTGCCCGAAGGCCCCAGGCCACTAGGGGGCCCCATCAGGGTTGCCAGCCTCAGTAAAAACAGAGGCAGTATGTAAAAATCTGTGTTTTTTTTACATCGGTCTCTGAAATGTCCCTTACCGACATCCTTTTGGTCTAAAAATCCTGAATTATAGCTGCCCCACCTCTCCAGTACCTTCTCAGCCAATAGAAACATGTATGTGTATACTGTGTAATTGTATACGGTGTGTGTGTGTATACTGTGTGGCGCCATAATCTCTGATTGCCTAGGGGCCCCATAATCACCTATTGCCTGGGGGCCCCATGAGCTGTCAGTCCGCCCCTGGTGGGCACCGATAGTCTGCCTAATTACAGGGACAGAAAGTGAGGGGAAATCCCACAGTTGACCACAACAGGAAGTGCGAGGAAATTTTTGGGGACACCTATCCCAGTGACAATACCCATGGAAGGTATGGTCTTCCAGACTGTACTGGGCACTGAGTAATTATATTCTCTTTATGGACCCGCACAGTCACCATGAACCTCTCCAAGCCAATGCTTGGCTGTTTGGCCTACCAGCAGGTGGACCTTTAAAGTGGCCACCAATAGTCTGCCTAATTACAGGGACAGAAAGTGAGGGGAAATCCCACAGATGACCACAACAGGAAGTGCAAGGAAATTTTTCAATGGGGGCACCTATCCCAGTGACAATACCCATGGAAGGTATGGTATTCCAGACTGTACTGGGTGCTGAGTAATTATATTCTCTTTATGGACCCGTACAGTCACCATGAACCTCTCCAAACCTATGCTTGGCTGTTTGGCCTACCAGCAGGTGGACCTTTTAAAGTGGCCACCGATAGTCTGCCTATTACCAGGCCTATTACTAGCTCTGTCACATAACACAATGTCTTTTTTGTTTGATGTTTAAACCTGGAGGGCCATCGTGGGGCAGTCGGAGAAATTAATAATTGCACTCTTAGGCGGGCAGGCTGCGTCCCAGGCCTCCTGAGTCATCCATCACCATCCGGCCGTCGCCTTATCATTGCGGCTGTAAGTAATGGTCCGGCCCTACTGCTCCACAGCAAAACTGAATAAAACCACATTAGACAATGCAACCTTTTCTGGAGAGCAGTTCTGCTTAACCACCTATTGATGTAACCGTCATATTATCAGATCTCGGCTCGGAGAAGATGATGTATGACCTCTTATTCAGCCTCCGAGGCCGGGGGAGACTTTTTGCGGGGAGTATATGGAGAGAAAATGAGAATCTCATTTAGTTGCACTGCATTGTGTGTGTGTTTTATTTATTTTTTATTATATCTTTCATTTTTACAATTACACATTTATCATTGCAACCCTGCAATGCAGAGCCCTTTACGCTCCTTGCCTACCTTTTGAAAAGTCAAACTTTATTTTCCATTACTGTGTAACGAAGATGAACAAGGCAGGTTTACTAACACATGGCCTGGAGAGATGGCTTTATGTCCTGACGAGCGCGGCGTTGTAAATGTTAATATTTGGCTTTGTGCGTGTGGAAAGTGCAGGACGGGCTACGTTTTCTGGCAGCAGGTTGGGAATTCGATCATCATAGGGTAATAGAAGCTGACGTTAAAGCACCATGGCAGATTTTGCCTGCGATTGCAGGTCCAACCACCGATGACTGTTATCTCAGGGGTTCAAACCAGGAGTTATAGTTTTGAGTCCCATAGATTTCTATAGATGATGGTTAAGCCCTGATGGGCAATTTTTTGCCCCCAAAACGTGTCGACTGCCTTTTGTTTTCCTGTTTACAATTAATTTGCAGAGCCCCCTGCCCCAATGCACCCATGTGGCCTGGTATGGTTCAGGAGGGTGCTGCCCCCCCCCCCCCCCCCACCCCCCGTTTCTTGGCCTGTCGGACTGCATATATATACATGCTCAGATAAGGGCCTGGTATGCATTGGAGTGATTTTTTTTATTTATGTTTCATTGCAGGTAGGTGGCACATAATGAGCAAGTATGCAATGCATACTAGCCCATTATGCTTTTACTTTGCAGGGGAAAAAAAAAGAGGATTTACTTTCTCTTTAATCCCTCACCTAACCCACCATCTGAATGGGGGGGGGGGGGGGGGGTGTTGCCTAGAAAACAATTTTTACTTCCTGGAAAGTTGCTTCAGTTAAGACAGGGGATCCGACTTGGAGGCGACTTCCATTGAAGTCAATGGGTACAAGTCGCCTAGATTGAAATCATACAGGAACCTTTTCTGAAGTCGGAGTGACTCCAGTAGTGTACATTAAGACGGCTCCATTCACTTCCATTGATTTGGGGCAACTTGAAGTCGGATCCCAGGTCCTCCCCTGTGTGAACCGGCTCTTAGGAAAGAATTGACTATGAAAAAGAGGCCTGTCTTCTATTCTATTCTTCTATTATCTGATCGTAAGACATATGACATTTTAAAGAGCGACCCTCATCCAGAGTTCAAAGTAGAATATAATAGTTTTTTTCCCTTCTCCGGCCTTTTGCTCTTTCTTTTTCCCATCCCCCCTTCCGTCTTTTCTTTCTGCCAATGGAGCCTTATACAGTATTTACCCATTTCCTTTTACATTTCCACTACTTTAGACATAGTCTCTGCTAACAAATCCCCCATGTCCACCGAGAATGAATTGGTGGCCTTGGACCTTGTTTTGGCTTTTGGTTTGTAGGTAAGCAATCACCTATTGTTGTTGTTATTGCTGTTTTTCTCATATTATATGTTTGCTAAATTGTGTGTATTTTTGTAAATAAACGACCTGTTTTTCGAGATTATTCCTCCTGAGGAAGCGGCATTAAGAGCGCGCAACTAGTAGAGGATGTCTAATCTATGAGGATAATTCCTGATAGACCCCTTGGAAATAATCCTACGAGTTATTGTATGCTGTGAGGTTTAAAGTGGTTGTAAACCCATTAAAACTACTTTAACCTACAGCTAAGCCTAGAGTAAGGCTTACCAATACCTGTAGGTGCAAGAAATATTTCCCAAACCTAAAAGGTTTAGGAGATATTTGCAGAAGTATACATCGGACGCACGTGCACTGAGCGTGCCGTTTCTAACGGCGATCAGACCGTTAGTGGTGGCACCAGCGCGCATGCGCGGGAGTGACGTCACCGCGGCTCCAGCGCTGTGACTGGCCGGAGCCGTGATGACGTCACTCCCGCGCATGTGCGCTGGTGCCGCCACTAACGGCATGATCTCCGTTAGAAACGGCACGCTCAGTGCGCCTGCGCCCGATGCACCCGGACTTCGATCTCAGGTAAGTAATTCATAATGAGCTAGAATGCATACTAGCTCATTATGCCCTTGTCTTTCAGGGTGTATTTTTTTTTTTCAGAGGCTTTACTTCCTCTTTAATTTGCCATTTTTTTTATTGATTGTCTTCCTTTATGTTTTTTTTATATGTAATAAATGAGAATTTTTACTAAATTGATTATTTATCAGTACCGGGATAGTCCGTATATTCCTTCTTTTTGGTTTGAGTGTGTTGGGGACAGCCTCAGCAACTGTCCGCACTCTCTTTCCTTCCCCCTCTTTGTCTAAATATAGATGATGTGACAGCAGATGTTCAGATAGAGTAACAAGTTTAATCATCAGTTATTATTTGAAACAATTGCTTTTGTATGTGTTTCAGCTGTTTGGATACAGTGGCCCTTTATGCATTGTGTAGAGTCATGCCACCACTGCTCTCAAAATAAAACATCAATACGTTTATTTTTTCCTGTATTGATCAAAACCTTTCCATCTCAAATGGAACATTGCTGTGCCCACAGAGAACATGACTGCTGGCTTGCCAGGCCAGTGAGCAATTTGGTAACACACATGGATGCCTGAATCTATCGATCGGCCGAATAGTCGCCCCCTCTGCACGTGCGCCGCGCCGCTGTCAGCAGCAAATAGAGTTCCTGTGCTGATGTCGTTTACGCTGAAATTTGTAGGACTTTAATAAACTAAAACAGATAAAGTTTATTACAGTCTATTTATTTTATTTTCAATAGATTGGATACATTTTTACAGCATGTAGTGCTCTATAATATATATTTTATTGTAATTCATTTTTGAATAAGGTTATTTTACAATACATGAGCTGTCTGTCATTTTAGGTCCTCAGTCTATATTATTTTATCTTGTTTCTTAGTTCTGATGAAGGAGGAGCTTTGAGTGCCGAAACCTGCTGGTTTTTGACCTCTTACTCACTGATGTTTCATGGCTCTCCAATCCTTTTAATATAATCTAGATCCGCATTTCTCAAACTTTTTAAAGTCATGGCACCCTTTAAAAGTATGTAAAATCTAGAGGCACTTTGGTCTAAAATGTAAAAAAGGTAAATGTTATTGGTCAATGGGAAACCTGAGGCTCGGGCAATGCACTCTAGAATGTTGATAATGTTAACTTCACATCAAAGGTCCCCCTTTCACATCAGAGGCCCCCCCCTTTATATCAGAGGCCCCTCTTTATATCAGAGCGCCCCCTTTATATCATAGGCCCCTCTTTATATCAGAGCCCCCCCCTTTATATCAGAGGGCCCTTTATATCAGAGGTCCCTCTTTATATCAGAGGCCCCCCTTTATATCGGAGGTCCCTCTTTATATCAGAGCCCCCCTTTATATCAGAGACCCCCCTTCATATCAGAGGCCCCTCTTTATATCAGAGCCCCCCCTTTATATCAGAGGCCCCTCTTTATATCAGATGTCACCCCTCTATATCAGAGGCTCCCTTTATATCAGAGGCCCCTCTTTATATCAGATGTCACCCCTTCACATCAGAGGCCCCCTTTATATCAGAGGCCCCTTTATATCAGAACCCCCCTTTATATCAGATATCCCCTCTTTATAGCAGAGGTCCTCTCTTTATATCAGAGGTCCCCCCTTTATATCAGAGGTCCCCCCTTTATATCAGAGGTCCCCCCTTTATATCAGAGGCCCCCTTTATATCAGGGCCCCCCTTTATATCAGAGGCCCCCCTTTATATCAGATGTCCCCCCTTTATATCAGATGTCCCCTCTTTATATCAGAGGTCCTCTCTTTATATCAGAGGCCCCCCCCTTTATATCAGATGCCCCCTCTTAATATCAGAGGTCCTCTCTATTTATTCCAGAGGTCGCCTCTTTATATCAGAGGTCCCCCATTCACATCAGAGGTCCCCCTTTATATCAGAGGCCCCCCTTTATATCAGAGCCCCCCCTTTATATCAGAGGCCCCCTTTATATCAGCTGTCCCCTCTTTATAGCAGAGGTCCTCTCTTTATATCAGAGCCCCCCCCCTTTATATCAGAGCCCCCCTTTATATCAGGCCCCCCTTTGTATCAGACCCCCCTTTATATCAGATGTCCCCTCTTTATATTAGAGGTCCTCTCTTTATATCAGAGCCCCCCCTTTATATCAGATGTCCCCTCTTTATATCAGAGGTCTTCTCTTTATATCAGAGCCCCCCTCTTTATATCAGAGGTCCCCAATTCACATCAGAGGTCCCCCTTTATATCAGATGTCCCCCTATATATCAGAGGCCCCCCTTTATATCAGATGTCCCCTCTATATATCAGAGCCCCCCTTATATCAGAGGCCCCCTTTATATCAGATGTTCCCTCTTTATATCAAAGGTCCTCCCTTTATATCAGAGCCCCCCCTCTTTATAGCAGAGGTCCCCTCTTTATATCAGAGGTACCCCTTTTATATCAGAGGCCCCCCTTTATATTAGAGCCCCCCCTTTATATCAGAGGCCCCCTTTATATCAGCTGTCCCCTCTTTATAGCAGAGGTCCTCTCTTTATATCAGAGTCCCCCCCTTTATATCAGAGCCCCCCTTTATATAAGGCCCCCCTTTGTATCAGACCCCCCTTTATATCAGATGTCCCCTCTTTATATTAGAGGTCCTCTCTTTATATCAGAGCCCCCCCTTTATATCAGATGTCCCCTCTTTATATCAGAGGTCTTCTCTTTATATCAGAGCCCCCCTCTTTATATCAGAGGTCCCCAATTCACATCAGAGGTCCCCCTTTATATCAGAGCCCCCCTATATATCAGAGGCCCCCCTTTATATCAGATGTCCCCTCTATATATCAGAGCCCCCCTTATATCAGAGGCCCCCTTTATATCAGATGTTCCCTCTTTATATCAAAGGTCCTCCCTTTATATCAGAGCCCCCCCTCTTTATAGCAGAGGTCCCCTCTTTATATCAGAGGTACCCCTTTTATATCAGAGGCCCCTCAACACATTTGAGTCCCCCTTCAGATTCCATTCTTCACGTTTGAGTCTGCCCTACACGTCTGAGTCTCCCCTATATATCAGAAGCCCCCCTATACATGAGAGCCCTCCATTACATCAAAATCTGCTCATAGCTAAAAAGTCCCCAACATCAAATATTCCATTTATCATATCAGAGTCCCCCCATCACAGAGCCCTCCAGTTACACAAACACCCCTATCATTAAGCCCCCCCAATCACACAGCCCCCACCACAGAGCTCTCCACCCCCCTCAATTAAACAGTCCCCTGTTCATGACAGAGCCCCACCCTTTGACACCAGCAGCACAGCAGATGGCAGGAGGTGGATCAGGTCTAGAAGAGGTGGACCTCTATCCTCTTCTGAATGCAGGGGGCAGTCCCGCATGTTGTCTGCCATGAATCATAATCATATGTTGCCATGATGTGAGTGGGCCAGTCACCAACACCATAGCAGTGAATGACGCCTGCTCTAGAACTTCATTGATTATTATGGTGCTGGCGGCCTCCCCATCTGCACCATGACCACTCATCCAGGGCAAACTGAGCCCATGTTTGCAGCATCCTGGGGGAACCCTAATGGCACCCCAGTTGAAAAACTCTGCTCAAGACTACTCAAGGGACCCTCTGGAACACCATGACCTACCTGTGAACATTATACTTACCTCAATATCTATCTATCCTGAAGTCCAGCATTCCACCGACACATTCAGTATTCTTTCATATCACCCTCTATATTTGTCCTGGTAAACAATGTCATCAGGAATGAAATGTGATGCGAAATCCAAAATTTTGAGTCCTAACCAGAACAGGAATGAAGAAGAAATCTTCCATGTGTTCTGGTGGCAGCTCTCAAAGAGGGGATGTCCTTCATTTTTGGATAGATTTGATCTTCCTGTTTTATCTACAGAACAGGAAGTTAAAGGAAATCTCAATAGAACAAAAATGGTGACCCCCCCCCCCCCAAAAAAACGTAACAAGTATCTTCCCCACTCTGTACTTTATCCAAAATGAAAAACAAGTTTGGCTTTAGATATACTTTAAGCCGCGTGCTCATCACCCGCTGCATTTTGATCAGTCCACTTTGAAGCCGTCCCCAGAGATCCGGAAAGTGTTGACAATCCTCTTTTGTCTCCGGATTTTGCATTCGAGAACGTAAAGAACCTTTAAGAAGATAAAGCCGGCATTGAAACGGCCGGCTCGGGTCGCTCTGTCTCCCGTCTTCGAGAAATGAATAAGAAAACATCTCTCTTTATTTAAAAGCTCTGATTAGACTCCTTCCACCGGCGAGAATTTCGGGAGCATTTTTTAAAAGGCACCGCCGTTCCTCTTCCACCCTCTTATGTTGTTACTTTTGGCCTCATTATCAGCCAAGATTGGAGGCTGATGGAAGGAGGATGAAAAGAGACCAAGATCCGTATTGAATAATTCTCTTAAGCTTTCCACTCGCGTTCTTGGAAAAGGTGACGTGAAGAAGCTTTGTTGTCGGAGAACGTGGACTTGAAAGGGAAGCCGTCTGTCTGCTATAGGGAAAATACCTGGGATAATTGCGGCATGGGGGGGGGGGGGGATTGTATGTGTCAGATCCGCCAACATGTACTTACTAAAGACTTCTGCGGGGAGGCAAGACAGACCTTGGTGGCCTCCACGTTAGCCATCACAATACCAACCCTTTCATATGAATACATCTGATTATTACTATTAAAAAAGAATGGTGTAATTAAAGACCGTCTCCAGGGAACCTATAATAATAGACTTTAGATCACTTGGGTCTAACGCGCTTGTGGACGACTTTGCCACCTTATCATCTGAGCACACTATTTTCTAGATCGCAATAACTCATGGCGAGGAAATCTCCCATGTGCAGAAGTTTTCTTCCCATTTGTTGCATAGGGTCCTTAGAGGATAGGACCACCTTTCTGATCGTGTTTCTTTATTACCGACATATTTGGGATGTAACATGCAAAGTGCAGCCTCCGTCCCCAAACTGCCCTCGAAAATGCAGCCCCTACCTCCAAACTGTCCTCGAAATGCAGCCTCCATCCCCAAGCTGTCCCCCACAATGCAGCCCCCACATCACAGTCCAAAATGCAGCCCCCACCCCCAAACCACCCCTCGAAATGCAACCTCCACCCCCAGAAGTCCCTCAAAATGCAGCCCCTACCCCCAAACCACCCCTCAAAATGCAACCTCCACCCCCAAAAGTCCCTCAAAATGCAGCCCCCACCCCCAAACCACCCCTCAAAATGCAACCTCCACCCCCAAAAGTCCCTCAAAATGCAGCCCTCACCCCCAAACCACCCCTCAAAATGCAACCTCCACCCCCAAAAGTCCCTCAAAATGCAGCCCTCACCCCCAAACCACCCCTCAAAATGCAACCTCCACCCCCAAAAGTCCCTCAAAATGCAGCCCCCACCCCCAAACCACCCTTCAAAATGCAACCTCCACCCCCAAAAGTCCCTCAAAATGCAGCCCCCCACGCGAAAAACCGCCCCCAAACCCCCCAAAATGCAGTCAGCACCCTTCAAAATTCAGCCCCAACAACCAACCCCCCCTTCCAAACCATTCCTGCCTTACAGGTTCACCTTTTGTCCACCTCCTATCATTTTTGGACTTGGGCAGAGCCACACAGAACTAAATCATTCATTCACAGGGATCTGTGAATGGAGGACTACAAGTAACTTTTCGGGCCGTAGCAGAGGAGCTCATAATTCTTGATGGAGCACAAGCATGGTAATGTCATCACACTTGTAGTCCTTTGTTGCTTCCTCAAGAACATTAACTGTAGGCCCCGTACCTCTGTACAGACCTGTGGCTGGAGGAATAATCTGCGGGAGCCTGGGCATTGCACCCCGCGACCTACTAATCGTGGCTGCAATACTTCTCACTACAAGAAAAATAATAAATGCATTTGTTTTATTAACGCCTTCCCTCAACCTCCTGGTGACCCTTTAACTGGATCCTAATGCCGAGAGGAAGGGTGGATTTCCCGATCACATGATCACTCCCACCAGCTCCCAATCATAATCAGAGACCAGGAGCTGTCTGTGACAACTCCATTGGTGTGTACACCCCAGAGCACAAACACACGTGTGGATGGTGTCAATAGAGCAGTGGAGGGTGTCAGTAGTTTTTATTTATTTATTTATTTTTAATATTACTATTATTATTTTAAATCATTATTTTTTTTACAATGTAATTTTTTATTATTTTATTCAATTTTTTTTAAGTGCCCCATTATGGGGCTTTGGTGAAATATCAAGGGTCTAAAGAGACCCCTCATGTCTCACTTTTGAGATAGAAACTGAGGACAGAGATTTCCCAGTCCCTTTCTCTGCAGCCTGCAGTAAACACAGTTTACTTTGCATCAATTAAGAATGAAGACAGGCACGATCAGTACAGATCACTCACTGTGTTCATTCAGAAAAGGAAGGGGCCAGTCAATGAAAAATTTACCAGCTCCTTCCCCCGCTCCTGAGAGGAGAGGAGGGAAGCTGGCAACACTGCAGGGGGGAAAGAGGAAGCATTGGGAATCGGCATCGGGATGATTAGGATGTGCTCAGGCACACCCAGCACACCCTGTGTGCATGCCTATGGACAACTTGATCACTGTGCTAGGAGTTTACAGTAAGCACTCTTGTCAGTACAGAAACCTTGACCAATATGGGTGCATTTTTTATTACTTTTTTTTTTAGGGGGGGCAAAAGGTGGAATTTGCCTTTTAATGAAAATTATATAAATGCGTCATTTGAATATAATTAATAGACTTAAGAAAGAGAAAGGAGTATTGACTAATTGCAAGAGCATGGGGAATCGACTCCAAAAGTGGACTACCACGGTACCCATTGATAACACATTACAATGACATAAATGTTAATACGTTTTTTATTAATACAAAGACTAAAATGTTTACTCATATACACAGATACATAAATAAAATCACACAAACTGACAAAATATTATGTTGAGATACAAAAGACACAGGTAATATAACACCCCTAAGATGATGGAAAGCGTGAGGAGTTGATTGCTCTTCTACATGTTTCGAGGATTTATTCGCTTCTTCAGGAGGAAAGAGAAAAACATTTTCTGAAAAAAACAAAACACAATATTGATCAAATACAGAAGCATAATAGAAGTAACAGATAATAGATATAATTACAACAACGGTAGACTGGAGTGGTCGGCTGGCTGCTTGCCAATGTGGACTCGTATCCCTAGGAGGCCAAACAAGGTCATCGAGAACTTTCCCCACGGCGAATCTACAACAAAGGTTGTTATAATCCTTGTGATGTACACAGATCACCCAGAGGGGAATGTTTTTTCTCAACAAGTTACTCTTTAACTCGTTGGCACTTTGAAGAGGAATATCGTTGTTATGGAAGCAGTTAGCTACCATAGCCCCGGTATCCTCTTCTTCAGTGAGTGCTCCAGTTTTAAATAAAAGTGGACTCTGGGGTGGATTCACCGCAAGATCACTTCTATCGGCGGTGGGAGAGTGCCCCCCCCTCCCCCCCTCCTGCCGTGCTCCGGTGCCCTCTGCCGCTTACCGGAGCCGTCGGCAGCAGTGGAGGCGATCGGATGTTGTCCCTTGTGTGACGTGGAATCGAGTGAGGGGAAGATGGCCTCCACCGGTCTCCATATCACTGCAGGGCGGAAGTGACGTCAAAACTTCACTTCCGCCCATAGCTCTTAAAGGGCCATTTTTTATTTGTATTTTTTTAAATTACAAAACGTATTTATTAATTTTTTTATTGCATATAGTGTTTAGTTTTTGACCCCAGATCTCATATTTAAGAGGTCCTGTCATGCTTCTTTTCTATTACAAGAGATGTTTACATTCCTTGTAATAGGAATAAAAGTGCCACAAGTTATTTTTTATTTTTTTTTTTTAAAGAACAGTGTAAAAATAAAAGGTAAAATAAATAAGAAATTTTTTTTTTTTATAAACGCGCCCCGTCCCAACGAGCTCGCGCGCAGAAGCATACGCATACTTGAGTAGCGCCCGCATATGAAAATGGTGTTCAAGCCACACATGGGAGTTATCGCCGCAATGGGTCTTTTTGACCCCAGATCTCATATTTAAGAGGTCCTGTCATGCTTTTTTTCTATTACAAGGGATGTTTACATTTCTTGCAATAGGAATAAAAGTGTCACTTTTTATTTTTATTTTTTAAAGAACAGTGTAAAAATAAAAGGTAAAATAAATAAGAAAAAATAAATACATTTATAAACGCTCCCCGTCCCGCATACGTGAGTAGCGCCCGCATATGAAAACGGTGTTCAAAACACGCATGTAAGGTTTCGCCGCGATCGGTAGAGCAAGAGCAATAATTCTAGCCCTAGATCTCTTTGGCAACTCAAAACATGCAACCTGTAGAATTTCTTAAACGTCACCTATGGAGATTTTTAAGGGTAAAAGTTTGTCAACATTCCACGAGCGGGCGCAATTTTGAAGAGTGACATGTTGGGTATCAATTTAATTGTAGCATTATCTTTCACAATATAAAAAAAAAAAAAATTGGGCTAACTTTACTGTTGTCTTATTTTTTAATTAAAAAAAGTGTATTTTTTCCCAAAAAAGTGAGCTTGTAAGACCGCTGCGCAAATACGGTGTGACAGAAAGTATTGCAACGACCGCCATTTTATTCTCTAGGGTGTTAGAAAAAAAAAGTATAATGTTTGGGGATTCTAAGTAATTTTCTAGCAAAAAAACTTTTTTTTTTTTTAACTTTGTAGCGCCGGCTCCTGAAGAGCACGCGCTATGTGTTTTTGAAATTTTATGTTACACCTAAACCGCAGTTTGGTTTGGGTTTAATTACTCCAAATTTTGACCTCAGCATCAGTCTGACTAGACTACAGGGTGTTCTGCCTAGTCATTGGGGGTGCTGCCACTTCTGGCAGGCGTGGTAACACAATCTGGTTGGGTGCTTTAATATTACTTTCTCTCTGAGCCAGCCCAGTGGGAGGGTCACTCTTGCTGTGCTTTCTGGGAGAGGGTATTTAAGATGCGGATGTCACGTGTTTCGGGGTTCCGGTCCAGAAGTATGTTCTGACTCCATGGTCCTGGTCCTCCTGACCAGCCCCCAGGATGCCTATGGCCTATGGTGCGGATCCACCCAACTTTATGTCTCGGAGCTGGCTAGCCCGAGGCAAGGAAACTAGAGGGAGGATTCGGAGGTGGTCCGGTGCCGTCTCAAGTTGTGGAGAGGTCCAGCAACTTCAAAGTTATCAAGGGGAGGACTCTTCGAGAAAAGGCCACGCAAGGGTTGGCTTCTCAAAAAGAGCCTGGTAAAGCTGAAGGACCTAAGCAAATCCAATCTCGTGGGTATTGTCGGACCGGCTGCAAGATACTGGTACCACACAAGTGTCCTACAAGTATTGAAGTTTCCTTGTTCATGTACTATAACAAAGTCTGTGGCAGAGACCTCTACCTACACGTGTTCTATCATAAAGTCTGTGACAGAGACTTGTTCCTGACTCAAGCACCCTGTTGGCTGCTAGGCCTGGTGAGAGAAGGACTATCCAATTAGGGTGAAGATCCAGCTGTGAATGGCTATTCTCTGGATTTATTCAAAGTGGGAGAGTTCTTTCATACCGTTTTTTACACTAATGCCCCGTACACACGATCAGACTATCCGCCGGACTTTCCGAACGAGCGGACCTGCCCACACACAACCGGACTTTTCCGGCGGACCTAGCGGGAGTCCGCCGGACTTTTGAAATGAACGGACTTGCCCCCACACGGAGGAATGCCCGTTTGTTTTGAACACGGCTCCAGGTAGACGGGACTAGCGAAGGAAGTCAATGTCACGGGATTGACACGTTGCTGGTCCCGTCACCTGGTATGGACTTAAAGGGGAAGCCCTACGCCGAAAAAACGGCGTGGGGGTCCCCCCCCCAAGGTCCATATAAGACCCTTATCTGAGCATGCAACCCAGCCGGTCAGGAAAGGGGATGGGGAGGAGCGAGCGCCCCCCCCCCCCCGAGCAGGCCGCGTGCTCTCAACATGGGGGGGGTGCTTTGGGGAAGGGGGCCCCCCCAAAGCACCCTGTCCCCATGTTGAGGAGGACAAGGGCCTCTTCCCGACAACCCTGGCCGTTGGTTGTCGGGGTCTGCGGGCGGGGGGCTTATTGGAATCCGGGAGCTGCCTTTAATAAGGGGGCCCCCAGATGCCGGCCCTCCACCCTATGTGAATGAGTATGGGGTACAATGTACCCCTACCCATTCACCTGGTGAAAAAAAAATGTAAATAAAACACAACACAAGGTTTTAAAATAATTTATTGCACATCTCCGGGGGTCTTCTTCCGTCTTGGGGGGTCTTCTGCTCTTTTGCTAGCTCTTTTACTAGCAGAGGAGCCTGGCTTTCTTCTTCGTCGCCGTCCGGGGGGTCTTCTTCCGACTTCGGGGGTCTTGTCCCCCTCTTTGGTTCTTCTTGCCGGGCCTACGCTTTCTTCCTATAGCTCTTTTACTAGCGGTGGCCCGGTCTTCTGTCGCCGCTGCCTCTTTTTCCGACTTCGGGGGTCTTGTCCCCCTCTTAGGTTCTTCTTGCCGGGCCTCCGCTCCTTCTTCCAGCTCTTTTACTAGCGGTGGCCCGGTCTTCTGTCGCCGCCGCCTCTTTTTCCGACTTCGGGGGTCTTGTCCTCCTCTTGGGTTCTTTTTGCCAGGCCTCCGCTTTCTTCTTCCAGCTCTTTTACTAGCGATGGCCCGGTCTTCCGTCACCTCTGTCGCCTTCTTCTCTTCTTGACAGGGACGTGTTGCGCAGCGACTTATATAAGGACAATGGGTGGGGTCAGCGGGTGATGTCCCTGCCCCTTATGATGTCACAGTCCCAGAGGACTTTCAAAAGTCCAGCGGACTATCACACAGACGGCCGGAGTCCGGCGGACAATTTTTGAGTCAAAACTACTTTTTTGTCCGCCGGACAGTCTGATCGTGTGTACGCGGCATAAGGGTACCTGGACTTTCCACCTGAACCCTCTGATCCTATACTGAGAGACTATACATTTTATGCAAATAAAAATCCCTTTAAGCGGATCTGTCGTCAGTCTCTACGGTTCTTGGGCATGTACCACGGGAAACCCCTAGACGCATACGAGGTGCAGAAGTTGACGGTAAGCCCAATAAAACCAGCCACTCCTTCGGGGGTCAGTGCTACAACTTGTAAACAACAAATCTCAGAAAGAGGCCCGGTCCTTAAATGGTTAATTTCTGCTGCTGTATGAAGGGTGAAAAAGCATCAATGAGGAGAAACAAAGTAGCACTTGTAAGGGGGGGGGGGGTCCCTGAAGGGCTCCACTGCTGCTTGGCTTCATAATGTATGTGGGACATCAGGTGACCGGCGTGGGGAATGGCTTTTAGATAAGTGTATAAGTGTCCCAATCAGTGGAGCAGATACTTGCCAGGCATCCAGCCCAGAGCGGATAATAATATTACAGGTTCACGTCTCCATCCCTGCGGATGGCAGATTCTGCATATTGATTGTGTGGAAGTGCTCTGCTCATTCTCCGGCGAGGCTTTATTACGGAAGATGAGGATTGTTAGGCCGAGATGTCCTCCGCCCTACACCCAGCTTAGAGGAACACTGCCGACTGATCTGTGACAATACCTTCTTCTCTACTCATGTGTTCTTCAATTCAAGGAGTACAATTACTTAAAAGCAGTAATAACCCCCAAACTAAAAATGTCATATATTGCAGCTCGCCGATCATTAGATGTGGTGGCTGCATTTGTTTTCTTTGGCTTTTTTTTCCCTCTGCTTTCACCTGATCTGCCCAGTAATTCACCTCCTGTATTAGTGAGACACAATTCTGGATCAGGCACAGCAGACAGCAGCATTGTCAGTCTAAGGCAGGGGGTCTCAAAGTGGTGGCCCTCCAGCTGTTGCGGAACTACAAGTCCCGTCATGCCCCTGCCTGACGGAGTCATGCTAGTAACTGTCAGCCTTGCAATGCCTCATGGGACTTGTAGTTTCACAACAGCTGGAGGGTGGTCAGTTTGACACTCCTGGTCTAGGGGGAGGAAAGTGTATGTATTAGCAGATTTAACTATGCTAACCAATTGAAGCCAAACTCCAGATCACACTTCATGATCAATTGCAGCAAACCATTTTTTTTTCCTTTGCACGAATAAATAAAATCCGATCATTGTATCGCTCCTGTCAGTGTTCAGGTGTTGCTATTCCTACAGCAGTAAAATCAGTCTGTAAAGCATGCTTGTTATCCTCACTGTGGAACCTAAGGGGTTAACCCTCTGCTCTGCTGTCTTCTCTTTTCCTCCCCTTCTTCCACAGTCCCCAATCCATCTCCTGACAGTACAGAGCTTTGGGGGCACTCTGCACATGCTCAGTTTGGTGTGCCAGAAAGTATTTTTTTTTTCTTGGGAGGGTGCATGTGATCAGCACAGGGCCCATCAGCTCTGTCCAGATAGAGAGTCGGGGGTCATGCAGCCTCATAGGACAATGAGAGAATGAAAACATCTTCTACAAGCTTTAACCAGACACTGATAGAAGTCATAAGACTGCTATATACTGCTGATCAGAAAATGTATTTAGCAGTTTATATTTACTAAAACGATTGCATTTCCGTGTTCTGTGTACTGAGGCCAGATATAGTGAATGCAGGGTCCTGGGTTTAGTAACACTTTAGGTGGTTTGTCTCATCTATGTAAACTGGTACATTCTGCTGGAGAGCTTGTGAAAAACAAGATGTTCTACAAGATTTTGGAGTGCGTCCATTTGTCAGGTCAGGTACTGTTGTTGGATGAGAAGACCTGGCTTACCATCAGCTTTCCAATTTATCCCAACGATATTCAGTAGGGTCGAGTTCAGTAGGGTCGAGATCAGTAGGGCCGAGTTCAGTAGGGTCGAGATCAGTAGGGTCGAAATCAGTAGGATCGAGTTCAGTAGGGTCGGGTCGAGATCAGTAGGGTCGAGTTCATTAGGGTCGAGTTCAGTAGGGTCGAGTTCAGTAGGGTCGAAATCAGTAGGGTCGAGTTCAGTAGGGTCGAGATCAGTAGGGTCGAAATCAGTAGGATCGAGTTCAGTAGGATCGAGTTCAGTAGGCTCGAGATCAGTAGGGTCGAAATCAGTAGGGTCGAGTTCAGTATGTTTGAGATCAATAGAGTCGAGTTCAGTAGGGTTGAGTTCTGCCCACACCTGACCATTACACCTATATGAGCCTATTGAACATCCCATTCCAAAACCATGGCCATTAGGATGGCACTAGTAGCTCTAGCTATACCATCCTCCTCTCTTCTGGCAAGACTTTCCACAAGATTTTGGACGGTGTCTGTCAGAATTTGGTAAGGTCAGGTACTGATGTTGGATGAGAAGACCTGGATCACAGTGAGCGTGAATTAAAACATTCATCCTAAAGGTGTTCAGTAGGGTTGAGGTCAGGACTCTGTACAGGACACTTGCATTCCTCCACACCGAACTGGTCACACCATGTCTGTATGGATCTGGCTCTGTACACAGGGCCAGTTGGTCCATAACTTCTGGAGCGCGTCACGTTTTTGTAGCGAAAACACTCCACATTACATAGTGAGGAAACGTATCGCAGTCACATCCTCACACTTTTTTTTTAATGCCAGGGAACAGGCAGGTGTTTAATATTGAATGAGGACTTCGCTAAAGTTGGTTATGTGGGGATTAATGGAACATGCATCCAGAAATCCAATGTGTTCCACAGGAAATGAATTACAGCTGTTTAACTGGGTGTCTTTATGAGCCTATCAATATGCATCAGTGTTATTGGAGTGTCCTTCCGACACCTTTGCTGCACGGGCTGCTGGGAAAAGGAGAGATGTTTGCCTAATTTGTCTGCACAATGGTACGAGGTGCCGGCTAATGTATTTGGCTGCACGTAGCCGGTTCTGTGACACTTTACTTATGAATTACTGAATTTACTGCCATTTAAAAAGAAATTACTAACGGACACCTGTAGGCTGCAGAGTCCAAATTTGCTGATTATCGTGATTTTATGACTGCAGTTGGCAGCTGGCCCTTCCTGTCCGTCCTTCCCTCTCCCTTCTCTCTACTCTCCCTCCTCTCTCTCTTCTTGCTTTTTCTCCCATTTCTACCCCCCCCCCCCCCCATCACTTTTTCTCCTTTCTCTTCATCTTTCTCATATCCCTTTCTCATCCTCCCTCTATCAGTTTCTCCCCTCCTCTCTTTTCTACAACTCTCTCTTCACATTTCTCCTTCTCTTCTCTTTCCTTTTCTTCTATTTTCTTCTCACTTCTCTTTCTCATTCTTTTTTTTTCTCTTTCCCTCTTTTCTTTTTTCTCTTTTCATATACACTGCTGCTGATAAACGGATGTTTAGGAGCAGTTGGGCGTTTTTTACTGCTGCTCCTGAACTCTCCTCTATGTTATCTTATCAGTATGTGTACACAGGGTCATTTACAGTAGTTTCCAGGCAGTTGAGATTAGAAGCATTTTTTGGAAAGCAAAAAAATGCGTTCAGGACAGATGTTCAGAGGCATTCGAACCGCTAAATGCCTGTAACAGCTTGTAAACGCATGTAGACCTGGTAACTCATGTTAAGCTGCGTTTTGTTACAGGCGTTTTACATTTTTGACTATTTGAAAAATAAATACATTTCTTCTTCTTCTTCCTTCCTTTCCTCTTCCTTCCTTCCTTTCCTCTTCCTTCCTTCCTTTCCTCTTCTTCTTCCTTCCTTCCTTCCTTCCTTTCCTCTTCCTTCCTTCATTTCCTCTTCTTCTTCCTTCCTTCCTTCCTTTTCTCTTCTTCCTTCCTTTCTTCCCTTCTTTCTTTTCTCTTCTTCTTCCTTCCTTCCTTCCTTCCTTCCTTCCTTTTCTCTTCTTCTTCCTTCCTTTTCTCTTCTTCTTCTTTCCTTCCTTTTTTTTCCTTCTTTTTCATTCTTTTTCTTTTGTTCTCTTTTTCCCTCTTAGGCCCCTTTCAGACCTGCGGATCCGTACTTAGCCATCCTCTTGCTCAGCAGGGATCGCTTCGTTGATCCCCCACTGAACCAGCGGATGACAAGTCCATCTCTGGGAAGGGACGGACGTGTCAGAGCGACCGCTCTCCTCTATGGGGGGGATTGGATGATTACAGACCGCATGTCCGTTTTCATCCGATCCGCCAGACGGATGGAAAATAGGACATCCATCTGTCTGGATTTTGTGGCGCGGATCGGATGTCAGCTTTAGGGAGCGACCGCTCAGATCCACCTGAAAAATTGACAGGCGGATATGAACAGTCCGCACATGTGAAAGGGGCCTTTTTTTCTCTTTTTTTCCTTCTTTTTCTTTTTTTTGTTTCTCTTCCTCCTTATTTTTGTCTTTTCTCTTTCTTCTTCTCTTTCTTTTTCGATCACTTACATTTCTCTCTCTGTCTCTCTACTCTATTTCCCTAAGGCCGCGTACACACGCGGGGACTGTTCGCCCAACTTTGTCCGTCAAACAGTTTCGGCAAACAGTCCGCTCAAAATTAGCATGGACGGACATGGCCACACACGACGAACGAACAGTTTGCTGAAACCGTGCGCGATGACGTGAACGGCACGTACGACGGGACGAAAAATACGACGTCCTATACACTGCATTATAACTTTCGGCGTGTAAATCCTTTCTGAGCATGCGCGGAACTTAGTTTGACAAACAAGCCTACACACGGGCGGACTGTTCGCTCAAACAAGGTTTCAGCGGACAGTTTTACGGAATTTCCGAAAAACCTTGTTCGTCAAACTGTCCGC